>NC_133324.1:768451291-768775241 GCF_042186555.1 Aquarana catesbeiana
AGGACCACAGCTGCTTGTGCACGTGCAGAAGTGACTGGCACAGCGTCTGTCATCTTGGCAAAGAGCATCCCCAACCGCAGGAGAGAAGGTTCCTGGGAAGGAGGTGGTACTGCCGCTGAGAAGGATCGAGTGGACAGGATGGACATTGGCCATGTAAATACACCGTTTAAGTATGTGAGCGAATAAAAAAACATGTCCCAAGCTAGAGAGAACAGGACTAATGCGGCTCATTTGGAACCATAGGCAGGGACCTCAAACCAGGAAATATTTGAACCAGAGGATGACAGCTCAAAAAGCGTTTTTTCGCACTTATTTTTTAGATGAGCCCGAAATAGCCGCTTGCTGACCAGGCCTTTTCTGGATGGAACTGTGTGTTTACAAGTTTAAAATTCGTATTTTTTACTAAAATATTACTTCGCACACCACAAACTTTTTTTTTTTTTTTTTATATAGCAGAGACCCTAGATAAAATGGTGATCATGGCAATATTTTGTGTCACACTGCATTGCGCAGCGGTCTTTCAAACGCAATTTGTTTTTTTAAAAGTACACTTTTTTGTATAAAAAAAAAAAAAAAAAAACCACCACACTAGTTAGCCCAATTTTTTGTATAATGTAAAAGATGACGTTACTTTCTTTTTTTTTTTAATACTCCCCTTTCCCTTTCTGCTGTTTGCGCCCTTCACTTTCTCCTCTCCTGTTTCACAACCATTTTTTTTTTTTTTTTTTGCTTTGTCATTTTGTTTGTTTTTTAATTTTTGGAAATAGGAAAAGGGAACGAACGAGGTCAGGTCTGCTACCTGAATTCCTTTTAAACA
This sequence comes from Aquarana catesbeiana, assembly GCF_042186555.1. Taxonomy (NCBI): domain Eukaryota; kingdom Metazoa; phylum Chordata; class Amphibia; order Anura; family Ranidae; genus Aquarana; species Aquarana catesbeiana. The sequence goes on from NC_133324.1 coordinate 768,452,109, forward strand.
TCTTTTCTAGAAAACAACAAGGGGTGGCGCCAGACGGGGATTGGCTTTATAAGCGACTCTACTGATCTGTGCCGCCATATACTAGACGAATGAGGTTATAGTTTAGCTGTAATTTGTATGTTATATTTTTAATTTTTGTTGTATTGACCTGATTTCGCCCGTTGTGAGCTTTCAGATTAGATTTGAAAAAAAAAAAAAAAAAATGGATAATGACATTACACCGAGTAAAGAGATGCCCAACATGTCATGCCTTAAAATTGCACACACTCATGGAATGGCGACAAACTACGGTACTTAAAAATCTTCCATAGGTGACGCTTTAAAATATTTTACAGGTTACCTGTTTAGAGTTAGTGGAGTTCTAGCGCTAGAATTATTGCTCTTGCTCAAATGATTGCAGCAATACCTGTCATGTGTGTTTTGAACACCATTTACATATGTCTGCATGCGAACATGGGAATGATAGAGTGCCTTCAATTTTTTTTTTGGATGACTTTTAAACATCCCTGTATAGAAATAAGCATGATAGGCAAAGAGACCCCAAATCTACCTTTAAAAAAGGTCAAAAAAAATAAAAAATATCCTGTCTATCTGCCCGAGGACAGGAAGTGACGGAGGCCACTCCGGTCCTCCAAGGCATAGAGCTGAGTGTGGGCCTTGTTGCCCTCAATTTGTTTTGACTTCCTACCCATCTAGAAAACGGATCAGATAGTTTCCAGGTTTACCGACGGCTCTGGTAAAAAACGTTGCTACCTCTCATAGCCAACTTAGAGTGAGCCTGTGGCGAATCTGCCACCAGGATCACTTTTAGCAAATGCCGAATCACGCACAGAAAAAAAAAAAAAAAAAAAAAAAAAAAAAAAAAAAAAAAAAAAAAATATGACGTATATATACTATGGGTGGTTGGCAAGTTGATTATTTAAAGTGGAACTTTACCCATAACAACTTGCTAAAAATAAATGTCACAAGAAACATACATCCCACATTAATAATTATGCTACCAAAATGTGTGCGTTGTAAATTGCCTTCAGCACTGCTGACGTTTCTTCTTGCTGGAGGCTGCCATTTTGCTGAAGCCCAAAGCCTGTGAACAGCAGTAAATATTTAGGCTGTCAGCAGATCGGCCTCTACAAATTCAGCACAGTGCTTAAAAATAGAGAGCAACTGAGCATGTGTAGAGCACGGTCAGTCCATGTATTACTAAAATTTGAAACTGTATATGACACTTATTTGCAATGCTTTACAAAGCTATCCCTGCAAAAGGGCCAGCCCAAAGTGATCTAGCAGGGCTTATATTTTCTGACTAAAGTTCCACTTTAAGTAGCCAGCGTTTGTGTTAAAGAGAAACAAAAAGACCATTATATAAATAGTGTAAAATTATTCCAAAACTTACTATCCGTTTCAGGAAGCTCCCTGTAGCCAACATCATTCTCATCTACAGGGACTACCAGACCCAGCACCATGGAAAGACTTGGTCACCACCTAATAAAGAGAAGGGGAGAGGGATGGAGACAGCTGGACAGTTACAGGAAAACAAATAAAGATTGAATATCAGACACAAAGATCTGCTCCAAATCAGGTTAGTTACGCTCATATATTTTTTTTTTTTTAAATAGATGAAAAACAAAAATATCCCAACTCTAGATAATTTTGTCTCCGTTTCACTTAGGAGTAAGGTTTATAAACTCAGACAGGTTTTTATTGCTGTCATTGCACTTGTGCTTCACTTTTTCCAAATTTTGTTATGCTACAGCCTTATTCCAAAATTGATTAAATTCATTATTTTTCCCTCAAAATTTCACAAACAATACCCCAGAATGACAACGTGAAAAAAGTTGTTTGAAATCTTGCAAAATGGAAAATTAAAAAAAACAAAAAAAAAAATAAACCACACTACATACATAAGTATTCACAGCCTTTGCCATGACTCATAATTAAGATCAGGTGCATACCATTTCCACTGATCATCCTTGAGTTGTCTCTACAACTTGGAGTCCACCTGTGGTAAATTCAGTTGATTGGACATGATCTGAAAAAGGCACACACCTGTCTATTAAGGTCTCACAGTTACAGTGCATGTCAGAGCACAAACCAAGCCATGAAGTCCAAGGAATTGTCTGTAGACCTCCGAGACAGGATTGTATCGGAGGACACAGATAGGGGGAAGGGTACAGAAAAAGTTCTGCATTATTGACGGTCCCAATGAGCTCAGTGGCCTCCATCATCCGTAAATGGAAGAAGTTTGTAACCACTAGGACTCTTCCTAGAGCAGGCTGCCCGGCCAAACTGAGCAATCATGGGAGAAATGTCTTAGTCGGGAAGGGGACTAAGAACCCGATGGCCATTCAGACAGAGCTCCAGCTTTTCTCTGTGTAGAGGAGAAATCATCTCTGCAGCACTCCACCAATCAGGCCTGTATGGTAGAGTGGCCAGACGGAAGCCACTCAGTAAAAGGCACATGACAGCCAGCCTGGAGTTTGCCAAAAGGCACCTGAAGGACTCAGACATTGAGAAACAAAATTCTCCAGTCTAATGAAAAATTGAACTCTTTGGGCATGAATGCAAGCATCACATCTGGGAGGAAACCAGGCACTGCTCATCACCTGGCCAATAATATCCCTACAGTGAAGCATGGTGGTGACTGCATCATGCTGTGGGGATATGTTTCAGTGGCAGGAACTGGGAGACTAGTTTGGATTGAGGGAAAGATAAATGCAGCAATGTACAGAGACATCCTTGATGAAAACCTGCTGCAGAGCACTCTGGACCTCAGACTGGGCGAAGGTTCATCTTCTAAGAGGACAAGGACCCCAAGCACACAGCCAGATAACCAGTAGGCCTACGGGACATCTCTGACGTCCTTGAGTGGCCTAGCCAGAGCCCAAATAGGTGTGCCAAGCTTGTATCATCATACTCAAAAAGACTTGAGGCTGCAATTGGTGGACAAAGGTCCTTCAACAAAATTACTGAACAAAAGCTGTGAATACGTATGCACGTATTTTGCAAAGATTTCAAAGCAAACCTTTCACGTTGTCATTATGGGGTATTGTTTGTAGAATTTGAGGGAAAATAATGAATTTAATCTATTTTGGAATAAGGCTGTAACAGCAAAATGTGGAAAAAGTAAAGTGCTGTGAATACCTTCCAGATGCACTGTGATAAACCTAGGTGACATACACATCGGCTACAATCCTACGCCCTTTCCAAATCGCTGCACCTATTTTAGTTATGGCAGATGAGAGCATAACCTCCATTGCTAGCACTGACACCACTAAAACTATCTTTCAGAGAACTGCCCTTTCAGGATCCATTTTGCACCGAACCCTACATCTGCTGCTCAAAATTACAAGATATATCTCTATCTCTATCTCTATCTCTATCTCTATCTCTATCATCTCTATCTCTATCTCTCTATATCTCTCTATATCTATATATATTTATTACATACACACGCCGTGGATGCAGTTAAGGTAACTCCTGAGGCGATCAGAAGCCTCTGCTAATACATTGAAATGTGTTAAAATATTTCATCATTTTTGGACCTTCTCTTACAAAAGGTCCCAAACTACTTTCTTCAATGTCACTCTCCCACCCGCTATGGGCTCTTCTGAGGAAACGCAGACAACAAGGACCACCATTCGGAGGGAAAGAGGTTACCTAAAAATATAGACAAGTGTGTGATATTTCACCCCTCACAACAGCATAGTTTGGCCTATTCAAAGGACTATGGTTTATGCCTATCAATACATTTGGTGCTGCTCTTCACCCCCACACCATTGTTGATGCTTCTGTGGTACTGACCTCTATCACAGCATCACAGCATTCAGAACAGCAGTGGACTATGCAAGCAAACACCAACCCCCCCCCCCCCCCCCCCCCACTGGACAATCTGCACTAAAGCACAATCTTACCAGAGCAGAGAAACCTGACATGAAATCCCTATAATCTATCCCCCCCCCCCACAGGATTGCAATAACCAGAAAGAGGTGATCAGGGAACATTTGTTTCATGATCTCCTCTACCAAGTGTGAACCCAGAGTCGTATCTGAGTTTTTGTAGTGCACAGCTACAATTTTTAAATTTTTTTTATTGAAAACACCCACCCAACACACACGCACTCCTGTTGTCCAGTGTGCACACAAATGAATACGAACACACATGCATGTAAACAATTGCACAACACATAATTGGTATTGTCGCATATCCTGGAGTGAGAGAGCAGCAATTCTAGGTCCCTCAGTTACAGCAAGCTCCAAATTGATGAGCCGCAAAAGGCATTTAAAGCGCCATCTATTGATAATACTGGGTACTGTAATTTTTTGTCATTTTGTAGACGCACGCGGTTTTGAGGGTTTGTCGTATTTGGCATTTACTTGACACAGCCTAATCATATCTGTACGAAAAAAATAAATAATGGGGATTAAATTGTTTTTGTGTGCAATAAATGCAGATTTTAAAACATTGCTATGGAGGGGAAATAGTTAAAAGAAATAAGCCAACAATCAATGCCTAACAGAAAATACAAGTACTAACTTTCTTGTCTCTCCGTTTCATGGAGTTAGATTTCTGTTCCATTGAGTAACCCAATTTATCTGCTGCAGCTGTAAGTTTCTCGATCAAACCTTTTATTGTGGCAACTGTTTTTTTATCAGAAACTTCTTTTAACTTCTTTGTTGCAAATAGCCTGGAGGAAAAAGAAGATCAATAGAAATAAAAAAAACAACCCAAAAAACAACTTATCACGCATTAGGATTTTTTTTTTTTTTTAAACTGATGGGCGCTTACTTGACAGCAGAAAACACATTATCTCCAGATGGAGTGATGAGGCACCCTTTAATGGCTTCATTAGTGCCAACAAAAACCGGCATCTCCTCTGGAGAATCTCTGAAAAATGTAAATTGACAAAGGTCTTTGACATACAGAAGATATAAATGCAATAGGAGACTTCACAATGCAGGGGGGGGGGGGGGGGGGGGGGGTTAAATAAATGTACACAAAAATGTGATGCATAGGAAAAAGTTCAATCAGCTTATGCTTTCAGATGTAAGCCTAGAATGACAGCAAAAAAAGCAACAGGCTGCAACACTTTCAAACCATAAAATGAAAGTACTGTGTTAACTGTACAATGAACCTGAATTGGGAGCAGGTGTGTTAAAGCACCGCACTGTCTCCTGAGAGCTTAGTGTCAGGCTTCCCAAGATTCAGTGCGAAAACAATGATCATGACGTGTGAACAAGCTGTGAATGAACAGCATTCACCGGCATCCAGGAAATCAATGCTTGTGGGCTTCACATGCCCACAAGCAAGATGGAAACACATTTTTTTTAAGTTATTCTTCAGTATGAAAACAGACAGAGGCGGGAAGAAGGAAAAAGGAAAAAGAAAAAAGGAAAAAGGAAAAGGAAAAAAGGAAAAAGGAAAAAGGAAAAAAGGAAAAAGGAAAAAGAAAAAAGGAAAAAAGGAAAAAGAAAAGGAAAAAGGAAAAAGGAAAAAAGGAAAAAAGGAAAAAAGGAAAAAGAAAAAGAAAAAGGAAAAAGGAAAAAGGAAAAAGGAAGAAGGACGAAGAAGGAAGAAGGAAGAAGGAAGAAGGAGAAGGAAGAAGGAAGAAGGAAGAAGGAAGAAGGAGAAGGAAGAAGGAAGAAAGAAGAAGGAAGAAGAAGAAAGAAGGGGGAAGAAGGAAGAAGGGGAAGAAGGGGAGGAGGGGGAGGAGGAGATTGGTCGCCGGACTCCCACTTTAAAATTTGGTGTCATCACTCTCACTATCATACTGATAACTGGAAGTTCAACGTGGCACCTCATGGCAAAGAACTCTGGAAAAAAAAAAAAAAAGTATTGTTGCTCTACATAAAGATGGCCAACCTTGGCACCCCAGATGTTTTGGAACTACATTTCCTATGATGCTCAACTACACTGCAGAGTGCATGAGCATCATGGGAATGTGCAGTTCCAAAACATCTTGGGTGCCAAGGTTCGCCATCACTGGCCTAGGCTATAAGAAGATTGCCAAGACCCTGAAAATGAACTGCAGCATGGTGGCCAAGACCATACAGTGGTTTAAACAACAGGTTCGACTCAGAATAGGCCTCGCTATGGTCGACCAAAGAAGTTGAGCGCATGTGATCAGAGTCAAATCCAGAGGTTGTCTTTGGGAAATAGATGTACGATTGCTGTCAGTGCTCAAACCATATGCCGCACACTGCATCAAAATCGGTCTGCATGGCTGTCGTCCCAGAAGGAGGGCCTCTTTTAAAGATGATGCACAAGAAAGCCTGCAAACAGTTTGCTGAAGACAAGCAGACTAAGGGCATGGATTACCGGAACCAAGTAATGTGGTCTGATGAGACCAAAATAAACTTATTAAATTAAACTCCAGTGGCAACCTGTGAAGCTCTGGTGAACTCCATGCCCAAGAGGGTTAAGGCAGTGCTGGAGAATAATGATGGCCACACAAAATATTGACACTTTGGGCCCAATTTGGACGTTTTCACTTAGGGGTGTACTCACTTTTGTTGCCAGCGGTTTAGACATGAATGGCTGTGTGTTAGGTTATTTTGAGGGGACAGCAAATTTACAGTTATACAAGCTGTACACTCACTACTTTCCATTGTAGCAAAGTGTCATTTCTTCAGTGAAAAAGATATAATAAAATATATTTACAAAAATGTGAGGGGTGTACTCACTTTTGTGAGATACTGTATATGCCAATGTGACATTTCAGTTTTTCCTTTTTGATACATTTGCAAACTGTTCTAAAACTTTTTTCATTTTGTCATTATAGGGTACTGGGTGTAGAGTAATGAGGAAAAAAAAAAAAAAAAAAAAAAAAAGTTATTACCTTTTAACTCATTTTCCAGGATGGCTAAGAGAGATAGGCTCCTCCTACCTAGCATAGGAAACACATGATCCACATTATAAAAGACAGCCCACAGGCAGTAGTCCCTTAGTATTAATAGATAACCGAAGGCACGGATAAAACAATAACAAAACTCCCATTAGTGCAACCAGCTTAGGATTACATCATTAGACTTATAAAAATAAGGGAGGGAACGGACACCGTCCTGGAAGATTCCTGGAAAATGAGTTAACAGGTAATAACTCTTGTTTTCCCAAGTCATCTTCCAGGATGGCTTACAGAGAGGACAAAATAGAACATTACCTGATAAGGGCAGGACCACAGCTTTAAAGGACCTTCCTAAGCACCTTCCTCCCGACAGCCTGTTTATGGTTAGAGAACAGGCCCAATCGGTAATGTTTATCAAGGTTTGGAAGTTGGACACGGATGCGGTCTTACAGATCTGGGGAGGAGAAGCGCTGATCTTTCCAGCCCAAGAAATGGCCCCTGCTGTCTGAATGAGCTTTGATGTTTTCCAGGAGGAAACAGCGAAATGTCTGGTAGGCTTCCATCATTGCAAATTAGAATCACCTTGTGATAGTAATATTTTGACGTCTTCTTGCCTTTATCTGGGCTCCAGAATAGAGCAAGCAAACTAGAGGTTGATCTCCAATCTATAGATCTCATCCTACCCAATGTGATACTCATGGACATTTAGAGAATAGGCCCTAGTAATTATCCAGCAATATTTCTGTCCCAATGCTAGATGCATATGCCCATACCGATGACCTTTCTCCGCTCTGAATGCTGGTATGGCAGCTATGAGTGTCTGAAAAGAAACTGGGTAAAAATGAACCTGGCAACTTCATGAATGACAGGAGCTCTGCCCAAAGTTGGAAGTCTGAGATCATAAGGCACATTGTGATGCTGGTGGTAAGTTATGCAGATCACTACTCCAGGAGAGTGAGCCTGTAGCAGTAACAGAACATTTACTTTGACTTGTTACAGCTGTTCTGTTAGGAAGGCTGTGTAAAAGATGCAATTATGTTTTTATCATGTACAGAGTACTGAACCTAAAACATACCCAGTCAGATATAGGGGTCAGAGCCATAGCAAGACGTGAACCCACATCTACAGGCCATATAACTGCCTATTAGTGCTGCAAGGAACACATCACAAGAAGGAGCTGTTTGCATCTGCAGCAAAATGGCTGTTACACCACCAGCTATACAAGTTTATACTGATGTATATAAATCCTAAACCCTAGGAAAGATTATAGTGACCACACAACCCCAAATAAAGGGCTCAGTGCTGCAATCGATAGAACTTTACATATTCAACTACAATGTCAAAGTGAATGTAAACCCGATTCGTGAAATTTGAGCTGGGTACATATATCTGCAGTGTTTTATCATCTCTCGTCAAAGCACTAAGTCTCGTAGCTGTCTCCTGCTCTGTTCTTCTGCTATCATCCTGATAACTTCTGACAAGTGCTTTGTCAACTGAGATAAAAGCAGCTGGAGTATTGTGTTGGGGGGGATGCTATAAATAGATTAGAGTGCTCAACTATTCAGCTCTGAAAGACTCTACCTATGAGGAAAGGAGGTGTATGCCTTTCCTCCAATCAGCTGTCTTGGCTGTATGCCCAGACTACACTTCCATTGCTGAACAGGAAAAGAAAATATCTCTTTCTAAAGAATATATAAAGCTGAAGACAGCAGATATGCAAGTAAAGCCCATGCAGGGCAGATCTGCCCCATCCACCATCCAAGGCGGTTCACCCCACTGGGCACAAATCCTTCCTGGAGGAAGAACACCAAAAATACAATACAAGATGAGGGAACCTCCTAAGTTACTTTTCAAATTGACTTGCAAAGTAGATTTTTCTACTTCTCTCTCCTTCCACTGGTAGATGGCTGGAACCATGTTCTCTAATCTTACCAGATCCAGGCATGGAGAGAGCATATGGTCCTGCATGCTGAATGTAAGGGATTTGATCCTCTGCTGAATGAAGGCTCAGCAGCAAAAAAACACGAGCCTTTGCTGTATGTATGCAAAAGACAAAAATACCTTGGCAAGGTCACAGTGACCAGAGATTTTCTCTCTAAGCCATTTACACACCTGTCTATAAAACATTAATGCATTAAGACAACCTATTGGAGATTGTACGAGACAATGTAAAGGTTAAGTAAAAGCCTCCCAATTCATACAGCCACATATACAAATGAGGGATAAAAACTTCAAGCAGGTCATTAGAACCATTAGGTTCAGTTTCCACTAGTGCAACACTGGACACAAAGTCGCATGACAAGTCACGTCCCATTGATTTCAATGGCACCCGTTCCAATCTACGCAACTCAAAGTTGCAACGAACTAGAAAAGGCCCCAGCACTACCCCGATGCAACCCTGATCCAGAGGCTGTAAAGTTGGATCAAAGCTGCACTCCAAAGTCACAACAGCGGAAAAGTTGCCTCAGTCCATACATTAGATCACATATGAGGCATGAACCACAATGGTACCAAAAGAACATAACCCAAACAGAAGCTCCAATGTTGTGTATTTAAATACATAGATTTATAACATACTTGGAGAAGTGTGAGGTCAGAGACATAGGGGGTTATTTATGAAAGGCAAATCCACTTTCAAGTGCACTTGCAGTGCAAAGTGGATTTTCCTTTAGTAAGTAACCGCCATAGTGTATTCTAATACCACACACACACACAGAAATTCATACGCAATTAATGCCAACCATTCATATAAACACATGTCATAGATATAGCTTAATGTCTGGCTACGAATCTTATACATCTTATTCAGTGGAGGAACCCAGGGAGCTCCAGGTGATAGAAGTCTAGGCACACAAACTGGAGTGCGTAGCAGATACTGTTACCCCATAATAGGTACAGCTTGAGTTCCTAGACATAACCAAATATTTTATTTGGAACAGAAGTAAAAAGCGAGTTTCCTTAAACTACATATTTAAACATCATATGTTAACAGAGATTGCTGTACACTTAACCTCTGAAGTGGGAGACAGACATATCCAAATCTAGTGATAAATGAAAGCTTCTGACACCTTTGGATAAGCCCTGAAGTGTGCAACAGGAGCAATCAGGAGGCCAACACCTGCAGGTATTAACCAGCAATCAAACACAGGTTTGTCCATGCAATTCTTGCATGGAGGTTTTGCCCAGGAGACTGTCAATTGACTGTTGCAGGATCCATAATCTATGTTGCTAGTCCTGCCTAGGGGTGGGTTATTGCCCAAATTCCAGTAGAAAAAAAGTCCTGATTAAACTACAGCATACCCTATTAGCTGTGGCTTAATTGCTGAAAACAAAGAGTGTAGTTGATGGTAAACAGCGTAAGCAGACCCCAGGAGCTCTGCACTTGCAAAACGTGACTTAAGTGTAGGAAGGAGTTAACGGGTTGCAGCTTCTGCTGATCTCTGAGATTGCCAGCCCCAGCTCTGCCGCCAAATGCCCACATTAAATGGTAGATAGGAACACAAAGCACATTCACCCCGCGTTTGTAGGAGGTATGCAAACACCCACGGCAACCAGTACCCAAAAAGGACATCCTCCTAAGGGTAACCACCTTGTGGCCATCTACCAAAATTAAAGCAGGTGTCATGGTGGAACCAAAGTACATGGTGTAGCTTTGCAAATTAGATGAAGTCTGCAGTAATACTCCTGGGAAGTTCAAGGTCCGCCTACTGCTTCCCTAAACGCACTCCCTCCCTGGTGTCTGTTAATGATGGCACCAGGGAATACTCACAAAACCACACTATAGCTGTCCATTCAGGGGGACCTGCAGCATAGCAGACTGCATACTGTCCTGGCTTACCAACATAGTTTACCTGCCTCTGCAGACATGCGCCCCTCCCCCCATCTGGAGGTAGTCAGGGACTCTGGTTGCCTCTGCTCAAGCCATGCAGTACTTCCTTCAAAAGATTTGGGGAAGCCAGCGGCTGTGATCCATTCATATTAATCAGCAGCAAACATCAAGATTTCAGCCAGCAACAGAGGATATGGTGTTGGGCCTCAGCGCCCATGAGGATAGCTGTTTCTCCTCCGGCGGAGAAGGAACCTTCGTGAAAAATCAAGAAAAAAAACCAAAAAAAAACGTAATTTCTTTTTTCCAGTGCTCTTTAGGAATCCCTTAATCTGGACTTCATTTCAAAGAGCGTTGCAGCACTGGAGCTGGTATCCAGGCAGTAGATAACCTGTACCTGCAGGCTGTGCATCTGTCCCTTAGGTGGTTCCCCTTTGCTCCCATCCTCTGTCCTAGAGGGAGAGGACACAAGGCAAAATTAACCTTTTACAAAGAGAGACAAGGTGCAGACGATCACCCTATGACCAGCACCCATCCATCTAGGGAGACTCAAATGAAGCCCTACCACTAGTAGGGAAAAAATGGGGATATACACACACACAGCCAGACTCCCTAGATCAGCCCTGTCGGTCTGTGGATAGTACAGAGAATCATCTCAAAGCGCCTGGTGCCCCCTTCACCAGGGAGCAAGAAAAGAGGAACCCCCATTTGCCTCTCTTACCTTAGGGCCAGAGTCTGCAGGTATCCCAAACCTGCTTCCCTTCTCCTCCCTGGTGACTTACCAGTGCAGGACAAAATGGCTTCCACCATCTTCTCTCTAGCCCTGAAAGGTCGAGCAGTGAGGATCGCGGTCTGGTGCTGTGGATCGGATGCCTCTCCTGGAACAGGAGCTTGTAGCTCCAACCACCAGGTCAGTTTGCTACCAAAAACATAGCTACCAAGCCACTTCCTCTGCTCTCAAGGTAGGAGTGCAGACCACTACGCTATTGAGCTGAGCGCCAAACTTCAGGACACCATAAGTCCGCACTGTCCCCCAGAAGACTGAGTCAAAATCCCAGACTGACAGTGTACCTGAATCTACAGGCATGCTGCCGACCAGCCTCCTGTGGAGAGAGGGGGTCCCCTGGAGTAAAAATTCAAGACTCCCTTTCCAGGGCAGCCCAAGCTACCTGCCTCCCCAGGTTCACTGCCCCTGTTCTGGGATGCTGTAACCGAAAGGTCCCTGCCACCTAGCACAAAGGCCAGAGAAAAATACATTTCTACAGAATTCCTGTCTGGCAGGAGGAAACACAAATACTGAGGGACTACTGCCTGTGGGCTGTCTTTTATAATGTGGATCATGCGTTTCCTGTGCTAGGTGAGAGGAGCCTATCTCTCTGCAAGCTGTCCTGGAGGATGACTTGGAGAAAAAAAAATGAATTTAAAACAACTATCAGGCTGCAACATAACGAAATTGAGAAAAGTGAAGGGGGTCTGAATACTTTAGGAATGCACTGTATGTAGACAGACACACACACACACACACACACACACACACGCTAGAGAGAATATAGAAATCCTGAAAAACATTCAAAGCCAGGTGGTCAGTTTTCTGTTATAATGACAAACTGCCCCAGTCCTGCATTTGTTCAACGTAAAGTAACGTTCAATGTCATTTTTGCAGACAGCTCCTTTCAATTCTCTTACCTGTAATAGCCCATGTGAAATTGTGTTCTGCTGTCCCCATCAATAATGGTCTGAAACTCTGGAGGATCATAGAAAAACCTCCAGTGCAGGTTATAATTCACATCACAATTTTTCTTAGATGTGTGTTTACCAGAAAGAATATCATACGGGCCTACGAGCTGAAGACCAAGGGTGTCCTTCAAAACATCTGAAACCAGATAATGTCTTCATTAGTCACAGGGGGGGGTTTGGTGAGCTTGAAAGTAGTTGTAAACCTCAGACATGAAATATGAACAAAACATATCCTATATATAGCAGCCTCTCTCAACCTTTTCAAAAAGGAGGGACCTTCTCAGTCTCAGGGAACCTCTGCTAAAAATTTCTATATCTACAACTCATGGGGCATTAGTGTGATGGTCATAGTAAGAATGCTCCTTACACTAGGAAGAATTACCCTCTTACAGATGGTGAAAAAGGATCAATGGTGGCATTGGGAACTTATCGGAAAGGCAGAAATTGCTCAAGGAACCCCTAACAACCTCTGGAGGAATCCTAGTTGTGAAACCCTGATCTATAATGTATACTTGTCTCAATCCAGAGCACCAAGTGTCATTTTTTGTCTGCTTTGTTCCTCTGCCATCTTCATGAATCACTTCTGACAAGTTTTCCCGACACCAAAAAAGGTGACAGAAGAGGTAGCTCCAGCCAATTGACAGCCTCAGCTTTGTCCACGACTCATCACATGGCTGATTAAGAGCTCCTGTGTAGCCTTGAAACATTGCACTGATGCGTTTCGATTTCTACCTTCCTATTGGAAAAGAAATGTCCTGATGAGTACACCTCAGGAGAGAAATAGGCTACCAGTGCTGTCCTCGTTCTGAAAACTAAGTTTTCCAGTTGTTTATGGCTTCGATACTGAGCAGGAGTATCAGAAAGGCATTGGAATAGCTCATCTCTAAAAACTTATCTTAAGTACTGAAAGCATTAAGCCCCGTACACACAGGCCGAATGTCGGGAAACAATGGAGGGTTCAAAAACTGGTCGACATTCGGTCTGTGTGTATGATGGTCAATAGCCATATTTTATTCTCTAGGGTCTCTGCTAAAATATATATATATATATATATATATATATATATATATATATATATATATATATATATATATATATATATATATATATATATTTTAATATGTTAAGGGGTTCTAAAGAATTTTCTAGCAAAAATCTGGATTTTTAACTTGCAAGCAACAAATGTTAGAAATGGGCTTAGGCATGAAAGGAGAAATAAAAAAAGTGCCATAGCTTTGCAAAGTTGCTCTCCCCATCTATATTTATTCAACCGTTTCCACAGAGGTAACACGGTGGTTTGGAATGCCATAAAACCAGGACATTTGGGGACATTTTCCTGCTTTACAAGAAAATGTGTGATTCCCATATCAAATGACTACCTTTTGTTACTTTTCCATCATTCCTCACTGGCCTCATCTATAAAAAGCCTGTTCAGACAGACAGTCTACAGATGTGCTATATTGGTCCTATAAAATAAGCTGAGTTAGACTTACCGGTAACTCCTTTTCTGAGAGTCTTTCAGGACAGCCCATGAGACCTTGGGCTCCTCCAACCAGGACAGGAAACAAGTCACCCCCACCAGATAAAAGGGTGGTCCTCCAGGCCCATGTCAGTCTTCTCAAGAACCGTAGGACCCTGCAAAACATATGCATAATACACATAACTTCAGACAATACCGGGTGGGAATCCGGCTGTCCTGGAAGACTCAAAATAGGAGTTACCGGTAAGTCTAACTCAGCTTTTCTCCAAGCGTCTTCCAGGACAGCCCATGAGATGATGAGCCAGAACTTACCAGTCTAGGGAGGGACAACTACCTGAAGGACCTTACGACCAAACGCCTGCTCCTGAGCTGATAGGAGATCCAGGCGATAATGTTTAATGAAGGACGAGTAACTGGACCAAGTGGCAGCACTGCAAATTTGTTCCAGTGAGGCACCAGCCCAAGACGTAGACAAGGCTCTAGTTGAGTGCGCAGTAACAAAAGGTGTAGGAACCTCCCTAATTTTGTAAGCTTCCAAGATGGCTTGCTTTATCCATCTAGCCAATGTAGCTTTAGATGCACTATTCCCCTTGTGAACTCCAGAAAAGAGGACAAAATAAGGCATCAGTTTTCCTAAAGGTCTTGGTGACCTCAAGATAGACTAAGAGAATCCTTCTTACATCTAGAAAACTAAATTTTCTTTCTAAGTCGCCCTGTGGCGAACTACAAAAGGTTGGCAATACAATGTCCTGAGATCGGTGGAATGTACTTGCCACCTTGGGCAAAAAACCTGGATCGGTTCGCAAAACAACTCGATCCTCAAAAATCGTGAGGAAGGGCCTGCAACTTTAATGTAAGTAACTTAACTGACATACTTCCCAGAGGCTCAAACGGAAATTTTACCAGGAGTTTGAAGCACTAGGGACAGGTCCCACGTTGGACAACTTCTCACCACTACTGGTCTGGCCCTAGAGATAGATTTGAAAAATCTGGCTATAGTGGGATTTTCCAGGAGAGAAAACTGGAGGAACACACTTATAGCTGTCGCCTGTACCTTTAAGGTACTAACAGAAAGACCTTTGTCAACACCCTTTTGGAAAAATTCCAAAATAGACGGAATATCATGAGTTAATCTTTCATTTTCAGCTAACCATGAGTTAAACCTTTTCCAAACTTTGGAATATATGGCTCTAGTAACCGGCTTCCTGCAATTAACGAGAGTCCTGACTACCTTGTCAGAGAACCCTTGGGCGCTCAGTATCTTTTCTTCAGATACCAGGCCGTCAAGTTTAAGGAAACCACCTGAGGGTGTGATACTGGACCCTGCAATAATAAGTCTTCCCTTTTCGGAAGACTCCGCGAAGGCTCTGAAACCAGAGACTGTAGCAGGGAAAACCATGGCCTCTTGGGCCAAAATGGGACAATTAGAATCAGATCTGTCTCTTCCAGCAGAAACTTTCGGAGTACTTCTGGAATCAGTCTGATTGGCGGGAAGGCATAACATAGGCCTGGAGGCCACGGGTTTGCCAGAGCATCGATCCAAGGCTTGGTCTGCCGGGTTCATGGAAAAGAATATCTCCGTCTTGCGGTTGTTTCGGTTTGCGAACAAATCAGCTACAGGATAACCCCATCTCTTGGGGAGGTCTGCAAAGACTTCGGGATGAAGGGACCAGTTGTCTCGGTCTATCCTGTGACGGCTGAGATAATCTGCCAGGCAATTGTTTGTCCCCTTCAGGTGAACAGCAGAAATAGAAGCTAGATTTCCCCTCTGCCCATGAAAGGATCTCCTGGGCAATGGACTGAAGCCTCCGGCTTCTCGTGCCTCCCTGCTTGTTGATATACGCAACAGAATTTGGAGGTTGTGACCCCTGATCTCCATCTGAAAAGACTGCAGGGCTCTCTGGACTGCAAGCAGCTCTCTTTGATTGGATGAGGCCCTTGCCTCCTCTGGGGACTACTCTCCATGTGCTACTGCATTGCTGAGGTGGGCCCCCCATCCCCAGGAACTCGCATCCGTGGTAATCCTTTCGGGAAATGGGAAAGGACCATGGGAGCCCTCCTGCTAGGTGCTGACCAGCTCTCCACCACCACAGGCTTATTATCCTGTCGGGAAGCCGGATCCTTGACTCCAGGGACCTTACGTCCCCGTCCCAGTTTCTTAAAAGAAACATTTGTAACGGACGCTGACGGAGTCTCGCCTATGGTACTGCGGGAAAACATGAGGTCATAAGACCCACTGCCCTCGGACACCTGTCTCAGAGAGACAGACTGGTTTGTCTGCAATGCTGACATAGTCTGGAACACCTTGGTAATCTTCTCCTGAGGAAGAAAAACTCTGGTTCACAGAGTAAAAATCGTAACCCAGATAAGTTACTTTCTGGGCCGGAATCAAGGACGATTTTTCTTTATCTTTTTAGGGACTGTAAGAAGTCCTGTACAGCCTGGAGATCCTCCAACAGCCTTTGGTATGATTTTATCACTATCAGGAGGTCGTCCAAGTAAGGGATAACAGTTATGGCCTTTAACCTTAGTGGAGTCAGCGGATCCCCCAACACCTTCGTAAAGATGCGTAGGGCTGAGGAAAGACCGAAAGGGAGGTCTTGAAATTGAAAATGTCGGGTCCCCATACCAGTGTTCACTGCCAATCTCAAAAACTTTTGGAAGGCTGAATGGATAGGGATGTGAAGATAGGCATCCCTTAAGTCCAACGTGGCCATAAAGCAGTTTGGGTATAGTAGGTTTTTGATTGTAAAAACCGTCTCCATACGGAAATGCTTGTATCTGATGGACTTGTTTAAGGTCCGGAGATTCAGGATAAGTCGAAACTTTCCTGCCGGCTTTCTGACCACAAATACATGGGAGTAGAATCCCTTGCCCTGCTCCGCCTGAGGAACAGGAATCAGGACTTTTTGATCTAATAAGTCTCCGATCTGGAGTCCCAGAGCCCTCGCTTTCTCCCGATCTTGTGGAGGAAATGTGACCAAATGTTCTGGTGGTTGGTGAACGAACTCCAGCCTGTACCCGTTGGTCACTAGGTCCAGGATGAAGGGGCTCAGAGCGACTGCTGCCCACTGTGGGATGAAGGCCCTCAATCTCCCCCCCACCGGGGAATACAAGTCACTGTGGCTTGGCGGGCTGTTGAGTTGGGTTAAACAGCACTCCCCCTTTGCCTCTGCCTTTGTGCCCAGTCCAATGCTTTTTCGGCCTGCTGTCCTTTTCTCTAGGACTCTGTTGCCTGCTTTGGCCACGAAAAAAATTTTCTGGCTGTCGGAACTCTCTGGAAATGCCTTTTTCTTATCAGCCATGCGTTCCAGTGCCTCCTATAGACCTGGGCCAGTTAAAGGAAGGCCACAAAGGCGCAACTTGGAGGCCGAGTCCCCTGACCAGGTCTTAAGCCAAAGGCTTCTCCTGGCTGAGTTCACTAGAGCCGAAGTCCTGGCCGACATTCTTACCGACTCAGCGGAAGAATCTGCCAAAAAACCCACTGCCTGAAATAGGAGAGGAAAAGACTTTAAAATTTGCTCTCTGGAGGTACCTGCTGACAGATGTGACTGAATCTGAGTCAACCAAACCTCCAGATTTCTGGCCACACAAGTGGAAGCCAGAGTTGGTTTCAGGTTTCCAACCGCTGAGTCCCAGGCTCTGTGGAGAAGGATATGCCCCCTCTTGTCCATCGGATCCTTAAGCGTGCCCATATCATCGAACGCTAGGTCCGAGTTTTTTGAAACCTTTGAAAGAGGTGCGTCTAACTTGGGATTCTTATTCCACGGCTGCGCAGTGTCCTCATCAAAAGGAAACCTTTTTTAGGTTACTAGAGAAGAATGGTTTTCTCTCAGGATTATCCCATTTCAGTTTAATAGTATTAACCAAAGAACTATGAACTGGAAAAACTCTCGATTTTCTCTTATGTAATCCTTTATACACAAGATCATGTTTGGATAACTGAACCTCTTCCTCTTTTAATTCAAGGGTAGTATAGATAGCCTTTAATAAGTCATCTACATCCTCAACAGATAACTTAAATCTTGAGCCTCGAGTGGATTCTCTATCCCTGGGCTCTGTATCTGACCCGGTTTCTTCCAAAGAAGAACGGGTAGATCTGACCTCAGCCTCAGAGTCCTCACTCTCTGCCTGCTGCGGAGTGCTGACTGACACCTTCAGTGAAGACAGACTCTCAGCTGGAGTCTGGAGCTTGTCAATAAGTGTTTTAAAAGAACTGAAGGTGGACGCAAGCTCATACCTAACAGAAGTAAGCATCTTCTGGCAAGAGGCAACCGGTTCATCTTTTACTAGGCCTTCTATACAGGTGCGACAAACTGCTTTGCTCCATGAGGAGCTCAATTTGTTTGCGCAAACCGCACATTTCCTTTTAAGTGGCTGCGCTTGGGCCTTGTCCTGAAAGACAAAATAAATGACCCACAATGTAATTAAAGCCACCCAATCACTCCGTAACACCACGTGCAGGAGGGAGGAAATGTGTCCCCTTACACCCACTACTAGAGGGGGGAGGGAACACTCACAGGGATAGCAAGGTGGTGACAGAACACCCCAGGCTTACCTGTGAGGTGCTGGTGTTGGGAACCGCATCCGCTGCCTGTGCAGGTACTGCAGGAGGATCCATTCTGCCCCTCTTGGTTGTCCACAGCCTGGCTGCTTTACACCAAGAAACACCAGCAGCCAGCGTTCTCTGTTCGCGCCGTTTATGGAGACTGGAACCTCGTCTCCAGCGCGTGATGATGACGTCATATGCCCCGGAAGTAACCCTCTCCAGGCACTTCCTGTGGGCCAGCTTGGAGCGCAATAGCTCCGCCCTCTCGAGCGCTGCGGCTTCCTCCATTCCCTGCTCAGATCAGCCATGCTGTCGGCAGGGAAGGACAATCGATGCTCAGCTGAGCTATAGTGCAATGCACTGCGCTGCGCTAGGGGGCCCGACCTCACACCGGTCCTGGCCCTCTCCAGGCACTGAGGACAGGGAACAGCAGCACAGCCAACCTCCCCAGCGGTGTGCTGCTTCTGGCAGAGGAAGAGGTAAGAGATATGCCCTAGAAAATAGCCATACAAAGCCCCTGCTTATAAGGCCTATGGGAGCAGGTTCCAGGAACATGTTACCCCCCCCATCTGGAGGAAACACAAATAACTGACATGGGCCTGGAGGACTGCCCTTTTATCTGGTGGGGGTGACGTGTTTCCTGTCCTGGTAGGAGGAGCCCAAGGTCTCATGGGCTGTCCTGGAAGACGCTTGGAGAAAACACATATAAAACAAATAGCTAGGATTTCTTCACTCTAGTGATGGCTACACAAGCATACCCAAACAAACCTTTTTACTTGCCCACTTTGTCTATCTCAGGGATAGCTTAGAATGTTACATGTTGATAAAAGCAACATATATAAGCAAGCATTGTAGTCTGCAACTGTTTTAGCTGTAAAAGGTCATTTGTTATTCTGCATAAGCCTTCTCTGACATTTATGCTCACCATAAAAATTGAATAAACAGAAAACCAAACTGCAGAATTGATAGTACAGAAGCGAGTACATATTTTTCACTTAATACTTTAGGTGGCTTTCACCTTTACAAACAAGGACAAAAAAAAAAAAAAAAAAGCTGTATTTTTACCAGAGGGAGTCTTTGGGTCAATCTCAGTGCAAAACGTCCAGAATGTATAGAAATCTTCTGGCATAGAAAGCTTATACAAGCATTCCACCTCCTGTCGTAAGCTTGTGGGTACATCAGACTGATCTGACCGTCTCTTCTTGACATCTTCATTTACTGTGTCACTATTCTGAAAACCAAAGACACAAATGCAGATAAACGATCCTGAATACTGTAAACCATACCTCTTCATCCTCTTCCAGTTTTTTTTCATAAAGTGTGATTGTGATATTTCAATAAAGTGGGGGGGGGGGGGGGGAAAAAAAAAAAAAAAAAAAAAAGGGAAAAGAAAAAGTAAACCGTGCAATGTTTTAATACATTCATCCATACAATACAAAAATGCACACATTATACAGACTGTTATGCACCCACTGGTTTGAACAGACCTTTAACCGAATTACCTCGCTTTATGACCAGTCCATTTTTTGCGATACGTCACTACGTTAGTTTAACTGACAGTTGTGTGGCCGTGCAAAACTGTCCCTGAATAAAATTTGTATAAAAATTTTTTCCCCACAAATAGCTTTTGTTGATCACCTCTGTTTATTTTTTTCACTATAAAACAAAAAAAAAAAACAGACAGACAATTTAAAAAAATTAAAAATAGGATTTTTTTTAAAACAGCTTACCTGTAAAATCCTTTTCTTTCAAAGGACATCAGGGGACACAGAGCCACAGTAATTACTGATGGTTTATATAGGGTATCACTGGTGATTGGACACTGGCACACCCTATCAGGAAGTTCAACCCCCTATATAATCCCTCCCCTTGCAGGGATACCTCAGTTTTGTAGCCAAGCAATATAGTGTATTAGAAGAGGGGCGGGACCTCTGTGTCCCGTGATGTCCTTCGAAAGAAAAGGATTTTACAGGCAAGCTGTTTTTAAAAAATCCTATTTTCTCTCTCTTTCTCGAACATCACGGGATACAGAGCCACAGTAATTACTGATGGGATGTCCCAGAGCAATGCTATCTGAGGGGGGGGGGGACCACGACCAAGTAGGGTGCAATCAGACCTGAGGACCCTGTACCGCTGCCTGCAGCACACTACGCCCAAAGGCGATATCCTCATGCCTTCTCACATCCACCGGATAGAATCTGGTGAATGTATGAACTGAAGACCAGGTTGTGGCCTTGCAGATTTGAGCTATAGAGGCCCAGTGATGCACTGCCCAAGAAGCACCGATAGCCCTTGTGGAATGTGCCCTGATCTGAAACGGAGGAATCTTCTGTTTCAAACCGTAAGCTTGAATGATCAATTGTCGAATCCATTTAGAAATGGTAGCTTGACGCTGCCTGTCCTCTATTGGGACCTTCTGGCAGCACAAACAAAACATCCGTCTTGCGGATCTGAGCAGTTGCCCCGAGATAGGCCTTAACTGCTCTTACTACATCCAACGAATGCAGAGATCTCTCTTCCGGAGAACAAGGATCTGGAAAAAAGGAAGGCAGAATAAGGTCTTGGTTTAAATGAAAATCAGAAACCACCTTCGGTAAAAAACTAGGATGAGGGCGCAGTACCACTCTATCTTTGTGTATAATCAAATAAGGCTCCTTACAGGAAAGGGCTGCTAATTCTGAAACTCTTCTAGCAGAAGAGATGGCCACCAGAAAAATTAACTTCCTCGTCAACAAGACCAAAGGAATCTGACTTATTGGTTCAAAAGGCTGTTTCTGTAACACAGCCAGGACCAAGTTCAAGTCCCAGGGGTTTATGGGCGCTTTAACCGGAGGATTAAGACGCATCACCCCCTGCATAAAGCTTCGGACCAAAGAATGCAAAGCAAGTGGCCGCTGAAATAATACTGATAAAGCAGAAACCTGGCCCTTGATGGTACTCAAGGCCAGCTTCATCTCTAATCCTAATTGTAGAAAATCAAGAATTCTACCTGTGACATATTTCCTGGGATGCCAACCTCTGGATTCACACCAGGATACATAAGCTTTCCAGACTCTATGATAAATCATCCTGGAAGCTGGCTTCCTTGCATTAATCAAGGTAGATATGACAGGACCTGAGAGCCCACGACTCTTCAGAACGTGGGTCTCAATAGCCAAACTGTCAAATTTAGCGTTTGTAAGGCAGGATGGAACACTGGACCTTGAGATAACAGGTCTGGGCGTACCGGTAGGGTCCACGAGGAACCCACCGTCATCCTTACTATTTCTGCATACCAAGTCCTTCTGGGCCAAGCGGGGGCCACCAGAAGTACCGACTTCCTTTCCTGCTTGATCCTGCGAAGGAGTCGTGGCAGTAGCAGAATAGGTGGGAATGCGTAAATCAGTGAGAACTGATGCCACGGAATCACCAACGCATCCGTCCCGCATGCAAGAGGATCTTTTGTCCTTGCCACAAATCTGTATCTTTTTGTTGAATCGGGATGCAAAGAGATCTACATCTGGAACCCCCCATCTTTGGCATATGGCCCAAAAGAAGTCAGGATGCAGAGACCATTTCCCTGGAAGTTACTGCTGGCGACTTAGGTAGTCCGCCTGCCAGTTCTCTATTCCCGGGATGAAAACTGCCGATATGCATGGCACATGCATCTCTGCCCAGACTAAGATCTGGTTCACCTCCTTTTGAACAGCTCGGCTCCGGGTGCCTCCCTGATGATTGACATAAGCCACTGCTGTGGCATTGTCGGACTGGATCCTGACCGGACAACCCTGTAGCCTGATAGTCCAGGCTTTTAGGGCTAGATATATCGCCCGGACCTCCAGAATGTTGATGGGTAAGGTCCTCTCGGTCTTGGACCATATCCCCTGAACCGCAGACTGTTCCAGAACTGCTCCCCAACCTGACAGACTGGCATCTGTTACCACCGTCCAGGTAACCGGTAGAAAGGATTTCCCCTTCTGTAGGTTTTTGGGTATGAGCCACCAATTGAGGCTCTGACGCATCGCATGCGACAGGTGCATCGGAAAGTCTAATGCCTGAACCTTCTTGTTCCAGGTCGACAGAATACTGTGTTGCAGCATTCTTGAATGAAACTGAGCATAGGGAACTGCTTCGAATGAAGACACCATCTTCCCTAGTAGCCTCATACAAAGGCGGACAGAGGGACCCTTCTTGGTCCTGACTGCCAGAATCAGCTCCCTTAAAGCAGAGATCTTTGCCTGGGGTAGAAATATTTTCTCCTGGCTTGTATCTATAATCAGACCTAAATACTTGACTTTTCTAGGTTGAGGATCCAACCCAGGTGTTCTAGATACCTGACTGTGGTCCTCAAGTTTCCATTCAAAAAGGCTACCGACCGGTCTATCAAGAGCAGGTCAGCTAGGTATGCTATGACAGCTATACCCTGAGCCCTTAATCTGGCCAGAAGAGGAGCCAAGATCTTTGTGAACACTCGAGGTGCAGCGGCTATCCCAAAAGGCAGAGCCACAAACTGGAAATGGCGCCCTCCTACCTCGAAGCGCAGAAACTTCTGATGAGCAGGAAAAAAAGGGCACATGCAGATATGCATCTCTGATGTCTATCGATGCCAGAAATTCTCCTCCCTGCAGGGTGGGAACTACTGTCCGAATTGATTCCATGCGGAAGGATTGAATCCTTAAGAATCAGTTCAGATCCCTTAAATCCAGAATGGGTCTGACATCCCCATTTGGCTTTTGGACCGTAAAAAGGTCGGAATAGAAGCCCAATCCCTGGTCCTTTGCAGGAACCATCATAATGACCTCCTGCGACAAAAGTCGCTCTAACGCTAGAAGGAGCGACTGCTTCTTCCCTGGATCTCTGGGGACACTGGATTTGAGGAACCGAGGAGAGGGAAATTCCTGAAACTCCAGCTTGTACCCTAAGGTTACCGTGGATATTACCCATCTGTCCTGGAAATCCTCCTGCCAGAGCCCTGAGAACTGTCGCAGTCTTCCCCCATCTCGAGTGAGCGGGGGCGCCCCCTCATGCAGAGGTCTTAGTGTTTTGCCTAGTAGGCTTCTTCCCCCAGGACTTCTTTTGTCCCTGGGGTTGACTCCTGTCTCTGGACCCAGATGGAGGCGGCCGTCGAGACTGCCTGGAGGCTGAAGCCCCCGGCGCTGGGGAAAGAGTTCGTTTGAAAGAGGGATGCTTACTCTTCTTCTTAACAGGTAAGACAAGAGATTCTCTTGATATAGTTATCCAAGTCCTCTCCAAACAACCTTTCACCACGAAATGGAAACCCCGCCAGGAGCTCCTTACATGGTGCTTCGGCTCACCAATTTTTCAACCATAGGATTCTACGTATATGCACCAACCCCAGTGAAAGACGGGGGGTTTGCACAATAGAATCTCTAATGGCGTCAACCACAAAGCATAAGGCCGCTGGATGGTTAGCAAACCCCTGGGCCTGCTGTTCAAGTAATACTTCGATGACCTGCTTAACATGGTCTCTTCAGTATTGACAGACTCCAATCGCTGCTACTGCAGGTTGAGCCACTGAACCTGCTAAGGAAAAAACATCCTTCAATAGGGATTGCATCTTTTTATCTACAGGATCCCTGAGCATTGTCTACAGGACAAGTCAGACTATTATTTACGGAGGAAATGGCCGGTATTCCCCACATTTTAATAAACTTTTCTTCCATCGGATAAAGTGTTGAAAACTTTCTCGGCGGAAAAAAACGTTTGTCTGGGTGATCCCACTCAGAATAAATGAGCTTTTCAAGTAAATTATGAACAGGAAAAGCCTGTGCTGCTTCAGTGACCCCAAAGCAGAATAGGATTTCTTTAGCAGTTTCAGGTACGGCCAACTTAAATGTGGAGCGGACCAATCCAGTAAGGATCTGCACTAAGACTTTCTCCTCTTGGGAAGTCGCAGAGGGCCCCTCTCCACCTGATTCCTCCGAAGAGGAATCATCCGTCCCATCCCGATCCTCTGAAAGGGATTCAACTCCTTTATCCCAGAACTCCTCTTCCTGAGGGTCTTGGGGAACAGAGGAAGGCCTAGTGCGTTTTCTTCTACTGAGACGTAATCACGGCCATTAATCTTTCCTCTACCATTAATGGTTGAGGAAAAAAACCTCTTGTGTAATATATACAGGGGCTGAAGTGCCAGAAGCAGGTGTAGCCCCTGACCCCAACGGCTCTCCCTGGCTAGCCGTCCCTGGTCCTTCAGGAGGGGAGGATGCTGCTGACAGGGGGCCCTCAAAACCTGAACGAGATCCCCTAGTGTCTCTGGTTCTTGGGGTGCTTGAACCTCTTCTACTCATAGTGCAAAGCAACAAGGTGTGAGGTATACAAATGAACACTGCCTGCTGAGCTATGTAGTCTGGCTAAAAGCCTTGCTACCCAATGCTCAGTCTGGTGTTACTTCAGTAAATGCTGCCTAGGAGAATGCCTGTGTCCCACCTTACATGCGACTATCAGCTCTGTGTCTCTCCAAAGGCTGTGTGCACCTGTACAGAGTGCCTTAATAGCCTGCAGCTGGCCTGAGTGGGAGTCTAAGCACCTGTGCTGACGTCCCGCCCCCCCTCTCGAATTTTGAAAAAAACTAGCGCTTCCCACGCTGGCCGACTCTCCTGAAATACTATGGAGGAAGGCTGGGGGAGGGGGAGGAGGGAGAGAAGCTGGTAGTGAAGACCTGCCTAAAAAACGTCAATGGTCGGAAAAATGGCAGCCGAGGCAGCGGTGCCCGAGCGGTATAACCGCTTTCTAGACCCCGGTGGCCTCTCTAGCTTGGGGGGGAACATTCAAACATGAGAAATCCCCCCATCCATCCTACCGTGACCCGGCCTGAGACGCTGTAAAACATGTGCGGCATGAACACAAACAGACAATCCAGCATAACAAGGTTTGTGCTCCTGGCAGCCCCCGGTGGTCACAATAGGCATAGCATGCATTTACCTTAAAGGAGAAACCTACTAGAATTAGAAAATTCTGTGGAATCTCCTCTTACCTTATCCAGCCGCAGGGTTCAGTTTACACAGACCCAATCGTCACCTCTCACGGTGGGCTCCGTTTGAAAAAAACATCAGAGACTGGGGCCCCCTACGAATAGGGGGATCCTGCAGTTCTGGGCCTGTAAAGCACCCGGCTAGAAAACCATTTTCTAATATGCGGGGTCCAGCGCTCTAAAAAGAGAAGCATTACAGGTAAAACCTCGTTTCTTCAGACACGAGGCCCGGGTACCATCCAATTCGGCCTAGAAAGGACACTTTGAATGGATCCGGTCTGCCTGGCTTGCCCCAGTATAGGATATTCCCTTTGGAGCTCAGCACAGGACATCTTTACACGTCCAACACCTAAGACACTGGCGTAAAAACTGAGGTATCCCTGCAAGGGGAGGGATTATATAGGGGGTTGAACTTCCTGATACTGGTGATTGGACACTGGCACACCCTGATACCCTATATAACCCACCTGTAATTACTGTGGCTCTGTGTCCCGTGATGTTCAAGAAAGAAAAAACATTTTACTTTCTGCTACAAAACATATCCAATAAAAATGTAAAAAAAAAAAAAAAAAAAAAAGTCTTCATAAGTTTAGGCCAATATATAATCTGCTACATATTTTTGTTAAACAAAATCCCAATAAGCGTATATTGATTTGTGCAAAAGTTTAATATTATATAGAATTATTAATACTAGTAATGGCGGTGATCAGTGACTTCTAGCAGGACTGCGATATTATGGCGGACAATCGGACACTGAGAATATGCACTGTCACTGTACTAATGACAATTGCATGGGCAGGGGTTAAACATCTAGGGCGATCAAAGGGTTACCTGTACCTAGCCAGTGTTTGTGTACGATGTTAGGTGCTTCTACTAAAAGAAGGGATGCATTTTATTCCCAAAATCCATCCCTATCCCCCTCAGACCAGAACTCTGCCTTTTTTTTACCTAGGCCCAGACACATAACTGAGATCTGCCCGACGATTGCCGGGTGCTAGCAGACATCCAGTGCCTGGCACCCGCAGATTGGAGTGGGGCGCTCACCCCGCCTTTTCCTGACCTGCCGGGCTGCAAGAAACATAAGGGTTTGATATGGATTTGGGGTGGGGGGGGGGCGCCACACTTATGTTGGCATGGGGTCCCTCTTAAAATCCATTCCAGACCCAAAGGGCCCGATATGGCATAGGGGGACCACCCCCCCCCCCCCATTTAATTTTTCATTGCCAGCGTACTTTTGTTTACATTGTGGGGAAACCCCTTGACAGCTGAGGAGTCATCATCGGTTGTTAAAGGGGTTGTAAAGGGAAGTGTTTTTTCACCTTAATGCATCCTATGCATTAAGGTGAAAAAACACCTGGCAGTGACCGGCCCCCAGCCACCCCCGCCCCACCCCCCGTTTTACTTACCGCGCTGTCTTTCGGCTGCTAATTGGATTGATAGCAGCGCAGCCATTGGCTCCCGCTGCTGTCAATCAAATCCAATGACACGGCCGCCGAGGGGGCGGGGCCAAGTCCTGCATTCGGCGTCTATGGACACTGAATTCTGGACTCAGGAGCACGCCCACAAAGTAACCCCCGGGAGCGCGCGCTTCTCCCAGGGGGTTATCTAATGCAGGGAGGAGCCGAAAGAGCCACCGAGGGACCCCAGAAGAGCAGGTTCAGGGCCACTATGTGCAAAACGAGCTGCATGGTTGAGGTATGACATGTTTGCTATAATAAAAAAAAAAAAAAAAAAAAAAAAAAAGGAATCTTTAGTATCACTTTAAGGAAGCGGTGGCTGGCTTTCAAGCCTGCTCTTTAACAACCAGCTATTCTTCACACAGAAACTGAACCGGTCAATTTTCAACTGATTCATATTCAAATTGTTCTGAAAATTTGAAATTCATTCGAAAATAAAGATCAAACGAAACTAAACACATTTTTCCATTCTGCACATGTCTAGCAACTTTGTAGAGCACAAACAAAAACGATCACAATGGTCAAAGCCAAAGTCACACAAATCCAAAGCTGCATCAAAGTCGCATGGTAAAGTCCCAATGGAATTCACACAAGTGTGAGTGGACACCAACAACAGTTACCGATTCCTCCCACTGCTCTCCCACCTATGAATCCAGGAAGAGAGGAGAGCGGTTCTGGAGTTAGGACAGCGCCTAATCAGTGAGAGGAATCAGGTAAGTTTTTCTGGATTGGGGGACATTGCAGGGTGTTTTGTTTTATTTTCTGTGGAATGAAGGTATAGAAACAAAAACACAAAACTTATGTTGACTTTAGAACCACTATAAATCTATGGGTTTAGTAACACTTTCAAGGACTTCTATGGTGCATCAGTATTGTAACCATATAAAACATTAGTTATTTTGTAATTTTCGAAATTCCACGTTGTGAGCCCTGCCTGTTTGCTGCCATCGCTTTGCACGATGTCATGGATTCTCAGCATGCTTTGCAACTTTTCCTCTGCTGTTTACTTTCAATTTCTAAGGACTATATATCCAATGGTACCTTGCTGGCTGCAAGCAATGATTCCTGTACTGATTCTGCCTCCTGAAACTCCTCAACACCTCTGTGAAACGTGACAGCAGTGCCTACTCACAAGACATAGTGAATACGTGTCAGAGAATTCAATTAAGTAAATGTGTGGAGATCAAAGTGGTTTTAAAGGCAGAAGGTTTATTATCATAAAGTGATTGTAAAGTCTCATTTTTTTTTTTTTTTAATTAAAACAAACACGTGATACTTGTCTTCTCTGTGCAATGGTTTTGCACAGGGCAGCCCAGATCCTCCTCTCCTCAGGTCCCTGGCTGGAGCTCCTGGCCCCTCCCTCTTGTAGAGTGCCCCCACAGCAAGTGGCTTGCTATTTGGGCATCCGAGCTGCAGCTTCGTGTACCCATTCAGACATGGAGCCATGGTTCAGCCCCGACCCTCTCTCTCCCGATTGGCTGACTTTGACAGCAGTGGGAGCCAATAGCACCGCTGCTGTGTCTCAGCCAACACTGCAGATATATGTGCCCAGCTCAAATTTCATGAATCGGGTTTACATCAACTTTAAAGCAGAACTCTGGCCCAATTTTTTTCCCCATGTCCTTGTTGCTGATCTCCTACCTTCACCCACTTTGCCATCCATGTTCTTCTGAGCTCTGTAGTTCCTCTGTAATAGGCTGCTGAACTTGCTGAAAAACCGTTATTGCCTGCTGACTTCCTGTTTGTAAGACCACTGGCTGCTATCCCTCTCCTCAGCAAGTGGTCCTTCACACCCTGTTGTAGTCCTCTGAAAGCCAAGCAGGAGGAAGCAGACATGTTGTGGGCAGAAGGGGTCTCACAGCCCCCGGTCTGTGCCACACATGGAGGAGAAGGTGTCCTCCTCCTCTGCTCCCCGACAGTCACCGCCCCCGCTCCACCGCACCCCCACCTGCCATCTCTGTGCAGAGCGGGGATCGTCATCAGCATGTACTTGTATGACACATCAGGGATCTCCCACTGTGTCAGGTATTGTATATGAGAACACCAATGCTGATGTCCCGCCCTCCGCCGTTATATGAACAGTGCGTTGTCAATCATAATGGTGGGGGGGGCGGAGCATCAGCACTTGGCATTCTCATAATACTGAACACCGCGGGAGATACCCCGCTGTGTATATGCATGTAAATACTGATAATCCCACTCTGCACTGCTGGTCCCCGACAAGTGCCACTGGTGGACACTGATAAGCTGCACTGGTTTGCATTTATATTAAATGCATTACATGTATTAACTGAAATGTATTTATTAAAATTATATTAATTTGCATTTATAAGGCTGTAACCTATCATACCGTGTGTTATGCATGGCTTGCTGGCTGCAGAATGAGGGGTGCGATTTATGTTGAAGCGGGAGCGTTCACATTTACATATACAAGCCTAGTGTACCTCCCACATTCACTCCCAACCCAAGTATTGATGGGAAATGCAGTCCGATTACAGTTAGAGAGAAGAGGATATCATGCAATCACTGTTCTAATGCCTCCTCTTGGGCAGAATACAGGCTGCATTTTTTTTTTAAATCAGAAAACTGACTTCCTGAAAATTCAGGTCATATCTCTGAAATTTCACAAATGTAAAGTGTTTTGTGTGGGGGGTGTACGAATGGGGGATTTTTTTAAAAGTTCTGCTTTAAGTTTACAAACTCCAAGATCGTTCAGATTAATAGGAGCTGAGAATAAACAAACTATTACATGCCATGCATAGATACGCTTTAACCCTTTCACTGACAGACATATGTCAGACAAGCTGATGGTCAGATGGAAGCGATTCAGCATCTATGCATTCGCTGGATCTCTTCCACACACCCCAATAATGGCCACCAGAAGCAATGTGTAGAAAGTCACTTCTGAGTCCCCATGTCACTTTCCCTAGACACTATGGCCAGGGAAGAAGCTGATGGTACGCAATCTATGTTCCTTTAGCTTCACTGGAGCTCAGGTCTCAAAGAGAACCTGTCACAAAAAAAAAAAAAAAAAAAAATCACAGAGCAGGGTTCAAAATTTCAAGTCCTGAGCTACTAGTGTACTAGTGAGTCCTCATGACCCTTTTCACACTGGGGCCGTGTGCTTGCAGGACGTGAAAAAAAGTCAGCATCTTTGGGGCAGTTTGGGAGTGGTGTCTACACCGCTTCCAAAACGCCCTACCCATTGAAATGAACGGGCAACGCTGCCGAAGCTCCTGCAAAGGGCTTCGGCAGCGCGCAACACAGGCGCTTTTAACCCCTTTGTCGGCCGCTTGTGGGGGTTAAAAGTAGGGATCGATCGATTATTGGTAAGGCCAATTATTGCAGGCAGATATCAGCTTTTTCTGGAAAAAACGGTATTGGTCGCTAACTAGACCGATGTTACTTCAAGGGGTTTTACCGGGCTGCAGGCATCACCCCGGTACCGTTCTTTAGAGCGGATGGTTGGCTTTATTGTAATATCAACCAATGTGGCTCAGTTATTACAAATAGCGGGAGGGGACATTCCCTCCCGCCCCGGGAGGCCCCAGGAACCAGCTAGCACACCCACCGGCTAGCCGAAGACCAGAACAAAAAGCCAATGCTTCGCTTGGATCTAGTAACCCGGAAGCGATGTCATGACATCACTTCCCGGTTTACTGGCATCTTAAAGGCGCCAGTTTAAAAAAAAAAAAAAAAAAAAAAAAAAAAAAGAAAGTATTCAAAAACGCAGATCTTGACGTTTTGAATACGTTCAAATAGGGTTGTCCCGATACTAGTATCGGTACCAATACCGAGCATTTTCGCGAGTACTTGTACTCGCACAAATGCTCCCGATGCCAGATCCGATACCTGGGAGAGATTAGGTGACCCGGTGCAAACGGAAGTGATGCTCCATGTTGACGTCAGTGAGTGAACATCCCGATGCCCATCTTCGTACACCCTGCACTTGGCCGCAGTACGCCAGCAGCGGACATCTTGTTACACCCAGCCCATATATTTAGGGCTGGGTGTAACAAGATGGGCACTGCTAGCTTACTGCGGCCAAGTGCAGGGTGTATGAAGATAGGTGTCGCAGGCAGACTTTCCTCATGGCATTTCAATGCCAATAATTGTCACCCATCAGTGCCCAATGCCCATAAGTACCGCCAATCAGTGCCAGCCACCTGACATGACATAAAAAAAAAAAAATAAATCACTAATCGGCGAGTACTTGGAAAAAAGTATCGGTACTTGTACTCGGTCTTAAAGTGGTATCAGGACAACCCTACTTTCAAGTGCA
This sequence comes from Aquarana catesbeiana, assembly GCF_042186555.1. Classification (NCBI taxonomy): domain Eukaryota; kingdom Metazoa; phylum Chordata; class Amphibia; order Anura; family Ranidae; genus Aquarana; species Aquarana catesbeiana. The sequence continues at coordinate 768,483,251 of NC_133324.1, forward strand.
GAGGAGGGGTTTGGGATCTTAGACCCCAGATCTCTCCCAAAGGGTACCTGTCACTGCCCATTACTGTCACAAGGGATGTTTACAAAAAAAAAAAAAACAAAAAAAAAAACCTTAGTTAGACTTACCGGTGACGGTATTTCTACGAGCCTTTCAGGACAGCACCTTGGAGAGAGCGTAGCTCCACCTCTTAGACAGGAAACACTGCGTGACAACGCCCCTTTAAAAAGCAGCTGCTTCCACCATGCCATCAGTTGTTACCGAGAAATCCTCCGACATGCTGGAAAATATAATCAGACAATTACCAGGTCCTATAATTATACTTTACATATGATAACCAAGGGAGGGAAGTAGGCTGCTGTCCTGAAAGGCTCGTAGAAATACCGTCACCGGTAAGTCTAACTAAGGTTTTCTCCCTTCGCCTTTCAGGACAGCACCTTGGAGAGGATAACCGAGAAACTTACTTCAGGGTGGGACTACTGCCTGCAAAACCTTCCTACCAAATGATTGGTCCGAGGCTGATAGTAGATCCAAGCGGTAGTGCCTTATGAAGGTCGAAAAACTGGACCATGTGGCAGCCTTGCAGATTTGCTCAGGAGATGCCCCAGCCCTTTCTGCCCATGATGCCGCCACTGCTCGAGTAGAATGAGGTAATACCCCTTCCGGAGGTTCCAGACCCAAAGATATGTATGCCTCTTTGATGGCCTGCTTTAACCATCTTCCAAGGGTGCTTTTGGAAGCTTTACCTCCTTTGTGAGTACCTTCCATTAAAACAAAGAGTGAGGATGACTTTCTGATTTCCTTTGTTCTTTCCAGATATTTAAGCAGGCACCTCCTGACATCAAGGGTATGGAAAGCTTCTTCTCCTGCTCCCGAAGGTAAAGGACAAAAAGTAGGGAGAATGATTTCCTGTGTACGGTGAAAAACTGAAGCCACCTTTGGTAGAAATGCTGGATCCGTCCTTAAGACTACCCTATCCTGTAGACATCTCATGAAGGGCTCTTTAATTGAAAGGGCTTGTAACTCACTAATTCTACGTGCGGAAGTTACTGCTACCAATAAAATAGTCTTTAACGTCAAGAAACGTAATGATGCTTCTTCTATGGGTTCAAACGGTGCCATAGTTAGACCCTGAAGAACTAAAGATAAATCCCATTTGGGAAAACTAACAACAGGTCTAGGCTTTACTTTTGCCATTGCCCTAAAAAATCTGATTATTAAAGGTTCCCCTGACAGGGTTCTTTCCAAAAAAACTGATAAAGCAGCTACCTGCGTCTTGAGCGTACTTGCTGCTAACCCCTTCTCCAATCCCTCTTGAAGAAATTCCAAAACTGAAAATGTGGTACGAAAATCAAAGTTTTTACTGGAACACCAAGAATTATAGATCTTCCAGACTTTAAAGTAAATGTCTCTCGTCACTTTTTTTCTACTTGCAAGAAGGGTAGAAATAAGCCTCTCTGATAAACCCTTCCGTCTTAAGATTTGTTCTTCAGAAACCAAGCTGTTAGTTTGAGGTAAGCTGGATCTGGATGGAGAATTCGGCCCTGACTCAACAGGTCTGTCCTGATTGGTAATCTCCAAGCAGGTTTCACTGAGAGGTTCATCAAGGTTGAAAACCAGGGTCTTTTTGGCCAATAAGGAGCTATTAATATTAGCTCCGTGGACTCCAATCTGAATTTGGCTAACACCTTTGGTATCAGTTGGAACGGGGGAAAAGCGTAGGACAGATGGAAGTCCCATTTGTGAGCTAACGCATCTACTCCGAGAGCTTGATCCTGTCTCTGAAGAGAGAAGAAGACTGGTATTTTTGCATTTTCCTCTTTTGCAAAGAGGTCCACTTGGGGATGACCCCAACTCTTGGAAATCTTTTCGAATAATTCCTGATTGAGAGACCACTCTGCTTCCCTTATTTCTTTCCTGCTGAGGAGATCTGCTAAGGTGTTTTCCGTCCCCTTTAGATGGACTGCTGATAGAGAGGCCACATTGTTCTCTGCCCATCTTAGGATCTGATGCGCTAGACCCATTAGGGTTTTGCTTTTTGTGCCCCCTTGCTTTGTTAAATATAATACTGTCGTCATATTGTCTGACAATATTTGGACATGTTGATTCACTAGAAATTCCTGGAGGGAGAGGAGGCTTAAGTGAACAGCCTTTAACTCTCTCCAATTTGAAGATCTTCTTGCTTCTGGTTTGGTCCAAACTCCCTGAACCGTTTTTTCTTCCAGGTGAGCTCCCCATCCCCAGGCGCTGGCATCTGTAGTCAGCCTTCTGGTTACCGGAAAGACCCAAGGAAGCCCTTTTGAAACGTTTCCTAGGTTCCTCCACCACCAGAGAGACCTTTTTGCTCTTGCCCCCAAGTTGAATTTCTTCTCCAGAGGTTCCTGGTATGACCAATTCATCAGGATATCCGATTGCAGAGGACGGGAATGCAACCTGGCCCACTGTACCGAAGGAATTGCTGCTGTCAACAGACCCAGAGCAGACATGGCTTGTCTTACAGAGATCTCTGCGTTGGATTGAAGTGTTATCAGGGTCAACTGCATCTTCTCTATTTTCTCCTGGGGTAGAAAAATTTTCTGTTCTATCGAGTCTATTTCGTACCCCAGAAACCTTACCCTTTGAGATGGAATTAAGTTTGACTTCTGAAGATTGAGAAGCCATCCCAAACCTCTTAAATGTGTTTGAACTGTCTGTAGGTTGACCTCTACTTGACCCCTTGAGTCTGCAAACAGTAGCAGATCGTCCAAATAGGGTACTATTGAAATCCCCTTCAGTCTCAGGGGCTCCAAAGATTCCGCCATCACTTTTGTGAATACCCTGGGAGAAGAGGAAAGACCGAAAGGCAGAGCCCGAAACTGCAGGTGCCAAATCTCCCCTCCCCCCAGATTGACTGCAAGACGCAGGAACCTTTGTGATGGGGGTGCTATTGGTATATGGAGATAGGCATCTCTCAAATCGATGGAAGCCATATGACATTTGGGGGTTAGCAAATTCCTTACTGAGAAAATCGTATCCATCCTGAATTTTTTGTATTTTATGGATCGATTTAGAACCTTTAAATTGAGAATCAGGCGGAACTTTCCTGATGGCTTTTTGACCATAAAAATGTGGGAGTAAAACCCCTTCCCCTCTTGATCTTTCGGAACCTGGGAAATGACCTTCTGTTGCATCAGTTCCTGTAACAGAGACTTCATGGCCAGAGCCTTTTCCCGATCCTTTGGCAGGTTTGTGATGTAAAACCGACTTGGGGGGCTTTGTGAGAATTCCAATTGATAACCCTTTTTGATTAACCCCAGAACAAAAGGACTCTTTGTTGTTTTTTCCCAGATTGGTAAGAAGTCCTGTAGTCTCCCCCCTACTAGATGGTCATTGTTTTTTAGGGGTTTGTTCTGGGGTTCTAAAGAGTACCCCACCTCTACCTCTTCCTCTCTGAGAAGACCAGGGTCTCTTCTGTGTGTGGTCCTTTTCCTTATCGGTTTGTCGAAAAGGACGAAAATTTTTCCTCTGCTGTACCGTTTTCTTCTTCTGTGGGAAAGCTTTCTTCTTGTCTGCTGTCCTGTCAAGGACAGTCTCTAGTTCTGGCCCAAACATCAGGTCTCCTGAAAAGGGAATTCCGCACAGTTTTACTTTAGAAGCTGAATCCCCTGACCAGATCTTTAGCCAGAGTGCTCTTCTTGCTGAGTTAACAAGCGCAGAGGACCTGGCTGACATCCTGATAGATTCTGCAGAGGCATCTGCCATATATTTTACTGCCTTAAGCAGGGTAGGGAAGGACTCCAATAAGTCTTTTCTGGAGGTACCTGCCACAACATGATTTTTAAGTTGCTCTAACCAGCACTCCAGATTCCTAGCCACAACCGTAGCCGCCATTGCTGGCTTAAGATTAGCTAGAGATGAGTCCCAGGCTTTCTTCAGTAGCCCATCTGCCCTCTTATCCATAGCATCTTTGAGAATACCCATGTCCTCAAAAGCTAAATCAGTCTTCCTAGATACTTGAGAAAAGGCAGCGTCTATTTTTGTTTTTTTATTCCACAATAGTTCCTCATTCTCCTCAAAAGGAAACCTCCTTTTGAGGGTTTTAGAAAAAAACTGTCCTCTCTCTGGGTTCTTCCATTCCTTTTTAATAGTGTCTGTTAACACTTTATGCACAGGGAACACCCTGTGTTTAATTTCCTCCAGCCCCAGGTACATCTTATCATGCACAGACAGCTGAGCCTTTTCTTCCTGGATCTCCAGGGTAGTATAAATTGCCTTGAGTAATTCATCCACCTCCACAAGTGACAGCTTATATCTAGATGATCTTGACTCTTCTTCCACCTCCTCCTCCTCCTCAGAATCAATGGTTGAGGGTGGAATGCTTTCCCTTTCCTCCTCCGACTCACTTTCCACCTGTCTGGAAGTGGACTGAGGGAAACTGGAGTGAGAACTCTGCTCTTGGCTGGAACTCTGGCCGTGCTTTACAAGGGAACGCACTGTCCCTAGGGCCTCTGCTAACTCCTTCCTCACAGAAGATAAGAGCTCTTTGCACTCTTGTGAGGATTCTTCTTTTACTAAATCCACAATGCAGGATTTGCACAGTGGTTTGGGCCAAGAGTCCCTTAAAGGATTTTTGCATGAGGGGCACTTTCTCCCTGTTCTCTCTGATTTGGCAGTAGCTTTCTGAAACAGAGAAACAAGAAAAAACCCAGGTCCTTTAGAACTAAGGCTTCAGAGAAAAGTAGTACCTCCAGCCAACACCCTAAGTGCCCAGAGTCTCACTCCTTTGCTGAACTGCTAATGGAAACTGTTACCCCATAGCAGACAGCAGCAGGTTTTGAGTAACCACATCAAAGATAAAACACCCAGTGATATAAAAGGAAAGAGGTGCCACCGCACCTCTCCTACCTGGGCCTGGCCGGGAACCTGGGCGCCTGCATCCGCCATTGCTGCTGACGATTCCGCTGTCTCCATAGTGCAATCCGCAGCTGCTGCACTGTGTACTAGGCTCCATGTGCCAAACAAAAGGAAGTCCCGGCCAGAGGACCCGCCCCTTCCTCCTGCGTTCCAGCAGCAGGAACCAATCGCTGCTACGCCCCGCCGGAAGTATCCGCCCACCGGAACTGACATCACCTGCTGTCCGGGATTCGGCGCCGCCATGCAGAGGCCTGGCATGGACGCTCTTACTGAGCACAACCGCGGCCCCCCGAACACCCCGGGTGGAAAACTTCCGGCAGACCATTACTCCTGTGAGCCGGAGAAGGAAGGGACACCGGAGCACCCTCCTCACGTAAGGGAAGGAGCTGGGTTGGTCTGAGTACCCAAACGTGGAGGTCCTGCCAAAACCCTCTCCTTGGAGAGAGCGCAGCCCCTCTGGTTCCCCAAGCAGTGCTTCCACCATGGCGGAGGAAACACTAAAAACTGATGGCATGGTGGAAGCAGCTGCTTTTTAAAGGGGCGTTGTCACGCAGTGTTTCCTGTCTAAGAGGTGGAGCTACGCTCTCTCCAAGGTGCTGTCCTGAAAGGCGAAGGGAGAAAATTGTTTTCTTGTTTTTTTTTTTTTAAAATGTACAAAATATTGGCAGACAATGTCGACTATCAGCCTGAGAGGTTGCCGAAATATCGGTATTGTATTGACACTGAAAAAACGATATCGGTCGATTCCCATTTAAAAGCACCCCGCTAGCAACCGAAAGGTGCCGCTAAAACAACGGTAAAGCAATGCTAAAGCTAGCAGCGCTTTACCGCTAACACGGCACGGCCCCAGTGTGAAAGAGGTCCAAGGGTTACTCACCACCAGTTGCCCACCCCAACCACACCCTACCCCTAAACACACCCTCAAATAAGCTCATGAGATTACAGTTAAATGTTTTATGCAGAATTAAGTTACAAAAATAAATATTAACAACAACTTCATCAGTGTCACTCACCACAGCCTCACCATTGCCCATCAATGCAGCGTGACCAGTACCAGTCAGTACAGCCTCACCTGTGCCGAGGAAGAGTCAAGCTGGCCGATCAGAGAATGAGAATTACCCCTGTAACAGCTTTCACTTGAATTGCTGGGTTTCCGGCGCCGTTTACCATCACATAGTCCCACCTCCTCAACCAGGGCCGCTCACGTCACAGTCTCACCTCCTTGCCTGGTGCCTTTCGGCATTGGACGGATGTTCTGTCTATCAAATGCGCCAGACAGGCGGGACTGTTTGACATGAGTGGCGCCAGGCAAGGAGGCGGGGCTGTATGTGACGTGAGCGGTGCCAGGAACCCAGCAATTCAAATGAAAGCTGTTGCAGCTGGCAATCCCCGCTCTCTGATGATCAGCCAGCTCAACTCTTCCTCTCCCCTGGTTGGGAGCACAGCTCCTGCTCAAACCCGCCTGTCGGCGGTGCTCGCCCCCCCTCCTCCGAGGCAGCCTACGCTCACCAGCCACCAAAATTTGAGGGCTGACAGAGTGCACCCAAGCAGTTAAAATATCCCCACATACACATATGTAATTACATGTCAGGACAGCCCACACACGAAAATGGATTGCCCTACATGTTACATATCGCTGCACACGCCAGAGTGAAAGTAATAATTCTAGGCCCAATATTCACAGTGAGCTCTAAGCGGATTACCTGTAGGGGTTTTTAAATCAGAACTAAACCCTCCTATCACCTTCAGCCAAGGAAGCTGCCATCTTGGTCTCTCTTGGACCATCAACTGCCACGATGCTGCACATGTGATCAGTTATGACATCAACCACTTGATGGTTTCAGAGTTTGGTCGAGAGCACAACCAATGTGACAGTTACACTCCTGGTAACTTTTTTTGTGTTAAATGTTTAAATTGATGGGTTTAGTTCCACTTTAGAGCGTCACCTATGGAAAAACCCCCGTTAGACGTAACGGTATTTCCAGGAACCTTCCAGGACAGCTACTTGAGAGATGATTGGCTCCGCCCTCTACAGGAAACACAAATCAGATACAATTTAAAAGGCCCCTCCTTTTCCTCTGACCCTCAGTTGTTTAGAAGATCAAGTAACCTCCACCAAAGGTGCACTCGGCAGAGGAAAAAAACAGAAACCATAAAACACACCACCACCAGGTAAACATGGTCGACCAGTGAAAAAAATAGAATAGGGTGGGAATAGAGACGTTGTCCTGGAAATACCGTTACCGGTAAGTCTAAGAGCCGGTTCACACTATAAGTGGCACGACTTGCAGGTCGCCTCACCGAGGCGACCTGCACACGACTGCCACGGCGACTTGCAAAACAACTTCTGTATAGAAGTCTATGCAAGTCGCCCCCAAAGTAGTACGAGAACCTTTTTTCTAAGTCGGAGCAACTTGTGTCGCTCCGATTAGAACGGTTCCATTGTACAGAACGGGAGGCGACTTGTCAGGCGGCTAGGTCGCCTGACAAGTCGCCCCCCGTGTGAACCGGCTCTAACAGGGGTTTTCCCCCCCTCACCTTCCAGGACAGCTACTTGAGAGGATAAGCAAGATTCTATACCTTAGGGAGGGACGCCAGCCTGAAGCACTTTCCTACCAAAGGAAAGGTCCTGGCTGGAAAGCATCTGAACTCTATAATGTTTGACAAATGCATGAGAGGAGGACCAGACGGCAGCTTTAGAGATTTCTTCCCATGAAGCCCCAGCTCTTTCTGCCCATGGATCTCGTTGAATGGGCCCTAATTCTAGAAGGAGGGGTGCGACCTGACGCTTTGCATGCCTCACAGATAGCTCCCCTAATCCACCTAGCAATAGAGCTTTTAGATGCTTTGGACCCTTTCTTGGGGCCACTGAACAAAACCAATAGTTGCGAGGAACTCCTAAAACCACTGGTCTTTTCTAGATAAAGCAGAAGACATCTCTTTACGTCTAAAAAGACCAAACATTTCCTCTTCCGTATTTTTTGGGAGAGGTGCAGAAACTAGGAAGGACTATCTCCTGGGACCTATAAAAGTTGGAAGAAACTTTGGGTAAATAGAAAAGATCAGGTCTAATCACTACCCTGTCCTCTAGAATCCTCAGGAAGGGGTCTTTACAGGAAAGAGACAAGAGATCAGAAATCCTTCTCCCTGACGTAATAGCCAAAAGGAAGGATAACTTCAAAGAAATAATTTTCAGGGAAGCCTCATGCAAAGACTCAAAAGGAGCCCTTGTTAGTGCATTTAAATACCAACGACAGATCCCAGGGAGGAACAGGTTTGATGACCCTGGGAGCATGTCTAGATCTGGCAGAAAGGAACCTCTTGACTAAGGGATCTTCAGCTTGTCTTCTCTCTGTAAACAAAGATAGGGCAGCAATCTGAACCCTAAGGGTGCTGACAGAGCCCCTTTTCCACTCCCCCCTGCAAAAAATCCAATATACAGGGAGTGGAAAGAGAATCTAAACCAGTTTTCCTTTGCCAGGAAATAAAAGTTTTCCAAACTTTCCCATAGATTCTTCTCTTGACCAACTTACGGCTGTCCAGGATAGTTTGAATAACCCTCTCTGAACACCCCTTTAACTGTAGGATGCGCCGCTCAGCCTCCGGGCCGTCAATTGGAAGGTCTGAGGGTTTGGACGTAACACCAGTCCCTGATGGTGCAGATCCTTCCGAACTGGTAGGGGCCAGGGAGGATATACAGATAGGGCCTTCAGAGAGGAGAACCAACTCCTCCTGGGCCACCAGGGGGCAATCAGAACAACTTCTGCCCGGTCCTGAATAATTTTACGAACCACTAGGGGTAAGAGGGGTCCTTATGCATCGCGATTCGGGTGTCCCCGATGCGGCATCGATGCAAGGATTAATTTCAGCACCCCTACCTTCTGGTAAAGTACAGACTATCATCCAGGACTTGGCCACAACTAGTCCTGGATGAAACCAGAGAAGGGGGGTCCACCAACCACAGTTACCAGACCTTAAGAAAAAAAAAAAAAACGTGTCGGTGCTCCTGGAGGGTCTGGAAACACAAAGCAACTGAGGGTCAGAAGAAAGGGAGGGGCCTTTTAAATTGTATCCGATTTGTGTTTCCTGTAGAGGGCAGAGCCAATCATCTCAAGTAGCTGTCCTGGAAGGTGAGGGGGGAAATATAGGGTATCAAAGCTTGTCGCTGTATCACGGGCACACACAATTTTAAGGTTTGATATGTTGGGTATCTTTTACTTGGTGCAACTTCATCTTTTAGACCCCTTTCACACTGGGGCTTTACCGCCATTTTTGCAGGGGTTTTCGGCCACTAGCGGGGCGGTTTTAACCCCCGCTAGCGGCCAAAAAAGGGTTACAAAACATGACCCGCAAAGCGCTGCTGTAGCGCCTGTAAAGCGCTTCAGTGTGAAAGGGGTCTTATATTTTTCTTATAATTGGGGAATTTATTGCATTTACATTCTTTAACAACTTACGGACCGCCCACTGTGGATATACCTTGCTACTTTGACCTTAAATACTGTTGCTATGGCAGCAGCTAGCTGCCATAAACCCAGTATTTTTTTTTTTCATAATGGGCAATCCTCTCTTTTTTTTTTTTTAATGTAAAAAAGTGGTCCCAACAGCGCATTCGCCACAAGATCACTTCGACGCTTACTGGAGAGATCAGCAGCGGCCGAAACGATCAGATCCGATGGAGTGATTGGAAAGAAGTCGAGTGAGGGCAAGATAGCCCCCCACGTGACTCTATGCCCTTGGTGGACAGGAGCGACGCCAAACATCACTTCCACCCTCAAAAGGGGCCATTTTTTTTTTTTTTTTTTATTGCTTTTAAATGTAAATGTGAGATCTGAGGTCTTTTTGACCCCAGATCTCACATCAAAAAGGCCCTGTAAAGATTAAAAAAAAAGTAAAATAAAAAAAAAAAAAAACATTTTAACCACTTCACATCCGCGCTATTGCCGAATGACAGCCACAGCGCGGACCTGAATTCCCGGGAGGCCGTCATATGACGGTCTCCCCTGTGCACGCGCCCCGCGATCACCGAGACCCGGGTGATCACCGATTCAAGTAAGGGGCCGTCCCGGCCCCTTACCATGTGATCAGCTGTCAGCCAATGACAGCTGATCACATGATGTAAACAAAAGATCGGTGATCGTTTTTTTTTTTTCTACTCACGCTGACAGCGTGAGTAGAAAAAAAAGCCGATCACCGGCTCGGATGTGAGGGACATCGGTCCCGAAGTGGAAGAGGCACATCTGCCTCATCAGTGCCACCTATCAATGCCCACCTGTAGTGCCAATCAGTGCCACCTAGCAGTGCTGCCTATCAGTGTAACTGATCAGTGCCCATCACTGCCGCCTCATCAGCGTACATCAATGGAGAAAAATGACCTGTTTTAAATTTTTTATAACAAAATATAAAAAAAGGCTTTTTTTTTTTTTTAAATTCAGTTTTTTTTACATTTTTTAACAAAAAGTAAAAACTGCAGAGGTGATCAAATACCACCAAAATAAAGCTCTATTTGTGGTGAAAAAATTATAAAAATGTCATTTGGGTACAGTGTTGTATGACAGCGCAACTGTCATTCAAAGTGCGTCAGCGCTGAAAGCTGAAAATTGGTCTGGATAGGAGGGGGGTTTAAGTGCCCAGTAAGCAAGTGGTTAAAGAGCCCCGTCACTCTGAACTGGCGCGCAAACGCAAGTCGCTCCCACATATGGAAACAGTGTTCAAGACATACGTGAGGTCCCCTCCCGCCGCCTGTAAGAACGATCAAGCCGCTATGATTGTTCTTATGGTGAAGGGAATCGCTGGCTGAGAAAAATTATATCTGAATGAGGTCTAACTGGAGGCATCATTCAGATATCCCCACCAAAAGCCCAGGACGTCACAAATTACATCCTGCTGTATGAAAGTGGTTAAAAAAAAAAAAAAAAAAAAACCTAGATCAAGGTTTGATCTAGGTCAACCCCAGAGTTAGCACTTGGGTCAAGGTCAGTATTATATTTATTTTTTAAATTGGTGTCAGTGTGTTTTAGATAGGATAAAAGAAAAGGCGCACTATTGTTTCTGGACTGTACTACGGTACATAACACAACCAACATACACATATGTGGGATCGCTGTGATCGTCCAGAGTGGGATAATTCATTATTTATGTTAGATTGATTGTTCTTTGATGGTAGGAGCAAAAAATATACTAACTATGTATGTGTGTGTGTATATGTATTTTTTTTTTTTTTAAGTTATATTTTTTTTTAATAGCTTTGCTTGGATAAAAAAGTCAGGTAATATCCATTACCATTTACCAAACAAAAGCCATTTGTCTTGAACAATGATGATGTGTACGGTTTTACTAACACATGTCAAAGTTGCAAAATTGTGCTTCGATGTTTCTCCCTTAGGCGTGAAGGGGTTAACAGTGTATTCATTCAGGGCTGCCCACAACTTCCCCCTGCACAGTGTCCTGTAGTGATTGTACGAATAGAAGTTACTGCTCCATCCTGAACAAGCCGCTTCTATAGGCCCCATTGGCTCAGGTATGGTATAATTGCATGCATTCAGCAGTAGGAAGTGGATGAAGCAGTTCTTTTAGGCGAAGTGTAGTGGACAGCTCCGCAGCCTCCACTATAGCCGGACATGTAGCGAAGGGCCTGTGTCTCTCTCCCCCCACCCCGTGCGCTCCGCGGGTCAGCTCAGCCCTCACCTGTTGCACATCTTGTGTTGTTCTTTTCCCGCCTCCCGCCATGTCAGAGTTTAGCCTTACCGCGCCAGCTTGCCGTGACGTCATCCCCTCGGCTCCACCCGCTGCCTTTGATTGCGAGGGCGCACGTCAAGGTTATTATCAGCGTTACGTACACAAGTCACGTGTTCCTCCGCAAAAAGAAAACAAACCGAAAAAACACAACAGAGTTCAGAATGTAGTGATGTGTAGATAGAACGCTCTATAGAATGGCTGTTGTTCCGTTGGTGAAGGTTTCTAGTGTACTTTTCGCAGAATGTCATTTGCCACTAATAAACATGGCGTGTCAGGCTTCAGCGTTTTGTCTGCTCCTGGATTTCTGACCAATCTTCCAGCCGATATCTAACATGTAGTGTCGGAGTTCAGCCTTTAGAGGGCAGAGCGGTTCAGAAAACTGGCAGATTTCCCTGACGTCATCGTTTTTTGTGCTCCAGTGAATCCTTTGAAGGGCTTCTGTTTTCACTGCTGCAAATAAAACACTAATCTTCCTTGACACGATCTATTCCTAAACTATGTGTCCATGTATATGAATATGTGAGGTACAAGTACATGTATACCCCCTAAACAACGTCAGCTGTTCACATCAGTTTAAAGAGGAACTGCAGTCTGCACACATAATTGGTAATAAAAACATCTTTACCATTCTGAAGCTTCCCTCCAACCACATTGCATATTATTTTATATATACTGTGATTCTGTACTTGCCAAATATGCTGCAGAAATCTCCCTCCACTAATTCTGGCTCCATCCATTTTTAGACATTCCAAGTCTCCCGCATTTGGCTGCAGGCTCACGGACACCCATGAGCACTGTGCTATTTCCCGGCTGGGCCTGTCACTCAGCCCCAGACAGAAGACAGAGCAGCCCAAGTGGCCGAATGGGGTACGGCGACAGCGGCCACTTGGGCTGCTCTTTCAGCGTCGCAGCGGTAGTTCACAGAGAGAAGGGGAGGGGGCGGGACGGAGTCGGGAGTGCCACTGACTCTCAGACCCTGCCCCGGTGCAGTCTGGTGGTCAGGAGAAGGCCGAGGCTGGAGGTGCAGCTAAGTATCGGGTTGGGCTTGGAGTAGGAGCGGCAGCGCTGAGATCCCCAGAGCTAGGATCGGATGTGAGCTGGTTTGCTCAGTAGGTCCTTCTCCCCAATGCAATTATGTATGAAGCACTAACCCCCGAAGAAGCTGCTGAATAGATTTGGGCTTACTGTTACCATCTTCACAGTGTTCATCATAGGGGTCCCATAGTAGATATTCAATTGAAGACACTGGCTCCAACACTTAATTCTTTTTCCAAGAGGGTGAAAGGGATTCAGGTACCTTGAATTTTGCGGTTAGAGGTAATTCCTGTATCCAGCGAGCAGCAGCTCCACAGCTGGATTTACCAACCACCGGATAGGTCTCTCTCACCAACCTAGCAGCCGATGCGATGCTAGAATACGGTCTCTGCCACAGACCTGACAATCGTGAATATACTGCTTACGATGTTTGACACGGTCTCTGCCACAGACCTGACAATCTTGAATAAACTGATTGCTGTGCTTGATCCCAGATGCATCTCCGACTGAGTTCCCAGGCTCTTCTCATGATACCAGCCTTATGCTCGGTCCTCTCCTGAAGAGTCCTCCCCTGGTTGCTACAGTCCCTTGCTTCTTCCCACATGCCAGACAGCAAAAAGACCATCCTATGAACCAATAGGCCACTAAACTTTGGGCCTTATTCTAGTAGCTGGGCCTTGGGTCCGCCGACCCCAAGGCAGAATTTTAGGCAGCAGCAATTCCCCCCAGGCCAGGAGGGCCATGAGGTCAGGAAGCGCAAACCCCCCAAAAAATGGTGTCTGCTGCTTAAATACCCCTACCCAGAATGCACGGCGGATGAACCACTCCCACCGAACTGTCTCTGGGCAAAGAGTATTCAATATGTCCAACCAGACTGTATTTACAACATCCACCAATGGTAACAGCACCACCCATGGTCGGATGGAAATTTGCACAGTCCAGCCAAACTGGTACAGAAACCAGTAACTTTAGGTAATAATAAGCTGAGCCGAACTGTAGCTTCAACTGACTTAAATTTTTAAAAGAATAGCGTCTGCTCTTCAGGAGCAGGGTGCTACATGTATAATTAAATGGGCTGCCTGTGGATTGTCTGATGAGGCTGCACTGGTGGACACTGATGAGGTGGCACTGAAGGACACTGATGGGCTGCACTGGTGGGCACTAATGGGCTGCACTGCTGGGCACTGGTGAGGTGGCACTGATAGGTGGCACTGGTGGGCACTGATGAGGTGGCACTGATGGGCTGCACTGGTGCGCACTGATGGACACTGATGAGGCTGCACTGATGATGCTGCATTGATGAGACTTCACTGATAAAACTGCACTGATCAGGCTGCATTTAAGTGGCACTGATCAGGCTGCATTTAATTGGCACTGGTAAGGCTGCATTTACAGTACCTGACCGCGAGATTGTGTTTCCAGCGCGATACCATCGCGCTGGTTCTCAGCGACAGGGTACTGTGAATGTCGCGCTGGCTCGCTCACCGGGAAAGGAAAACTTTGTTTTCCTTCCGCGATGAGTGACAGGCAGTGCTGACAGCTGTCTAGTATGAATCCTGAGGCGGGAACACCGCGCCAAATTTTAAATGAAAAAAACGGCGTGGGTTCCCCCCTCGGGGGCATACCAGGACCTTAGGTCTGGCATGGATTGTAAGGAGAACCCCCTATGCCGAAAAAATCGGCGTGGGGGTCCCCCCAAATCCATACCAGACCCTTATCCGAGCACGCAGCCCGGCCGGCCAGGAAGGGGGGTGGGGACGAGCGAGCGCCCCCCCCTCCTGAGCCGTACCAGGCCGCATGCCCTCAACATGGGGGGGTGGGTGCCTTGGGGGAGGGGGGGCGCCCTGCGGGTCCCCCCACCCCAAAGCACCTTGTCCCCATGTTGATGAGGACAAGGGCCTCTTCCCGACAACCCTGGCCGTTGGTTGTCGGGGTCTGCGGGCGGGTGGGTTTTTCGGAATCCGGGAGCCCCCCTTAATAAGGGGGCCCCCAGATCCCGTCCCCCCACCCTGTGTGAATGAGTTTGGGGTACATGGTACCCCTACCCATTCACCTAGGGAAAAAGTGTCAGTATAAAAAAAAACACAGTACACAGGTTTTAAGAATAATTTATTAGTCAGCTCCGTGATCTTCTTCCGACTTCGGGGGGTCTCCTTCCGACTTCTCCCGGTGTTCGGCCTCTTCTCCCGGGCCCCGCCGCTATCTTCTTCCAGCTCTATTGCCAGCGAGGGGCCCGGTCTGCTGCCGCTGTCTTGTCGCCGCTGTCTCGCCGCCGCTGTCTCGCCGCCGCTGTCTCGCCGCTTTTTCTCTTCTTTTCTTCTTCCCCGATGTTGACACGACGCTCTCTCCGGCTCGAATGCTGTGTGCGAGCTGCGGAGCCATTTATATAGGCGGTAACCCCGCCCCCTTACGACGTCATGGTCCCAGCATGCGCAGGGACTCTGGCGTCATAAGGGGGCGTGACCCCAGAGTCCCTGCGCATGCTGGAACCATGACGTCGTAAGGGGGCGGGGTTACCGCCTATATAAATGGCTCCGCAGCTCGCACACAGCATTCGAGCCGGAGAGAGCATCGTGTCAACATCGGGGAAGAAGAGAAGAAGCGGCAAGACAGCGGCGACAAGACAGCGGCGACAAGACAGCGGCAGCAGACCGGGCCCCTCGCTGGCAATAGAGCTGGAAGAAGAGGCCGAACACCGGGAGAAGTCGGAAGGAGACCCCCCGAAGTCGGAAGAAGATCCCGGAGCTGATTAATAAATTATTCTTAAAACCTGTGTACTGTGTTTTTTTTTATACTGACACTTTTTCCCTAGGTGAATGGGTAGGGGTACCATGTACCCCAAACTCATTCACACAGGGTGGGGGGCCGGGATCTGGGGGCCCCCTTATTAATGGGGGCTCCCGGATTCCGATAAGCCCCCCGCCCGCAGACCCCGACAACCAACGGCCAGGGTTGTCGGGAAGAGGCCCTTGTCCTCATCAACATGGGGACAAGGTGCTTTGGGGTGGGGGGGCCCTCAGGGCGCCCCCCCTCCCCCAAGGCACCCACCCCCCCATGTTGAGGGCATGCGGCCTGGTACGGCTCAGGAGGGGGGGGGGCGCTCGCTCGTCGCTCGTCGCGTCGCTGCGTGCTCGGATAAGGGTCTGGTATGGATTTGGGGGGGACCCCCACGCCGATTTTTTCGGCATAGGGGGTTCTCCTTACAATCCATGCCAGACCTAAGGTCCTGGTATGCCCCCGAGGGGGGAACCCACGCCGTTTTTTTCATTTAAAATTTGGCGCGGTGTTCCCGCCTCAGGATTCATACTAGACAGCTGTCAGCACTGCCTGTCACTCATCGCGGAAGGAAAACAAAGTTTTCCTTTCCCAGTGAGCGAGCCATCTCGGCGCTGGCTCCTGCGACGGGGCTCGTAGGTGTCAAATCTCGCCGAGAAGTGCGGCGAGATTGACACAATATCGCGGTCACCTACTGTATTTGGGGGGGGCGCTCGTTTTAGCAGCGCTCTACCACTGTTTAAGCAGCGCTTTTGCGCCGCTTTTCAGCCGCTAGCGGGGCGCTTTTAACCCCATTGGACTGGAGGGAAAGCATATGGCTTGTGAGACCTTTCCTGATCTGTCACAGCATCCGCACCCGGGGCTTGGCCCAGGCCCCTGGGGTAAAGCTTTCCAGCTTGAAACAGTAAGAAGATGCTAGCAGATCTTACTCTGACATCTTGTCCAGAGATGAAAATCTATGTGGAGGAACCTGGATGTAGGAACCACTGTTGCCCAATTGGGTTACAGAATATGGAATCTTCCCAGAAGTTCTGAATGTAGACTCAAATGAGGTGATAGAGAAATTCTACTCCACCCAAATCACAGTCATCTCTACCTCTTCTCAGTGGACTGACCCTGCAGGTTCTGACCTGCCCCTGGATGTAGGACACCAGTGTGATGTTGTTCAGCCCCACTGGAGACTAAAAAGCCTGCTGTCAGGTGACAAAAGACAAAGGGAGCATAAAAGAGTTGGCCAGAAAACCAGAATGTTCAAAACAACTTCCCAACCGGAGAGTGCTACTGGCAAAATAACTTCCTGATTGGCAATAGCTCAGCAGCACAGAAGATTTGTTATTGTGCCAGCACCCAAGGCTTTATCTGCCTGTTTGTGAGACATGAATAGCTGGGTGCATGATCAAAATTGGAGAAAAAAAAACCCTTCCAGGACAGGAGGCCATTTCCATTGCGCACACCTCAATATAGGGATGGGAGAGACCATGGTCCTGATCATTAGGTATTAAGACGCTGACAGGTGAAGAGAGGAAAGCTCGGCTTACCCAACGTTCTACCACCAGTATGCCCTAGTGGCAAAAACTTTGTATCCGATTCCTGAACTGTGATGAATTAAGCTCTTAGATACACAAGGATTTGCATAGGAGTCACATGACCCTTTTTGAAAGGCTAGCCAGCCAATCTCTTGTATGGTTCTGAGAACTCCCTCTGTATTCTTGACAAGGATCCCTGTCTAGAGGAGTGGATCGAGAACCCAACCAGCAAACATGTATGCTGGATAACACCTTGACTCATTTAGAAACAGAGGTATGTCAGAGAACACAGCTCTGAGAGTTGGAAATAGGCATCCCTCTGAGCAACAATAGTACTCCTTCTAAAATCACTGGTAAAAGCAAATAATGCAATGCTCAGAAACAGTGTAAGTCCTTTGCAGGCGTGTGATAAAATCGACAGTGGGTTCTCTGGCTCTGATACTCTCTCTCACACCGATACAGACATAAATACAAAAAATAGAGCCGGCAACTCCAAACATCCTTGTTGCTTCTTTATTGGTGCATTAAAAAGTGAGTAAAAATATACAGGGGCTCACACGTTCCGGCTTACAAGCCTTGATCACAGCACAATTTTCAAGTTAAAAAACAGAACATATATACTGTTTGCCAAACTACACCTTCCAATTAATTATCTCATTCCTCCTAAAATCACATCTGCTGGAGATGGTAAGATCAATGTTGGCTAGGAGAACTTGTCTATTGTTGCTGGAGTAAAGGATTCCTCTCGGCACAATCATAGGCTTGAAGGTGACTGATTGTCCAACATGGCCTGAAGTGCTTGTCCTGAGGGTCCAACCGTCCGAGACCAAAGCTGTATCTTCCTATCAGAAGAGGAGCAACCAGGTACCCATAAGATATGTATAGATAGCACAATCTGAAAAAGACCAGTAAGCAAGTGGCACTTTTTTCTGACTACTTGGTTGAGGACTCTTTCTCTCTTCAGCTCTTTCTGGACTCCAAGCCGGAACTACAGGAGCAAACCTCTTTGGAGTTAGACACACCGACTCTTGAACTGCAGTCTTCTTTCATTCAACGGACATTTACTCTGAGGCAGGAGGCCAGACTGAACACAGCTCTTAAAGGGGACTGTTTAGACCAGGGGTAGGCAACCTTAAAGAGGTGGAGATCTACCTGAACAACACAGGAAAAGTCAAAGATCAGTGAGCACAGTGTTGCCTCCTCATACCGGATTTAAACGTCTAATTGCCGTACTACTGTGTCGCAATTGCGTGCATTGCACGGCAATCATAGGTTTAAATCAGGTGGTGAGGAGGCAACATATTGCCTCCTCACCAACTGTCAAACACACTGGGATTGCTATTCAGAGGTCCAAAGGGTTAAAGCAACTGGTGAGAAAGCAATACAATGCTGCCTGCTTTAACCCCTTGTACTACACAAGGTTGCAGGGCAACTGCAGAGTGGCCTCATTCATCCACCAACCATGCCAGGGAGTATAACTCCTGCTGCTGCATGTGTACACCCCTGGCCACTGCAGCTAAAGGGGTGTGACACCATTCTGGAGACTGCTAGCTGGGAAAAGAGGTGGAGTACAGTTGGTATCACTCCACATTGGACAGGAGGCGGCACTACAGAGGAGGCATCGGGATATGCAGCTTTTGCTCTCTACTACAGATCCAACCTTACAAGTAATCCCTCTGTATTGCACTCTGTGTGATGCTCTGGGATGGCGGGTCAGCAAGCCCAGACTGCGATCCACCAGTCACCTATCCGCAATCCACTGGTTACTGACCCCCGGTTTAGACTCTTTCAATGCAGACAAGATTGTCCCACTTGTAGAATTATTCCCAGTTTTTTGCTAGAGATGGGCCAATCACCCCCCTGTTCGGTTTGCACCAGAACTCCGAAACAGAGAAAAATTTCTGACGCAAACAGCGAACCCTATTAAAGTCTATGGGACCCGAACTTGAAAAATCAAAAGTCACCATTTTTAGGGCTCATATGCAAGTTATTGGCCATAAAAAGGGTATGGGGTATGTATCAATGCAAACATTGTTTTAAAAAAAGATAGTTTTTTTCAATAGCAGTGATTTTAATTACACTTTAAAGTGAAAAAAGAAACTATTTCTTTAAATATAGTGCCTGGGGGTCCCCTTAGCTTGCCTGTAAAGTGGCGCATCTGTACCATAGATAGAACCTACTGCAGCAAAACTGACATTTCTAAAGAAAAAAAATGAATGAAATGACATTAAATTGCCGTTACACGTTGGTACAGAACCCCTTACACGTTGGTACAGAACCCCAGCCTTACTAAACAAGCTCTTCCCCACGACATCGGATCTATGCTGGCGCTGCCAAAAAGAAAGAGGAACCCTGATACACATATTCTGGTCATGCCCACGTATCCAGGATTGCTGAGAGAGATCCGCTGAATCGCACAAAAATTCACAGACCGCACAATCCCAGATGACCTAGCATACTTTCTCCTGCATGCAAACGATATCCCCGCACATGTCTATAAAAAAATCAATAATTCGTCACTTGCTAGACGCAGCCAAAACTTGTATTCCACTGAACTGGAAATCACCACACCCACCGACCATTGAACTGTGGCTCCAAAAAGTAGATGACATTAATAAAATGGAAGATCTCATCCTTACAAGCCAAAACAGACAAGAGACATACTCCAACACATGGCAATTATGGAACATATTTAAATATTCAGAAGAGGGACAAGCCCTCAGAGGAAACTAGTAGATCAGTGACTCAATACCCCGCTCACAAGGTAAATGACATAACCTATTCTGCATCCATTGAACGAGCGTATACATAAATGTTCGTGAATACTCCCCTCCCTCCCCACTAGTAAAACCCCTCTCCCCCTCCCCTTTCCTCACCACTACCCATCCTCCTTTTTCTCTCTGCTACTTCAGGCACTGTCCACTTTCCAACTACTACTCACCCACTTTACTTTCAAAAAAAAAGAAAAGGAGGAACAGAGCCCACAGGGCTATAGAAGCCTATCTTGCCAAGATCAGAAACACAAGACAACTGTATAGAAATAAAGTAATATATCAGCAACCTATGACAACAACTCTACAGATAGACAGGTCCAAGAACGTCATCCAACTTTTATGTTCCCCAAGGCAGTTCAACATAGGATAAAGATGCTATTAAGTTGATAGCATTCACACGCTGTTCATGTACCCTTGTTTATATTTGTATTGCTGTTACTTTGAATATGCTGTTACTGTGGTCCCTGCGAAACCTATTTCCTGTTTTTTTTTTAAATAAAGGAAAGGGGGGGGACGAGCGAGCGCCCACCCCCCAAAACACCTTGTCCCCATGTTGATGGGGACAAGGGCCTTATCCCAACAACCCTGGGCAGTGGTTGTTGGGGTCTGTGGGCAGGGGGCTTATCGGAATCTAGAAGCCCCCTTTAACAAGGGGGCCCCCAGATCCCAGCCCTCCCCCTATGTGAATGAGTATGGGGTACATAGTACCCCTACCCATTCACCAAAAATGTGTCAAATTAAATAAAAACAGGAGGCAGTTTTGGACAATTCCTTTATTAAAAATAAAAAAAACAGTGTCACCCAATATAGATCCATCATCAATCACAACGCTGACGCCACCGCAAGACCCAAAAAAGGAAAAGAACGCTCCACCGAATGCCTGGCATGCCGTTTGATAATTCTTATATAGGTAAGGGCAGAGTCACCTGGCAATGTCACCAGTCGGTGACATCACAAGGAGGGCAGTGCCACCATGTGATGTTGCCAGGTGGTTCCTCCCCTTACCTATATAAGAACTGTCAAATGGCAAGCCAGGCATTTGCAGTTTGCCTTGACAGTGGAGCTTTTTTTTTTCTTTTTTCCGGGTCAGTGGTGTCATGATTGTCGATGGATCTACATCGGGGAACATTGTTTTTTTTTTTTTTTAATAAAGGAATTGTCAAAAACTGTCTCTGTGTTTTTATTACTTTTTGACATGTTTTTGGTGAATAGGTAGGGGTACCATGTACCCCATACTCATTCACAGGGGGCAGGATCTGGGGGCCTCCTTGTTAAAGGGGAGCTTCCAGATTCCGATAAGCCCCCACCACAGACCCCCACAACCACCACCCAGGGTTGTCAGGAAGAGGCCCTTGTCCCCATCAACATGGGGACAAGGTGCTTTGGGGTGGGGGGCAGAGCTTGAGGGCATGTGCCCTGGTATGGTTCAGGAGGTGGGGGGAGCTCTCTTGTCCCCCCCCTTCCTTACCTGCTGGGCTGCTCGCTCGGATAAGGGTCTGGTATGAATTATTTTTCACTTTTTTGTTGCCAGCAATGTTTTTTTTATTCAGCTGTCAGCAGGGAAGCCCATTGACAGCTGATTTCTCATCAGTTGTTAAGGACACCATGGCCGGCTTCCCGGCCCCACTCCTTAACAACCAGCTATTCACTGTTTCCTGATTGGGCAAAGCTTTGCCCAATCAGGGCTTTGAATGCACTGTGCAGCACGCAGTGCATTGCAGGGCGTTCAGCGGGGCAAACACCCAACGAACACCCTGCAAATTTGGGTGTTCGCCAGACAGGCAAACAGGCGATGTTCGGGCCGAACTTTTGCTCGGCCCGAACTGTTCGCCCAACTCTGCTCTTTGCTATCAAATGAAACTAGCCCTTGAAGGGGACAGTTTAAACTCTCACAATGCAGACCAGTGTCCCACTAGTCAGAATTATTCTTTAGGATAGAACTAATATTCTTCATCCCAACTTCCACTGCATTGGAAGAGAGGCAAGGGTCAACGCAGGTCCCAGGCTGCAACTGCAGACAAAGATACCACTTAAGGACAAGTCCAATACATAAAGTTACCACCAGAAAAGGACACACCCAATCATCATAACTGAGTATATCCCTGAAGGACACAGCATCCTCCAATGACAACTCCATGTAGACAATGACAACTCCATGGCTAAGCTCATGAAGGCCACATGAACCAGGCATTCATTATGCTGGAAAACCTCTTAC
Organism: Aquarana catesbeiana; assembly: GCF_042186555.1. Classification (NCBI taxonomy): domain Eukaryota; kingdom Metazoa; phylum Chordata; class Amphibia; order Anura; family Ranidae; genus Aquarana; species Aquarana catesbeiana. Next base: position 768,505,201 of record NC_133324.1, read on the forward strand.
TCATAAGTACCTAATCTGACATCCTGCAGTGCAGGTAGAAGTGTCCTGATTGGGGTTTGAACTGAGCAATTCAGTATTGCAAAGTGCCGACCACTAAGACATTCCGCTGCTCTGTTCTTCTGTTCAGTTTGCACCCCTCTTCAAGAATGAGCTTCTAGCTTAAACATCATAGGAGAAAAAAGCAATGCATTTCTTTGGAAGCGCTAAAACACTTGCATTGCAGGTACCTCTGCCATTTTAGGCATCCTAACGACCATACAAAATCATCCTCATCTGCATCTTCCTTTTAGAAATTGTTTGACGAGGGTTAAATTGGCCAGTTGACCGGTCCTGCAAGGAAAACAACTTGACACTCTCAGAGTAGGGAATCCTTGCACAGGGAGAGTTGTAACAGATGCATTTAGAGTGTCTTGACTACCCGTGGCAACCTGTTGGTCGCTGTCATCTTCCTCCTGAACATAGCAGGAAATTCATATAGGGTTTTGCCTGACAAGGCATGAGCACCAAGGCGCGGTTTACAGTGTGCATAATACACACCCTGCAAAAAAAATTAAAGGAACACTTTTTAATCAGAATATAGAATCAAGTCAATTAAACTCCTGGGATATTGATCTGGTCAGATAAGTAGCAGAGGGGGTTGAAATCAGTTTTAGCTGCTTGAGACAACCTCCAAAACAGGAATGATTTTACAGGCCACTGACATTTTTTTTCTCTACTCATCTTTTCTATTTTCCACTAGTTTTGCATTTGGCTAGGGTCAGTGTAACTTCTGGTAGCATAAGGCAATACCTAGACCATATAGAGGTTGCACAGGCAGTCCAACGCCTCCAGGATGGCACATCAATACGTGCCATTGCCAGAAGGTTTGCTGTGTCTCCCAGCACAGTCTCAAGAGCATGGAGGGGATTCCAGGAGACAGGCAGTTACTCTGGGAGAGCTGGAGAGGGCCGTAGAAGGTCTTTAACCCATCAGCAGGACCGGTATCTGCTGCTTTTTGCAAGGAGTAACAGGATGAGCACTGCCAGGGCCCTATAAAATAGCAGGCCACTGGTGTGAATGTCTCTGACCAAACAATCAGAAACAGATTTCATGAGGGTGGCCTGAGGGCCCTATGTTCTCTAGTGGGCCCTGTGCTCACTGCCGGGCAGGGTGGAGCTCGATTGACATTTGCCATTGAAATTTGCCATTGAACACCAGAATTGGCAGCCCCGCCACTGGCTCCCTACGCTTTTCACAGATGAGTGCAGGTTCACCCTGGGCACATGTGACAAACGTGAAAGGGTCTGGAGAAGCCGTGGGGAACGTTATGCTGCCTGTAACATCGTTCAGCATGACTGGTTTGGTGGTGGGTCAGGGATGGTCTGGGGAGGCATATCCTTTGAGGGATGCACAGACCTCTAGAGGCTAGACAATGGCACCCTGACTGCCATTAGGTATTGGGATGAAATCTTTGCAACCATTGTCAGACCCTAAGCTGGTGTAGTGGGTCCTGGTTTCCTCCTGGTGCACGACAATGCCTGGCCTCATGTGGCGAGAGTATGCAGAAAGTTCCTGGAGGATGAAGGATATGATACCATTGAATGGAACACCTCCGGGACATTATGTTTCGGTCCGTCCGACGCCGCCAGGTTGCACCTCAGTCTGTTCAGGAGCTCAGTGATGCCCTGGTCCAGATCTGGGAGGAAATACCCCAGGATACCATCCGTCTTCTCATTAGGAGCATTGCCTGACGTTGTCAGGCATGCATACAAGCACCTGGGGGCCATACAAACTACTGAGTATCATTTTGCGTTGCTGCAATGAAATTTCAGCAAAATGGACTAGCCTGATGCATCGTTTTTTCACTTTGATTTTTGGATGTCTTTGAATTCAGCCCTCTGTAGGTTGATCATTTTAATTTTCATCAATCAGCATCCTTTCATTCCTAACACATTACCCAGTCTATATCAATATAGATATCCAGCATGATATTTTTCCCCATTGAGATCTGATGTGTTTTCAACGTGTTCCTTTAATTTTTTTGAGCAGTGTACATGCAGATCTGGAAAGGCTTAATAGCAAGTGTCCATTAGTCAGCTTCCTATACACCAATTTTAAGAGGCCCACAGGTGCTTTGATTGGCTCAGGTACCATATGATAGCTGTGGGCCAATCACAGCATCACAATAGTAAGCAAAACACCCATAAATGGAAGCCAATCATGATTGTTTTGTTTACATTGTAATCACATGATCGCTATGACCACACATAGCGATCTAGGGATGAGCCTGCGGTTAGAGTCGAACGTAAGTTTGACTCGAACATCGGGTGTTCGTTTGCTCGCAAACGAACTGAACATATGAGGCGTTCACGGGAAATTAGAGCTCTGTGGAACGTCCCATAGTGAGATCACAGTGCATTGACATCTGATGATTGTCCAAAGCATGCACCTGACCTGCATGCTTTGGCCAATTACAGCGCGCTCTGCTGCGAGAGCCATAATTGGCCAAAGGCACAGTGCCTTTGGCCAATCATGGCTCAGGGGGACTAAGTCCACGCCCCACACTTTATAAGGCTGCTTACATAGCGGCAGTGTATAGTGTGTGGATGGAGATAGATTGAGCTATATTAGGCAGGCAGGTTAGTTAGTGGCGTGCAGGCAGTGTATTTAATATATATATATGCAGAGCTATGGGGATGGGGGGGGGGGGGGCAGGAAAAAGCACAGGGGGGCTGGAGAGCACATAGGAGGCAGCAGAAAGAAGCTGCATAGGGGGAGCTGTGGGGGTGGCTGCATATAAAGGAACCAATCTCTCCATTTCCCCCTCCCCGATTCTCCTCCTCTCCCTCCCGCAAACATTTGTGGGTGCCTTAGCCTGGCACTGAGGATAGCCTGCAGAGATCGTATTATGGAGCCACTAGCCGCTGGGCTCAGGTCCAGAGCCGGCGTGCGTTCCACTCGTTCATGGGAAAGACCGGAAGCTGGGACCCGTAAGAAAGGCTTCCTGATGACGTATTAACTACGAAACATATGCCGAGGCGCTTCCGGTCACGTCACATCCCAGCTTCTGGTTTCTCCTATGCACGAGTGGAATGCACGCCGGCTCTGAACATGAGCCCAGCGGCTAGCGGCTCCATAATACCATCTGTGCAGGCTATCCTCAAATGTAAGCAGACAACCTTCCAGTTTTATGTATGATTTTAAATAAACCAACAGTATTGCGCTATGTAGTGTCCCTTTGTTTATTCCATATGGGATATTTTGGTGGAGAGGAGGTCACATTACAGAGGATTCATCTGGTAATCTAGGGATCCAATCCAGGATTTCCCAAAAGCGCATTAGACCTTCTTTTTAAATAAAGAGGTCACATACATCTGGTGAGCAGCTTTCAATTCTGAGCAATTGGGTGGATTTCAATATATATGGTGAAGGAATCCCCTCCTGCTTTTGGTGTGGGCCTACTAATCAAGGCACCTCATTGGATTTTATGGACTTATAAAATATAATTTGATTAATGATTTTCTGATCACCTCCATATCTCCATATTATATATATATATATATATATATATATATATATATATATATATATATATATATATGGGCTTTTCTCATTGCACTTTATGAATGTTCTCACTTTGCGTTTGTTATATTGTCTGATATAAGGAAATACTGCACTTTATGCACATGTTCACTTTATCTCATGGTTTATGACATATAAGGAACATAATAATAATAATCACCTAGCACCCCCTATCACCCAATTTTGTTTCCATTTGCACAGTGATAAGTTCACTGTTTTTTGGGGAGCAGCTTTGTACACAAGGTATCATTATTTTTACATATTTTTTCATATATTGCTTGGTGCAAGTTTTATTTTTCACATAGTATGGGATAGTCCAGAACCACTAACAGAAACTAGAGGACATTCTTCTCTATGTTGTAAACTTTAAGGACAGTTCTTGTGCACAGCTAAGAACACAATCTTCCCGTGAGAGACTAGTAGAGGCCAAAGCTATGTACTCCTCAGTAGGAAGACAAATAGACCCAGCTTTAACCTCCTGACATCCGGCCATAGCCGAATAACGGCTTCAGCGCGGATGTCAATTCCCGGGAGGACATCATATGACGGCCTCCCCTTTCATCGCTCCCCGTGCGCGCTCACGAGCGCGCAACGGGGAAATTCTGTGTTGGCCGTGTCCCTTGGACACAGCCAATCACAGATCGCTGTAAACGGCCAATCACAGCGGCCGTTTACAGCGCGATCGCTGCCTCCAATGAGAGATGATCTAAAATGTAAACAATTGAGATCATCTCTCATTGCCGGCTCTCTCTCCTCACACAGAGACAGCGTGTGAGGAGAGAGAGATCTGTCAGCCTTCTGTGAGTGTTCGTTTGTCATTTACTGTGTCTACAGTGCCCACAGTGCCCAACAATACAGTGCCCATCAATACAGTGCCCCATCAATACAGTGCACCATCAGTACAGTGCCAATCGGTGCCCACCTGTGCCAATCGGTGCCCACCTGTGCCAATCTGTGCCCACCTGTGCCAATCTGTGCCCACCTGTCTGCCCAGCGGTGCCCACCTGTCTGCCCAGCGGTGATCAGTGTCCAGCTGCACATCTGCACAATCAGTGACCACCTGTGCCACCTCATCAGTGCCCACCTGTGCCACCTCATCAGTGCCCACCTGTGCCAATCAGTGCACATCTGTGCTGCCTCAGTGCACATCTGTGCCGCCTCATCAGTGCCCATCTGTGCTGCTCCATCTGTGCCGCTCCATCTGTGCCGCCCCATCTGTGCCGCCCCATCTGTGCCGCCCCATCTGTGCCGTCTCATCAGTGCCCAGCTGTGCCACCTCATAAGTGCACATCTGTTCCACCTCATCAGTGCCCACCTGTGCCGCCTCATCAATGCCCACCTGTGCCGCCTCATCAGTGCCCACCTGTGCCGCCTCATCAGTGCCCACCTGTGCCACCTCATCAGTGCACATCTGCACATCTGTTCCACCTCATTAGTGCACATCTGTTCCACCTCATCAGTGCACATCTGTTCCACCTCATCAGTGCCCCTCTGTGCCACCTCAGTGCCCATCTGTGCTCATCAGTGCCGCCTCATCAGTGCCCATCAGTGCAGGCTTAGCAACCATGGCCAAAAGAAGCTTTTCCGCCGAGGAGGCGTACCAAATACTGTCCCAGGCCGACGAGAGCAACGGGGAGCTCTCTTTTTCAGATTCCCTTTCCGATTCTGAGTCGGACATAAATTATGAGCCAGTCCTCAGTAGTGAAACACTGAGTGACTCAGAGGAGGAAGAGATTCGGCCCGCCAAACGAAGGCGTTCTGGTGGGGAGGCAGTGGCATCTACCAGCACCGCAGTCCCATCCACCAGCACGGCAGTCCCGTCCACCAGCACGGCAGTCCCGTCCACCAGCACGGCAGTCCCGTCCACCAGCACGGCAGTCCCGTCCACCAGCACCGCAGTGGCATCCACCAGCACTGCAGTGCCATCCACCAGCACCGCAGTGCCTCGGCAAGAAAGGCCAAGGACCCATGCCAGCCTTCCCTATGCCCTGCAGAACCCCTTGTGGCTTCCTCCTAATTCAGGAGAAGCCAACATTCCCCCTTTCACTGCCCAGCCAGGAGTCCAGGTGAACACGGAGAATTTTTCCCCAATAGATTTTTTTAATTTAATTTTTACCGAGGACATGCTGTCAAGTATTGTGGCCCAGTGCAACCTTTATGCACAGCAATTCATTGCGAATAATCCAACGTCCTACTATGCCCGTCCCTACAAATGGAGAGACCTAACGGTGGAGGAGTTGAAGGTTTTTTTAGGGCTCACATTTAACATGGGACGAAAAAAAACACTTTGCTGTCCTATTGGTCAACCCACCCCCTCCAACACATGCCAATATACTCCAAGGTAATGCCCAGAAACAGATACCTCATGATAATGAGGTTTCTTCATTTCAACGACAATACCCAGTGCCCTCCCCGAAATGACCCAAACTATGATAGACTTTTCAAAATTCGGCCACTTTTAAATTATTTTTCTGCACTATTCCCCCTGCTGTTTACCCCAGACAAAAACATATGTGTGGATGAGTCCCTTCTTAAGTTTAGTGGCAGGCTTAAAATAAAGCAATATATTCCCAGTAAAAGGGCACGCTATGGGGTGAAGGTATACAAATTATGTGACCGAGTCACAGGTTACTTGTATGCCTTCAAAGTGTACGAAGGGAAGGACACCCAGCTGCAACCCCCTAATTGCCCAGACTACTTGGGATCAAGCGGGAAAATTGTTTGGGATCTCACATACCCCCTACTGGAGAAAGGCTACCACCTGTACGTAGATAACTTCTACACATCTCTGCCCCTGTTCCACAACCTGCATCGGAAGAAGACGCCTGCATGTGGTACCATAAAAAAAAAACGGAAGGGCTTTCCTCAAAGTCTGGTCAATAAAAAATTGAGAAAAGGAGAAACGGCGAGTCTACGAAACAACGAGATTTTGGCAGTGAAGTGGAGAGACAAAAGAGATGTGTACATGTTGTCTTCAATCCACGATGATACCTTCATGGAAATCCACAGAAGAAATGGCCCCATACAGAAACCTAAATGCATCTTTGACTATAATTTGTTTATGGGGGGAGTCGACTTGAATGACCAGATGCTGGAACCGTACATTGCCACAAGATGGACATACCATTGGTATAAGAAAGTCGCAATTTATTTTTTTCATTTGGCCATCTACAATTCTTATGTCATTTATCGTAACTCCACCCAAAACCCCAAACGCTTCCTTGGCTACCAGGAGGAAGTTTTCACTGCCCTTACATTCCCGAACGGCCCCCCCAGAAAATATCCGATCTGATGTTCTAAGTCGACTCTCCGAACGCCACTTTCCAGATAAGATCCCTCCCAAACCAACAGGCCAACGACGGCAAAAAAAATGTAAGGTGTGTACCAGAGCTGGATTCAGAAGAGACACATCTTATTATTGTGCACAATGTCCTTCTGAACCAGGCCTCTGCGTAGGTGAATGTTTTCGTCGTTACCATACTTCACTAAATTATTAGTGAAGTATGGTAAACGTAAGCCTCCGTTCCTGCAATTTACCCTCACACCCCTTATGCCACTGCCTCCTCTGTAACTGACCCTGGCTTGTTATTTGACCACGCTTCTGCCTAACGATTCTGCACATACCTCTGCCTGATCTGGAACTGACCCTGGACTGTTATTCGACCCTGCTTCTGCCCAACGATTCTGTACATACCTCTGCCTGATCTGGAACTGACCTTGGACCGTTTGACCATGATATTTGCCTGCCTCTTGGACTGATCTTGTACCCTGCAACTGGACTAGTGGGATTCAACACAGGGGTCTCACATATGTGAGGGGCTCCAGAATTGTTTTTCTGGATGAAGAAAACAATTTTTTTTGTTTTCTCAATCCTAGATTAGGGTCTGGAGACTCGGAGGCTTCAAAGAGATTTGGGTGGGAGAAGCCTCTACCCCGTCCCCATTCTGTCCTGAACGAGGCCCTACTTCTGCCTGTAGGACTTACTGCCGTCATGCCTCTGCCTGTTGCACTGACCACACCACATGGACCTGCCTACTACCAGGACCAATATTTTTGGCACTGCGGACAATATCTCTGCCTGCACTGACCCTGGACTTTATATGGACAGTAACCCTGCCTGCTGCCTGGACAATTGTGTTCGCCGCTGCTGACCAAGTCCCTGCCTGCTGCCTGGACCAGTGCTATCCTCCTGTGTACAACTGCGCTACTACAACCACAGGTAATCTTTTTTGTTTACGCTTTGCTCAGCATAATGTATTTTGGGGTGTAATTCTTGGTATGTGCATGCTATGTGTCCCTGGAACACCTGACGGTGTTCCATGCATGTTGGGCCTCTGTATGTGGCTAGGCAGTGAAAAAGTCCCACACATGTGGTATCGTAATACTCAGGAGGAGTAGCAGAATGTATTTTGGGGTGTCATTTTTGCTATCTAAATGCTATGTGTTGGAAATATCTTATAAACGGACAACTTTGTGTAAAAAAAAATGCGTTTTCAATTTTTTCCACATTTTCCAAAAACTTCTGGAAAAAAATAAACCATTGAAAAGACTCATTATGCCTCATAGATTATACGTTGGGGTGTTAGATTTCCAAAATGGGGTCATTTTGTGAGGGTTTCCATTGTCCTTGTGCTCCAGGGCCTTCAAAAGTGCAATAGGTGGTTGAGAAATGTGATGTGTAATTTATGCTCCTAGAACACCTGATGGTGCTTCATGCATGTTGGGCCTCTGTATGTGGCCGGGCAGTGAAAAAGTCCCACACATGTGGTATCGTAATACTCAGGAGGAGTAGCAAAATGTATTTTGGGGTGTCATTTTTGCTATCTAAATGCTATGTGTTGTAAATATCTTATAAACGGACAACTTTGTGTAAAAAAAAATGCGTTTTCATTTTTTTCCACATTTTCCAAAAACTTCTGGAAAAAAATAACCCATTGAAAAGACTCATTATGCCTCATAGATTATACGTTGGGGTGTTAGCTTTCCAAAATGGGGTCATTTTGTGGGTGTTTCCATTTTCCTGGTGCTCCAGGGCCTTCAAAAGTGCAATAGGTGGTTGAGAAATGTGATGTGTAATTTATGCTCCTAGAACACCTGATGGTGCTCCATGCATGTTGGGCCTCTGTATGTGGCTAGGCAGTGAAAAAGTCCCACACATGTGGTATCGTAATACTCAGGAGGAGTAGCAGAATGTATTTTGGGGTGTCATTTTTGCTATCTAAATGCTATGTGTTGGAAATATCTTATAAACAGACAACTTTGTGTAAAAAAAAAATGCGTTTTCAATTTTTTCCACATTTTCCAAAAACTTCTGGAAAAAAATAAACCATTGAAAAGACTCATTATGCCTCATAGATTATACGTTGGGGTGTTAGCTTTCCAAAATGGGGTCATTTTGTGGGGGTTTCCATTGTCCTTGTGCTCCAGGGCCTTCAAAAGTGCAATAGGTGGTTGAGAAATGTGATGTGTAATTTATGCTCCTAGAACACCTGATGGTGCTTCATGCATGTTGGGCCTCTGTATGTGGCCAGGCAGTGAAAAAGTCCCACACATGTGGTATCGTAATACTCAGGAGGAGTAGCAAAATGTATTTTGGGGTGTCATTTTTGCTATCTAAATGCTATGTGTTGTAAATATCTTATAAACGGACAACTTTGTGTAAAAAAAAATGCGTTTTCATTTTTTTCCACATTTTCCAAAAACTTCTGGAAAAAATAAACCATTGAAAAGACTCATTATGCCTCATAGATTATACGTTGGGGTGTTAGCTTTCCAAAATGGGGTCATTTTGTGGGTGTTTCCATTGTCCTGGTGCTCCAGGGCCTTCAAAAGTGTAACAGGTGGTTGAGAAATGTGATGTGTAATTTATGCTCCTAGAACACCTGATGGTGCTCCATGCATGTTGGGCCTCTGTATGTGGCCAGGCAGTGAAAAAGTCCCACACATGTGGTATCGTAATACTCAGGAGGAGTAGCAGAATGTATTTTGGGGTGTCATTTGTGGTATACACATGCCATGTGAGAGAAATAAGCTATTACAATGACAATTTTGTGGGAAAAAGAATTGTGGGAAAAAAATACAACTTCAAATAACTCACCATGCCTCTAACTAAATACATTGAAATGTCTATTTTCCAAAAAGGGGTTATTTGGGGGGCATTTGTACTTTTCTGGCTTGTTAGGGTCTCAGGAAATGAGATAGGCCTCAGTACATCAGATGTGATAATTTTTTTATGATTTGCACCATAGCTTGTAGACTCTAAAACTTTCACACAGACCAAATCATTTCCACAAATTTTTGGTTATTTTTACCAAAGATATGTAGCAGTATAAATTGTGGCCAAAATTTATGAAGAAAAATTACGAATTTGCAAAATTTTATCACAGAAATTAGGAAAAATGTGTTTTTTTTCAAAATTTTCGGTCTTTTTTCATTTATAGCGCAAAAAATAAAAAACCCAGAGGTAATCAAATACCACCAAAATAAAGCTCTATTTGTATGAAAAAAAGGACAAAAAAACAATTGGGTACAGTGTTGCATGACTGAGTAATTGTCATTCAAAGTGTGAGAGCACTGAAAGCTGAAAATTGGTCTGGATAGGAGGGGGGTTTAAGTGTCTAGTAAGCAAGTGGTTATAGGACAGTCATTCCAGGAGAAACTAGAGGAGACTAATGTACGAACCTCTCAGGAGAGGAACTACTCAACTTAGCATAAAATCTTTCCACTAAACTAAAGGGAAATGGTCAGTCCTCAAGAGAGGAACTACAAGGCCCAGAAATCCCAAAAGTACACAGTAACCAGGATCTTGCAGCAGTACCCACAAGGTCAGGGGAGCAGCTATGCCTAATCAGCTTTCTCCAGGTGCCTTCCAGTGAAGCTAGGCGGACTGGGTCCTGTACATGAAGTCTCAGGGTGTCTGATACCCTCGCAAATGTATACCCCTCAGCTCTGCCACAGCTGGGACCTCAATAAACAGCAACTTAAAACAGCAGAATGACTGGAGGCAGGGGGTAGTTACCTTTGACAGGAAGACACTGCTGTTTTACCGTTAATAAATCAATAACTGTGGAGCCAAAAAGAACTAAATTATCTTAAGGCTTCATTCCCACGAGGCGGATCCGCTGCCACGGAGTCCGCCTCTGTCCACCAGCTCAGCGGGAGATCTCTCCGTTGATCTCCGCTGAGCCGGCGGATGACAGGTCCCTCTCTGCTCACTGTGCGGGGAGGGGCTTTTCAAGTGCCGCTGGTTGCTATGAAGAGATTGGCCGAAAACGGACAGCTTGTCCGTTTTCATCAGATCTCACCCGATCCCATCCGCCAGGGATGGATGCGAACATAGGGCCATCCGTCTGATTTTAGCAGATCGGACCAGGTCGGATGTCAGCGGACATGTGACCGCTGACATCCGTCGCTCCATAGGTTAACATGGAGCACCCATTTAGGTCCGCCGACAAAACTGACCGGCAGACCTGAACAGTCCGACAGTGTAAAAAGGGGCCTAACATCCTAGCAACCTAACTAGGAGGGTGCTACATGTGCTTACAATAAAATCCATTTCTCACAGTCCACCGAGGAACAAATGAGCAGTATATCAGAAGGCTTTTTAGCACCATCATCAGATGGCCAAATTAACAACTTTAGATCAACCCCCAAAGTAACCATCTGCAGGCATATATCATCTTGCCTGCCAGGTAGTACTTGTACACGAAAGGAAAGACCAGGCACCCTTTCAGCCTGGGCTCCTGTAGAGTACCCAAATTTTATTTAGGATTGGCCAAAGCCCAAAGCAAAAAAGCAAATAGATTGTTAATTTGCTTAAAGTATGATTTGGTATTTGCACCAGGAGATCCTTTAGAAAGTACAGAAACCTCATCAAAATTTTGATTATAGGTGCATTTCCCCCCGGTCAATCAATTTAGGGGAGGTGTTTCCAAGCATCAGTTTTTTGCCTCAGGAGAGTAAATAATGGGGTACTGTTGGGAGAGATAAAGACAGTTATTCTGGCAGAATAACACAAAGTACTGCATTTGTGTGACTCATTGAAGGGGCGGATCACGGTCTGCCATGTCCTTCGCTCCTTAATCAATGGGCGAATGTGTATTTTGGCCCAGTTTACTTCCAGAGAAGAAAAGATGGAAAAACTCCTTAAGAATCCAGAGGACTGCCTGCAGTGAGAGGTTTTGCTGAAATAAGATTAGGTCATCCACATAAAGTACCAGTGATCTATCAATACAAACCACCTTCAGGTCCTTGATGGCAACTGAGGTACGGAGAGCAATGGCCAAGGGCTCCATCATTAATACAGATAAACAAGGAGTTAAAGGACAACCTTGTCAAGTCCCCCTTCAGATGTCAGAGAAGGGTGACAGAGATGTGCTTTCTACATTACCTTAATCGAGAAGTGCTCTGTACCTCTGTATCAAGTTACTTAGCAGGAGATTGTTGACACTCCTTTCACTGTACCTATTAACAAGACAGACAGGAAGCAAAAAAGGATTAACTTGGTCCCCTGATATCTTAGTAAAAGGACCTGTTATCACTTGCACAGTGGGGAAGAGCCACCCGTCTTCTGAATAGGTTGGTCACATTTACCCCCTGGAGAGCGAAAAAATGGCTTTATGGACCCTGGAGATCAATACAATGACAGCAGCTCCTGCTGCTGTCAGTTAAATCATGTGATGAGGGAGTGGGGGGCAGGGCCGAGCCATACTGTGCCTTACTATGAATGCATACAGCCCGGCTCAGGAGCGAACCCTCATAAGTGCCCCCATAGCAAGTGGCTTGCTAAAGAGGCACTCAGAGAGGAGGGAGTGGAGATCGCAGTTTGTTATCTTAAGAAAAAAAAGCAGCCACTACAACTGCTTTAACTAACTTACAAATCCTATATGGGGATCATATAGCATTGATAACAATCAAGGTATACAAATCACAAAGTTTTTGATATACTTTGAGACACTTGTCAAGGATGTCCTTTATCTATCCCCTTGATTTTCTTGGCCCTTGAACCTTTAGTGATCAAGATGAGGGAAAATCCTGATATAGGAGGCATTTTGAGCAGAGGGCAGTATGCTCCCTATTCGCAGATGCCATATTTGTCTTGTTATCTTTTTGCTATTCAATCCATCCCAAATTTACTTAGTGTCCTGCACTCAGGCCTTAATGTAATATGTGCCAAATCTTAAGCCTTAAATATCTCCTTAGATGACCATACTATAATGGGAAAAGTAAATTTCAATTAATTTGACAACCTCCCTTATCTGAGTATATATTTAACTTACTCACTGCATATACTATATCGGAAACAAAATTACCCACTCCCAAATGTACTATATTTGTTTAGAACCCTCCCAAAAGGGATTTCTAATTCAGACCTCAAAACTTTCCAAAGCAAGATGTTCAAATTTATATGGGGAGATAAAAGACCCAGGGTGAATAAGCAAACCTTATAAGTATATTCCAAGACAAAGGGTGGATTGGGAGTGCCGTATTTCCTCAAATATTTTCAGCCACATATCAAGTTTCACTCATGACATTCAAGTCAATAGAATTATATTTATGCAACTTGAAACCATCTTACGTGGTTACCAGCTAAAGACAGGTCACTACCTTGTGCCTATCCCTTTCTAAACCTAGAGAATAGAGTGCAACGTGGAACAGAATTTCAAATCTACCAATAGTCTTTTGGAGGGGACGGCAGGGTAGCCTCTTGCCTACTGACTATGGGCCCTGGTATTTGAGAAAGCTTCAAGCATCCAGGAAGATGTCCTGTTATATAATGCAAGATGACATGTTATTTAACCACTTCAGTCTCAGAAGCATTTGCCCCCTTAATGACCATGCCATTTTTTGCGATACGGCACTGCGTCGCTTTAACTGACAATTGCACGGTCGTGCAAAGTTGTACCCCAAGCTTTCTTTTGGTGGTATTTGATCACCTCTGCGGTTTTTATTTTTAGCGCTATAAACAAAAAAAAAAGCGACAATTTTGAAAAAAAAAATATTTTTTACTTTCTGCTATAATATATATCCAAAAAAAAATGTAAAAAAAAAAAAAAATTCATCAGTTTAGGCCAATATGTATTCTGCTACATATTTTTGGTAAAAAAAATATCCCAATAAGCAAATATTGATTGATTTGTGCAAAAGTTATGTCTGCGACATTGCAGCGAGCAAATCTGACCCTAAGTAACACTTTTTGGGGACCAGTGACACCAATACAGTGATCAGTGTTAAAAAAAAATGCACTGATCAATGTATAAATGACACTGGCAGGAAAGGGGTTAACACAGGGGTGATCAAAGGGTTAGCTGTGTTCCCTGGGTGTTTCTAACTGTGTGGGGGATGGGCTCACTGGGACAACACAGAGATCGCTGTTCCTGATCACTAGTAACAGCAGATCTCCATGTTGTCCCCTGACAGAATGGGGATCCACCTTTTTTACCAGATCCCCGTTTTGCCTCTCTGTTGAGTGATCGCAGGTGGCCGGCGGACACAATGTCCCAACCCGCACGACCCCCCAGCGTGCAGCAGGTGTGCCCTCACCCACGGTATCTAATGCACAAAACTACGTACAGGTTTGTCGTTTCGCGCAGCCGGGCCGCCCTGCCGCAGTATATGTGCAGTGGGCGGTCCAGAAGTGGTTAACAGTCAAGGAAGCCATGATGGTCTCTGCAAACTTGAAACATAGTGAGAAGATGGATGTGGATAGAAAGCTGTTTAATAGGATCTGTTGCCAGGACTGTCTAGGGTGGTCACTCCCTGACTAATCAAGGCTTGTCTAGGGGCCTAGCTGTTGATTAGTTTACTATTAATTAGATCACTGTTTAATTAGGTTACTGTTAGCTGCTAGCTATTTATTAGATGTCCTGATGATATTATTGTTTAAAGTTTGCATTGTTTAGGATAATGTGATCAAGCTCTTATCTGATTTTGTGTGGTATAAATTCTGTGCGAGTTTTCATTAATGGCTTCAATTTGCACCTAAGCTAGTGTCATCTACTTCTTGGGTGCAATTCTCAGCTATAATACCTGGTTCCAGAGTGGAGGAAGCTGTATCTTGGCGGAGGCACCCAGGCGAGGTGCCAGGCGGTCCGTCACAAGTCCTTTAGCTCCTATATTTAATAATTCAGCTTTTACCCTGGGTCTCACTTCCAAGAATTTTGCATGATGGACTGACAAAGGCTTTATACAAATAGCTGACTTATGCAATGACCTGGGTATCATGTTGTGACAACTCTTAAGGGAGAAATATTATTTACCAGGCACAGAAACTATCGCTATACTCAGATAGCACATTTTTTGCAATCCTTAGAACATCACTCTGATATACAGTAGTGACTAAGATGTCTATGGAATATCTTTACAAAAATCTTGAAAGAATCCAAGTTTATATATCAGAGATTTCTGTTGTATGAAACCCATCAAACTACCTTATATGGTTAAGTGGGAAAGGGATTTGGGTGAAGAATTGGACCTTAATGATTGGTACAAGCTGGCTCTGAGTTCATCCAAGTAGTCATAAATAAATACCTCTATTGTACATTGTAGAAGCAAGTTTAAAAGTATTGTTATGATGGTGTATGGTACCCACGAGATTGGCATCCTATGTGACTGGTGCTTCCCCCAGTTGCTTAAGGGGTTGTTGGCAGGGGAATAGCTTTTCATATATGTCCAAACGTCAAGAGATTCTGGATTCACATATACAATTTTATATACTTTCTGACCCCAACCAATCTAAAAAAATCCCCTTATAAGCCCTACTAAATCAAAAATTAGGAGGGGGCACCGGACATATTTAAAGGCTAATCTCATTTAAATTCATAGCCGCGAGGATAGCAATCACCAGGTCCTGGACGTCTTTATTCATCCCATTTGCAGTAGCAAATACCAAACTTTTATGGAAAATTGTAAATGAAAAACTCTGTCACGTTAAGAAACAAGATGAAATTATTTGAAAACACATGAGACCTGTGCATAAAGTATATCACTGGAGAAATGTAGAAAGCATTATGCTCTGGGCTTGTGGGATGGATTGTGCGTTGCAATCTGTTTTGCTCTGACTGTTAATATATTTTTCTTTTTTCTTTCCTTTCCTTACTCATTCCTGTCTATCTTCTTACAAGTATATTATGAACCCGCAAAAAAATTCGAAAGGCTGTCCCACAATGTGTATTGATATGACTCATGTTGTCTTGTCTGCCTTTGCTGTCTGCAAGCAGGAGTCAGGATGGAAGTCTGCGGTGGAAGTGTCTACCAGGCAATGCCTTAGCAGGATTGGTGGAGCTATTCACTCCTACAGTTAAGCAGGCTATACTTAATATGTGTGGATCTCTAACCTTGCTGGCTGTCAGTGTATCTGAAGTGAAGCATGGTATTTAGTTGTACTTTCTGATAATCTTAGGAGTTGACTTTTCCCCGCCATACCATCAGTCTTCGTTACTTTTTGCTGGCTGCTTTTCACTTCCCGTGATCAATACTCTCCATAACTACTTGGTGAGCACTTCTGTATGCGTTATTCAATCTAACACTTGCCTAAAGCTCCTGAGGAAGAACTGAGACGCACAACATGTAGAGCAAAGCAACTTTACACCATATCCACTTCCACCGAGCCTTTTTTAGACACAAATTATCGTCTTTCAATAGATGCATGCCTATTATCAATACAAGGTTACAGTGGTTGTAGTGGTTTTGGTTATGTTTTTATTCCTCCTAAGCATTATGTGTTCAGTGTGATTTTGTTTATGTATTTAAATTTTTTGTAATAAAATAATATTTTTATGAATACATGTGTACTTGTGCCTATAAAGTCCAAATCCTTGTTCCTATTTCATGTTGTCAAGATACCTGTGACCCCCTACTCTTCATGATGGGGGGAGGGTTAAATACATCTATCCAGATTGCAGAGACCTCTGCTTGTCGAGGACACAATAAGAAAAGAACGTTTCATGGACAGTGCAATGGAAAGTATGTCTACATTTACTTTTGTATTTTAATAATAACAATAAAAACAATATTGTAAAAAAAAAAAAAAAAAAAAAAAAAAAAACATTTAGCTTTGAAAAAGCCGTGCATACTCAACATTATAATGTGAAAAGAAAATGTAGTTCCAAACACAGTCCTATATGTTGGTAGAAATGCCCTTAACCTCCGTCCTCTAACTGTATTGGAATTGCATTACTGTTGAAGAAAAGCTTCAGCAATGGTTGCAATGCTTTGTGGCCCAAGGTCAGCAGATAGAAAATTACAATATCAGGGCAGCGAAAATGAGATGTTTAAAGAAAAGATCACTGAACAGCATGCTGCTCTGGTGTCCAAGGGAGCTTCTATAATTAATTTTACATCAAACATTGAAGACGCTGTTGTGTGGAACTGTAACCTTTTACCAACGCTGTTGTGGTCATTAATGAAGCAAAAATGGGAGCTATCAAGTAAAATATGTATTTGTCCAGTGGTGTAATTGATTAAATATACTTCATGTTTACACTTCGCACTCATGGTAGGATCATTTTGCAAGGTGATTTTTTTAACCCTGTAGTTGATATCTAGGCAGTGCTTTATATCTGTATAAGTTCCAAAAAGAGAGGTCCTGGCCCAGGTATGGTGTTTATTACATAGTTATACTAGTACAACGTTAACTAATATAAATATACATATTCCATACACATGGGACCACTGTTGAAGCTGAAAATCACTGTTATAGTCGCCACTACTACAATGATTATTGCGATTATCTGGGTCCTATTCTTGACCACTATTCACAGAGGTAGGAAACATATTTTTTTACTGCTGTACCATTCTTCATTTAATATATACCAGATACTCAGTCTCTAGGCCACCAGTGACTTCCGTCCTTGTACATTTTTTTTCACCCCCCCACCAATGAACACCCTGCAGCTTTATCAGAAAAACACAATTTTCTATGTGTCCTGTATAGCTCATTCCATATAAGAAAATAAATCTTTTTCTCTATCGTCAGATACTTACAGGTTCTGTCATTGCAATTGATCTTTAATCTCAGGAGATGTGTTCAAGTATTAAAATAAACTGAAGGATGATCATTTCTGTGATGAGGTCATGGTAGATTATTTGGTGGGTTCTCATCATTTTCAGAGTATGGTAGTTGTCTATTAGATTCATGAAGTACCTCATCCTCTTCATGCGCCCCTTTTTTAGTATATACATCTTATAGGCATTAACAAAAAATGTCCACCTTTAAAGTGATACTAAAGTCTCAATTTTTGTTTGTTAAAAAATAACAAACATGTTATACTTACCTAATCTGTGTAGTGGTTTTGCACAGAGCAGCCCAAAACCTCGTTTTCTCTGGTCGCTCTTCGGTGCTCCTGGCCCCCCTCCCTCATGTTTAGTGCCCTCACAGCAAGCAGCTTGCTATGGGGGCACCTGAGCCATTCAGACACGGAGCCGTGGCAGATGGTAGAGGCACCAACTAGAAATAAAGCATTACTAGATCTACTGATTACCAACAATACAGATCTGATCACTGATGTGGAAATACGGGGCAATTTAGGAAACATCGATCACAGGTCAATTGGCTTCAGTATAAAGCAAAACACAAAAAAGAGTATCCAGCGCTAACCCAGGAGGACCCAGGCAATAATAAACTGCTAGCAGACGCTAAAGGCTAATTCAATAAAAACCTCATATAAACATCAGTAAATAAAGTGCTGCGCAATTCATAAGAGTCCATAAATTGATAAAAACACAAGTGGTGTTGGTGTAGATAAACGAGCAAATTGAAGTGCAAGTGACACGCAGGAAACAAATCTCAAAGACGGGTGTCAGTGATCCCTCCACCGCACACAGATGGCCTCTCACCTCCCAAATTCGACCTGAAACAGGTCACACAGCGAGAGTCAGTGTAGCTGACACAGCAATCCAGGCAAACACTCCAGACATAGCCGCTCCAGGATGCGTCTCAGTCAACATAATATGGCATGTGGAAAGAGATAACAAAGCGATCTAATGCTCTCTGTATGTTCAATCTTTTATTAAGGTAAAAAAGATAAGTTGCACTTACATATAACGGCACTCAGGTCCAAGTGCCGGCGGACAAACGAAACTGATAGTGAACGAGATGGCTGCGGGTGACGTCATGCGAACACCTGACCCCCGTACGCGTTACGTCCGTAGGCGGGACTTTACCTTAATAAAATATTGAACATACAGAGAGCATTAGATCGCTTTGTTATCTCTTTCCACATGCCATATTATGTTGACTGAGACGCATCCTGGAGCGGCTATGTCCGGAGTGTTTGCCTGGATTGCTGTGTCAGCTACACTGACTCTCGCTGTGTGACCTGTTTCAGGTCGAATTTGGGAGGTGAGAGGCCATCTGTGTGCGGTGGAGGGATCACTGACACCCGTCTTTGAGATTTGTTTCCTGCGTGTCACTTGCACTTCAATTTGCTTGTTTATCTACACCAACACCACTTGTGTTTTTATCAATTTATGGACTCTTATGAATTGCGCAGCACTTTATTTACTGATGTTCAGTATAAAGCACACAAATAGGAAACATAAGGGGAATACAAAGACACTGAATTTCAAAAGAGCCAACTTCCCTAAACTACGAACCTTGCTAGAAGGCATAAATTGGGATAAAATCTTAGGAACAAAGAACATG
This sequence comes from Aquarana catesbeiana, assembly GCF_042186555.1. Classification (NCBI taxonomy): domain Eukaryota; kingdom Metazoa; phylum Chordata; class Amphibia; order Anura; family Ranidae; genus Aquarana; species Aquarana catesbeiana. The sequence goes on from NC_133324.1 coordinate 768,524,405, forward strand.
GAGGAGAGATGGGTTTGCTTTAAGAGCATATTAAATAAGGGCATTAGCCAATGCATCCCAATGGGAAATAAATTTAAAGAGCGAACAAAAATCCTGGATGGCATAACTCCAATGTATAAATGCATATAAAAGCAAAGGAGAAGGCCTTCAAAAAATACAAGGGATCATCGTCAACATTCAGACTTTATAAAGAATGCAACAAGAAATGTAAGGGTGCAATTAGGATGGCTAGGATAGAACAAGAAAGACACCTAGCGGAGGAGAGCAAAAAAAAATCCCAAGAAATTCTTTAAGTATATAAACAATAAAAAAGGGAGGACAGACCATATTGGCCCCATAAAGGATGAGGAAGGACACCTGGTTACAAAGGATGGGGAAATGGCGAAGGTATTGAATTTATTCTTCTCCTCGGTCTTCACGAGGGAATCGGGGGCTTCAGTAACCAAAACCAAAACTGCAGTGTTTACCCTCATGACACATCACAGGAAGCACCTCCATGGTTAACAGAGGACAGAATTAAAATTAAACTTAAAGGAAGGCCCGTAGACATAGTGTATCTGGATTTTGCAAAAGCAATTAACACAGTTCCCCATAAACGTTTACTGTACAAAATAAGGTCTGTTGGCATGAACCATAGGGTGAGTACATGGATTGAAAACTGGCTACAAGGGCGAGTTCAGAGGGTGGTGATAAATGGGGAGTACTCGGAATGGTCGGGGTGGGTACTGGGGCTCCCCAAGGTTCTGTGCTGGGACCAATGTTCATAAACGACCTGGAGGATGGGGTAAACAGTTCAATCTCTGTATTAGCAGATGATACTAAGCTAAGCAGGGCAATAACTTCTCCGCAGGATGTGGAAACCTTGCAAAAAGATCTGAACAAATTAATGGGGTGGGCAACTACATGGCAAATGAGGTTTAATGTAGAAAAATGTAAAATAATGCATTTGGGTGGCAAAAATATGAATGCAATCTATACACTGGGGGGAGAACCTCTGGGGGAATCTAGGATAGAAAAGGATCTGGGGGTCCTAGTAGATGATAGGCTCAGCAATGGCATGCAATGCCAAGCTGCTGCTAACAAAGCAAACAGAATATTGGCATGCATTAAAAATGTTAAAACGATAATTCTCCTGCTCTACAAGACTCTGGTCCTAGAGTATGCTGTCAAGTTCTGGGCACCAGTCCTCAGGAGGGATGTACTGGAAAAGGAGAGAGTACAAAGAAGGGCAACAAAGCTAATAAAGGGTCTGGAGGATATTCGTTATTAGGAAAGGTTCCAAGCACTGAACTTATTCTCTCTGGAGAAGAGACGCTGAAGAGGGGATATGATTTCATATTACAAATACCGTACTGGTGACCCCACAATAGGGATAAAACTTTTTCGTGGAAGGGAGTTTAACAAGACACGTGGCCACTCATTAAATTTAGAAGAAAAGAGGTTTAACCTTAAAATACGTAGAGGGTTCTTTACTGTAAGAGTGGCAAGGATGTGGAATTCCCTTCCACAGGCGGTGGTCTCAGCAGCAAGCATCAGTAGTTTCAAAAAACTATTAGATAAGCACCTGAACGACCACAACATACAGGTATATACAATGTAATACTGACATATTATAACACACATAGGTTGGACTTGATGGACTTGTGTCTTTTTTCAACCTCACCTACTATGTAACTATGTAACTTAAAGTGGTATTAAGCCCAAAAATAAAAATATAAAATATTGCAGCTTACCAATTCTTAGATTTGGTGGTTCCATTTGTTTCTATTTTAGTATTTTTTTCACCTAGTGATTTGTCTAGCAAGTCTGTTATTCTTCAACTTTCTTTAACAGAACAAGCTGTCCAGCAAAAGTGGCAGTTAAAGAACTGAGAGAAACCATTTAACACTGACAGGGGTGCTTACAATGGTCCGCTTTTATTCATCTATGTGAAACTTTTATCCCAAAGGGAAAAAGGTAAATTGTTTCTGTTACTGCTTAAAACATGTTACCTGAAGTTCAGCTTTAATTTGTTAGTCAATTCTTTCTAAATCTGTTGGTACAACTAACACTACCCTAGCTCCAGATTGACAATGTTGCTTTCCAAAGGTGGACGGTAACTCCTCCATCGAGGGTGGAGACACCCCAATACAGAAAGTGTGTTACTGGCCATAGCAGCATGTGAAAATAAAATGAAAAAAAGCCTAAAAAAGAAAACCAATTCAGCCCCCACATATATAAGATTGGTAACCTGCAGTAATGTTGCTAGGGGGTGGCTATTGGGGCTATAGCCCCAAAGCTGGAGCCCATAGCCCTGAGTCTCTTACCTATGATTGTCTCTGGGTTCCATCTGCTCAGCTGGTGGCCAGGGGAGGAACATGACTAGTTAATTTTAGCAGGCACAAGTTCTTATCTATATTCAGCATTGTCCCGATGTCCACTTCTATACCAATCTGCCAGGCAATGTAATATTCGGAAACCTCAGCACAAAGATTACTCCGCCAGGACTATTTGATGATTTTTGGGCTCAGGCGGAGTGCTGCGGTTCCTGTGGATCACCACAAGCAGTAAGCTCTTGAGCTGAGGGGTTAAACAGTCCTGTTGCTTCCCCTGGCCCCCAGCTGAGCAGAAGTTTTTTTCTAGAATTGCTGCAGACAGGGGGGGGGCTCTCTGGGGACCCTGATGTATGGGGGGCTCCCTGGGGACCCTGATGTAAGGGGAGGCTCTCTGGGGACCTTGATATAAGGGGAGGCTCTCTGGGGACCCTGATATAAGGGGAGGCTCTCTGGGGAACCTGATGTAAGGGGGGGCTCTCTGGGGACCCTGATGTAAGGGGAGGCTCTCTGGGGACCCTGATGTAAGGGGAGGCTCTGTGGGGACCCTGATGTAAGGGGGGCTCCCTGGGGACCCTGATGTAAGGGGGGCTCCCTGGGGACCCTGATGTAAGGGGAGGCTCTCTGGGGAACCTGATGTAAAGGGAGGCTCTCTGGGGACCCTGATGTAAGGGGAGGCTCTCTGGGGACCTGATGTAAGGTGAGGCTCTCTGGAGACACTGATGTAAGGGGAGGCTCTCTGGGGACCCTGATGTAAGGAAGGGGCTCTCTGGGGACCCTGATATAAGGAGGGGCTCTCTGTGGACCCTGATGTAAGGAGGGGCTCTCTGTGGACCCTGACGTAAGGAGGGGCTCTCTGGGGACCCTGATGTAAGGGGGGCTCTCTGGGGACCCTGATGTAAGGGGGGGATCTCTGGGGACCCTAATGTAAGGGGGGATCTCTGGGGACCCTGATGTAAGAGGAGGCCCTCAATGTAAAGAGGTGGGCTTTCTGGGGACCCTGATGTAAGGAGGGTAGCTCTCTGGGGACCCTGATGTAAGGAAGGGGCTCTCTGGGGACCCTGATGTAAGGGGGATCCTCACTCAGATATGTAACGATGTTTACATATACATATACACATATATATATATATATATATATATATATATATATATATATATATATATATATATATATATATATATATATATATATATATATATACATATATACACACACACACACACACACAGTATCTCACAAAAGTGAGTACACCCCTCACATTTTTGTAAATATTTTACCTTTTCATGTGACAACACTGAAGAAATTACACTTTGCTACAATGTAAAGTAGTGAGTGTACAGCTTGTATAACAGTGTAAAATTTGCTGTCCCCTCAAAATAACTCAACACACAGCCATTAATGTCTAAACCGCTGGCAACAAAAGTGAGTACACCCCTGAGTGAAAATGACCAAAATGGCCCAAAGTGTCATTATTTGTGTGGCCACCATTATTTTCCAGCACTGCCTTAAGCCACTTGGGCATGGAGTTCACCAGGGCTTCACAGGTTGCCACTGGAGTCCTCTTCCACTTCTCCATGACGACATCACAGAGCTGGTGGATGTTAGAGACCTTGCGCTCCTCCACCTTCCGTTTGAGGATGCCCCACAGATGCTCAATAGGGTTTAGGTCTTGGCCAGTCCATCACCTTTACCCTCAGCTTCTTTAGTAAGGCAGTAGTCATCTTGGAGGTGTGCTTGGGGTCGTTATCATGTTGGAATACTGCCCTGTGGCCCAGTCACCGAAGGTAGGGGATAATGCTCGGCTTCAGTATGTCACAGTACATGTTGGCATTCATGGTTCCCTCAATGAACTGTAGCTTTCCAGTGCCGGCAGCACTCATGCAGCCCCAGACCATGACATTCCCACCACCATGCTTGACTGTAGGCAAGACACACTTGTTGTTGTACCCCTCACCTGGTTGCCGCCACACATGCTTGACACAATCTGAACCAACTTGGTCTCATCAGATCACAGGACATGGTTCCAGTAATCAATGTCCTTAGTCTGCTTGTCTTCAGCAAACTGTTTGCGGGCTTTCTTGTGGATCATCTTTAGAAGAGGCTTCCTTCTGGGACGACAGCCATGCAGACCAATTTGATGCAATGTGCGGCGTATGGTCTTAACACTGACAGGCTGACCCCCCACCCCTTCAACCTCTGCAGCAATGTTAGCAGCACACATACGTCTATTTCCCAAAGACGACCTCTGGATATGAGGCTTAACACGTGCGCTCAACTTCTTTGGTCGACCATGGCGAGGCCTGTTCTGAGTGGAACCTGTTCTGTTAAACCGCTGTATGGTCTTGGCCACCGTGCTGCAGCTCAGTTTCAGCATCTTGGCAATCTTCTTATAGCCTAGGCCATCTTTATGTAGAGCAACAATTCTTTTTTTAAGATCCTCAGGGAGTTCTTTGCCATGAGGTGCCATGTTGAACTTCCAGTGACCAGTATGAGAGATTGAGAGTGATAACACCAAATTTAACACACCCGCTCCCCATTCACACCTGAGACCTTGTGACACTAACAAGTCACATGACATCGGGGAGGATAATGGCAAATTGGGCCCCATTCGGACATTTTCACTTAGGGGTGTACTCACGTTTGCTGCATAGACATTAATGGCTGTGTGTTGACTTATTTTAAGGGGACAGCCAATTTACTCTGTTATACAAGCTGTACACTCACTACTTTACATTGTAGCAAAGTGTCATTCCTTTAGTGTTGTCACATGAAAAGTTATAATAAAATATTTACAAAAATGTGAGGGGTGTACTCACTTTTGTGAGATATTGTATATTTTTTTAATTCTAGATTGTAAGCTCTAACGAGCAAGGCCCTCTAATCCCTCCTGTATTGATTTGTATTGTAAGTGTACTGTCTGCCCTCATGTTGTAAAGCGCTGCGCAAACTGTTGGCACTATATAAATCCTGTAAAATTTTATTTATATATATATATATATATATATATATATATATATATATATATATAAAATTATATACACACACACACACACATGTATATTATATACATGCCCCAAGCGTATGACTTTCTTTACTTCGCTGCTATGGGCTCTAGCCCCAGATCTTTTGTAGACCTAGCAACGCCCCTGGTAACCTGCAATATATAACATTTTTGATTTTGGGTTCTATTGATATGTATGGGCAGGCAAGCAGCTCTGATAAAGGCAAATGTCTATCAACACAGGCCCTTACATTTACTATGTGGTCAAAAGGCCTATCTATCTAACTAGATTACTGGTGGTACTTTGGAAAATATCACAACAGTCACATCATACTGACACACTATCCGGGGTCAGTATGATGGAAAATATAAAAATGGGAAGAGTCAATATCACTCAGCTTCCTGATTGCCCAGAAAGCAGGACATGCAATCTCAGTTTTGACCCGCACCGCCACCTAATAGTGAATCTGAGATAGCAGCACGCTTGTATTTATTTGGAGAGAAAAGCGTGCAAGAGCAGTTATAATGTACAACACCATTAACTCAAAAAAGAAAAAAAAAATAAGCTGTTGTCAGAATAGGAAGGATAAATTCTGAATGGTTGCTATAGTTTGCTAATAAAAGGCAGACATTATAGTAAAATATATATAAATACTAGTGCCATCATTTGTTTTTGGGAAGATAAAAATTTCAACTACCAACAAAAAGCAAATAAATGTCAATTGAGAAGTGTAACAGTTGCTGTGTCAAAATTAATGACCGGATCCTTAACAATAATAATTAGTCTCGTAGCAGGCAGTGAATCAGCACAGGCACACAGTACGCTCCCAGAATTCCTATTACTTTTCTGCTGAGATGCTAGCAGCAGAAATAGTGTACCATCTAAATAACACAAGCAGCTTGTACTTACACATATGTCATTGCTTTCTGCATGCAGTGAACATATGTAGACCATGCTACCTTGAACATCTTGCTAATGATAATGGATCTTATATTTAGAAAGTGCACATGAATTTGAAATGCATTTTGCCTGTGGAAAGGTTCCAGAGCTTTTTAAAGCTGTCATATGCAGCATTATATAGTGTGTCCAAAAGATAATGTTGCCTAGTTACCATATCTCTATGATTCAGTTTCTTCAACAATAATCATTATTAAAAAAAAAAAAAACTCAAGAGCAAAGATTACCTCATGAAATATGCTTTGCAGAGAAATACATTTAGGTTGTAAAATCCCTGGAACCAAAAGGATTAAAAATAAATACACAAGCTGAAGCATAGGAGGAAAAAGAAAGTAGGCATCTATTGCCACATTTTTCTTCCTACTATGAAAAAAAGTGAGCTTTAAGTGGATGAACTGTACATGCAGGTAAAGAATTCATAGGTGTGCGCAGCCTATTGCATTAGGGTGTGCACCCTTAAGCTCAAACACACATGCGTGTGCGGTTGTCTTCATATATATGATCCCGGCACATTGATCTCCCTGCCGGGACAGTGAAAGAGAAGAGCATAAACGCTTCTCTTATGGCAGAGCCGCTAAGAGGGAGATCTTTCCCCTGTTTCTGATGCTACACAGAGTGATAACACTAATGTGCACGGGGTGATTAGGGTGTGCCTGGGCACACCTGGCACACCCTGTGCGCACGACTATGATAGAATTACTTTATAGTCATACTATATGAATGATTATAAGATGAACATATTTATTTTTGTTATTTTTTTATGTCTCGCATGTATGTGTATAGCTTGCAGGCATTACCCCTTACAGAAATCCCAGTTCTCTTCCTGGCAATGCCATCCAATGTCCTCTAAAGTCTTAGGCTCGATTCACATCTATGCATGTTGCTTTTGAGCATTTCTGGAGTTTTTTTTGTGATGCTTGCCACGTTTTTGAGCAGCGTTTTTGCAGCGTTTTTACAGCGTTTTGTCGCGTTTTGTCGCATTTTGCATTTTGCGTTCTTTTGGTTTTTTTGTTTTTTTGTTTTTTTACAGTTTTTTTTTAGACTGTATACAGTCTAAAAAAAAAAACAAAACCCCAAAAACGCAAAACGCATCAAAAACGCTGCAAAAACGCCGCACTTGCGTTTTTGATGCTGATCCATTGAATTCTATTTCATGCAAAACGCTGCATTTAGCATGAAAAAAAGTCCCTGACCCTTTCCAAAAACACAGAGGTACAAAAAGGCATTGATGTGAACATGTTCCATAGGAACCCATGTTAAAAAAATTCCCATGCATTTCTGCAAAATGCATCAAAAAACACGCTAGTGTGAATGGAGCCTTAAAGGGTTTGTAAAGGTTTGTGTTTTTTCAACGTAATGCATCCTATGCATTAAGGTGAAAAAACACCTGTCAGTGACCGGCCCCCTAGCCCCCGGGTTTTACTTACCATACTCCTCAAACTTGACCCACGGCGACACGCTGTCTTTCTGCCCTGACTTCTTGGCTGTTAATTGTATAGATTGATAGCAGCTCAGCCATTGGCTCCCGCTGCTGTCAATCAAATCCAGTGACGCGAACGCCGGGGGGTGGGGCCGAGTCCTGCATTCGGCCTCTATGGACACCAAATGCTGGACTCGGGAGGGCGCCAGCAAGGTAACCCCCGGGAAGCGCTTCTCCGAGGGGGTTATCAGATGTAGGGAGGACCCGCGAGAGCCGAGGGACCCCAGAAGACCAGGTTCGGGGCCACTCTGTGCAAAATGATCTCCACAGTGGAGGTAAGTATGATATGTTTGTTATTTAAAAAAAAAAAAACATTTTTACCTTTACAATCACTTTAAAAGAGACTGACACTTCCAGGAGTGTGGATCTCCTGTGCCACACCCTGTGCTCAGTAGCTTCTCCCACTAACCTCTATATGCCAGCAGAAGGCACAGTAGTGACATAGGGGTCAGCGGGGGAACCACTGAGCGCATCGGGGACACAGGTGCTCGACCTCAATTTCTGCAAAGACTTCAAGGGTGTTATACACATAAATCTCCTCTTCAGCTACTAGATGGAGCTAAGCAGGGACGTGCGGTGAGGTCAGTGGCTGGTGAGGTGCTGGCTAGTATCAGAGCGAGATACACACAGGTTACATATGCCACAATTGTTAGAGCGAGAGCAATAATTCTAGCACTAGACCTCCTCTGTAACTCTAAACATGTAACCTGTACAATTTTTTAAAGCGTCACCTATGGTGGTTTATAAGTACTGAAGATTGGCGCCATTCCACAAGTGTGCGCAATTTTAAAGTGTGACGTGTTAGGTATCTATTTACTTGGCGTAACATCATCTTTTACATTATACAAAAAAAATCAGGTTAATGTTAGTGTTTTTATTTTTATTCATGAAACAGTTTTTTTCCCCCAAAAAAAAGCGCGTTTAAAAAAATTGCTGAGCAAATGCTGTGTGACATAAAAGTTGCAACGACCACCATTTTATTCCCTGGGGTGTCAGCTAAAACAATATATATAATGTTTGAGGGTGAGTAATTTTCTAGCAGAGAAGTGTCAGAATTGGCCTGGGTGGCAAGGGGTTTATTACCATAAGTAGGTAATATACAAATAATTATTATACATTATTTTTAAGGTAATTTACTATATTTTCAAAATCTGTACTCAAGCATGTGGCTTAACAGAGAAATTACTGAATTTTTAACTTTTAACCAGTAATTTCCAAGTAAATAGATAACTAATAAATTATTATGTTACAACATATAGCATATAAATATATGATTTAGCTTGAATATAACAGTACCTTTTCAACAGAATCAGTTTATCCCTCTTAACTGTGTAAGAAAAACATTGGATTGTGGGAAAATCTTATACACATAAACACGTGTATTTCTTTGTAGTTAAAGAGGAAGTAAACCCTGCTGGGTTTACTTCCTCTTTGTTTCCCTGCAAAGGTAAAGCATAATGGGCTACTATGCATCGCATAATAGCCCATTATGTTTCACTTACATGACACAGAAGCCTGCGATGTCACCGCTCTCCCCTCTGCTACAGAGCGTCCATCTTCTTTCCGGGTATCGTAGCTCCGGCGCTGTGATTGGCCGTCACTCCCACACATGTGCACGGGTGCCGCCACTAACGGCATATCGCCGTAAGCAGCGACATGCTCAGTGCACCTGCGCATGCACCGTAGACAGCGGCGCCTGTCTTTTTGCAAATATCTCCTAAACCGTGTAGGTTTAGGGTATATTTCTTGGACCTATAGGTAAGCCTTAATCTAGGCTTACCTGTAGGTCAAAGTGGTCTGTAAGGGTTTACAACCACTTTAATCAGGAACTGTTCAGATATTCATAACCTCCGCTCAGAAAGTAGGCACCCAAAGAGTAGAGATGTAGAGTTAGGCTATTTGTACATAAGAGTGATCACGCACCCGCTGGCTGGCCCGAGCCACGGCTGTGTTACTATACTGGTCACCGTTATTTTGGATGTAAGTGCCTACTTATTTTTATATTGAAGATTTGTAGAATGGCAGTGTGTGTATGGCCTGGTCTGGCCAATACAGCAGACAAACAAGAAAAAGGCCTAGTGCACAAGGCACAGCATAACCCCTCAGGATTGTGAGGACAGACCAGGAAAGTATTTAAAAATTAATACATTTTATTGAGAAAGTAATTAACAATAGAAACATTAAAATCAGTGTCAGTACAAAATTGTATACATAGTAGTAATTGCCATCTTAATTACTGAGGAGCTGATACACGCAGCTGTTGTGGATGACGCCTGACATGTTTCAGACTCATATGTCCTTCATAGGCTTTATGTCATCAAGAGCATACATGTTCTGTGATGTAAACATATTTAGGCATTAATACAATAGTATAACCGCATTGGAGATCGTTTTTGAAAAGAACTAGGATGGTCATTGAACATGATAAACATGACAAAAAGGAAGACAGTATACTCACATGGCTGAGCTGTTCACTACACAGGACAGAGGGGGACGGCAGTGTGGAAAATGCCTGTACAGGTATTGGCTTGTGGTGCGAGACTAAGGATATGTGGCTGAGATGGTAAGCCAAGGTGAGGAAAGGCAAGGGCTGGACAGACCCACAATGGTTGCAAGAACTCCCACTGATAGGTGTAACTACTCCACTCAGTATATGGTCGGCCAGCAAATACAAAGTAAGGCTTGTAACTTCCTGTCTGCAGCAGCAAGCACCAGCAGTGTGAGTACTGCTGGTGACCGAATGTTTAAATAGCCAATAAGGCTATTGCAAACAGCTGAATGCAGGTTGCACTAAGCAACCAAATCAGCTGTGGCCGATGAGGCAGAGCGTTGCGCCAGATAGCTGCAATGATGTGCCTCAGAGTTCTCTGGCAGAGCGGCGCGCGGCGCAGACCCGCCCGCAAAGGAGGGGCGGAGCTGTGTCGCCCCCGTCACTGGCACACATGTAGCCCGCCCCTCTGTGCTCCACAGTGGAACACAAACAGGAAGGAGCGCAGCCCGAAGGCTGGGCCCCTAAGGGCAAAGAGACCCCGAACCACCGCCAATAAAGCGGGGATGGCCAACCCAAGCATCCCACAGCAATGTATTGATAGAAAAATTGAAAAATATATCGCAGACATTGGCAACCAGGTAGGTGCCATCAGGAGGAAGAAATGTGCCACCTAGTGGTGAGGAGTGATCAGCTCAAGCCTGGGAGTCAGTAAAATAGTACAGCACCATTTTTTCGAGGAGATATCTAGAACAGCAAAAATAACAATTAATAATGTGCAAAACAACAACACTGCACTCTACATATCTTAATCAAAATATAGAGATGGTTGTAAAAGGGAATATGAAAAATCGCATTGAACATGATATATACACAAGTATGAAGTGGATCGGTAAAGCTACCTAGTAAGATGGAGCATACAGAGGATGTACTCTGTGCTCTACATATCTCAATCCCATATAGAGATAACTCAAAAGTAACATGAAAAATCACATAAGAAATTGCATCAAACACAATACATACACAGATGTAAAATGGACTGGCAAAGCTAAACTATTGTGGTGGAGCATACAGGGGAGATACAATGTCAGTATTCGAGAGAACTGCCTCTAGTTAGAGATCCAATTCGCACACCCCTGATTGGAAGCCCTCCAAAAAGGGCTTGAAATTGAAAGCCTCAATTCGCTCTGTAAAAGTGCTTTATTGAAGTCACGCCCTCTAGGGCTCATAGGGATGTGGTCCAAGGCTAAAAAACGCACTTTAGGAGTGCGATCAATGTGCACTATGCGGCAGTGTCGGCCAATGGGGAGATCCCGATCCTTTTTATTGATACTCACAATATGTTGATAAATTTGTTGCCAAAAAGGTAGTTTGGTTTTGCCTACATAAAAGCAGTTACATTCGCACTGCATTAAGTAAACTAAATGACTCTCCATTGGGCAGCACCACAGCCTTATTTACATCCATATATTGGCAGTAATTGCAATTACCGTATCTAAATGTACCTGTCAGTGTGCTACGGTCACGTGTGTTAGCCTTGAACTCACTATGGGCCAATTTATCTCGTAAAGAGGGGGCTCTTCAATAGGTAATGAGGGGTTGTGTTGACACATAAGGTGCTAAGGTGGTGTCCATACTTAATAGATGCCAGTATTTTTGTAAAATATCTCTAATTTGTCGATGTTGTTGGTAGTATGTGGTAATGACACGTGTAGGAGGAGTTTCACAGATCGGCCTTTTTTAAAAGAGGAGATCCCTCCTGCATTTATCCCTTGCCTTTTTTGTATGCTTTTTTGAGGATGCTATTGGAGTATCCCTGAGCACGTAATCTCTAAGTGTGGCAGCTTCTTGATCAAAAAGGGCATCGCTAGAACAGTTATGCCTAGCCCTAATGTATTGGGCAAAAGGGATGGATGCCAACAACAGTTCGGGATGGAAACTGGATGCTGCCAGAATCGTATTTCCCACCGTAGGTTTTCTAAAAAGTTCGCTTTGGAAGAAGCGATCACTGTCTTTTGTGATAGTCAAATCCAAAAAGGAAATTTTGGACGGATCAAAAGTCATTGTAAATTGAAGATTGAAAGTATTATTAGAATTCAAGTGTTCCAAAAATGCCAACAGAAGTATAGTTGGACCATCCCATATCAGCATGACATCATCTATGCAGCGATACCATGTTACCTGGAGGTAGTGGGAACCGTTAAATGAGAAAAAATTATGCTTTAGAATGAACTCCAAAGCTGCCACAACAAAATCAACGGACTGGTCAGTATGTTTACTTGAACTTGACAAAATGTGACTAATTACTGAAAGGCCACGATCATGTAGAAGGGAACTGTATAGGGCTTCCACGTCGATGGCGACCCAAAAGGTGTCACCACCAACGTGGAGGCCATCCAAAATTTGAAGTAAATGAGTAGTGTCTCTAATAAAAGATGGTAATACCTCAACCAGTGGTTGGAGCAACCTGTCAATGTATCTACTCAAATCGTCTGTGAGACTGCCCCTGCCAGATACGATAGGTCTACCTGGGGGTCTGTGAACATTTTTATGCACTTTAGGATGCGCGTAAAAAGTTGCCTCACCTGGGAATGGTGTTCTCACAAATTCCCAGGTATTTCTATCAATGATGTGTTGATTATATCAATGATGTGTTGATTCCTGTGTATAACCATCAATGAAAGATCTAGGTATACGTTTATACCACTGTGGATTATCTAAGATATCTTGGCACATGTTAGCATAATCTGCATTGTTCTGGATAACAATATTACCGCCTTTGTCGGTCGGCTTTATGGTTATGGCAGAGTTGTCCTTTAATGATTGCAATGCTGATTGTTCCTTATATGTGAGATTTTTGTGTCCACGAGACGAGTATTTTAAACCTCATATGTCCTTGGAAACTAGTTTCAGGAATGTTGCAGCATTGGGATTTGTACTAGGTGGAGGATATAAGCTTGACTTTTTTTCAGAGAGACATTTTTGGTTTTAGGTGGAGAAGGTGTCAAAGTAGAATACCAACAACATCGACAAATTAGAGATATTTTACAAAAATACTGGCATCTATTAAGTATGGACACCACCTTAGAACCTTATGTGTCAACACAACCCCTCATTACCTATTGAAGAGCCCCCTCTTTACGAGATAAATTGGTCCATATACTGCCAATATATGGATGTAAATGAGGCCATGGTGCTGCCCAATGGAGAGTCATTTAGATCCAAATACTTTGTAAATTGTCGCACTACAGGGGTAGTTTACCTAATGCATTGCGAATGTAACTGCTTTTATGTAGGCAAAACCAAATTACCTTTTTGGCAACAAATTTATCGACATATTGTGAGTATCAATAAAAAGGATCCGGATCTCCCCATTGGCCGACACTGCCGCATAGCGCACATTGATCGCACTCCTAAAGTGCGTTTTTTAGCCTTGGACCACATCCCTATGAGCCCTAGAGGGCGTGACTTCAGTAAAGCACTTTTACAGAGCGAATTGAGGTGGATATTCCACCTCAATGCCACTGCACCCCCAAGCCTCAATGAGGCTTTCAATTTTAAGCCCTTTTTGGAGGGCTTCCAATCAGGGGTGTGCGAATTGGATCTCTAACTAGAGGCAGTTCTCTCGAGTGCTGACATTGTATCTCCCCTGCATGCTCCACTACAAAAGGTTAGCTTTGCCAGTCCATTTTACATCTGTGTATGTATTGTGTTTGATGCGATTTCTTATGCGATTTTTCATGTTCATTTGGGGTTATCTTTATATGGGATTGAGATATGTAGAGCACAGAGTACATCCTCTGTATGCTCCATCTTACTAGGTAGCTTTACCGATCCACTTCATACTTGTGTATATATCATGTTCAATGCGATTTTTCATATTCCCTTTTACAACCATCTCTATATTTTGATTAAGATATGTAGAGTGCAGCGTTGTTGTTTTGCACATTATTAACTGTTGTTTTTGCTGTTCTAGATATCTCCTCGAAAAAATGGTGATGTACTATTTTACTGACTCCCAGGCTTGAGCTGATCACTCCTCACCACTAGGTGTCGCATTTCTTCCTCCTGACGCACCTTCCTGGTTGCCAATGTCTGTGATACATTTTTCAATTTTTCTATCAATACATTTCTGTCGGATGCTTGGGTTGGCCATCCCACTTGTTTGCCCAGCGCGCTGGAGACTTCTGATCCCCGCTTTATTGGCGGTGGTTCGGGGTCTCTTTGCCCCTAGGGGCCCAGCCTTCGGGCTGCGATGCTTCCTGTTTGCGTTCCACTGTGGAGCGCAGAGGAGCGGGCTACACGTGCGCCCGTAATGGGGCGACGTGGGACGCAGCTCCGCCCCTCCTTTACGGGCGGGCCTGCGCCGCTCTGCCAGAGAACTCTGAGGCAGATTGTTGCAGCCATCTGGCGCAACGCTCAGCCTCATCGCCCACAGCTGATTTGGTTGCTTAGTGCAACCTGCATTCAGCTGTTTGCAATAGCCTTATTGGCTATTTAAACATTCAGTCACCAGCAGTACTCACAATGCTGGTGCTTGCTACTGCAGACAGGAAGTTACAAGCCTTACTTTGTATTTGCTGGCCGACCATATACTGAGTGGAGTAGTTACACCTATCAGTGGGAGTTCTTGCAACCATTGTGGGTCTGTCCAGCCCTTGCCTTTCCTCACCTTGGCTTACCATCTCAGCCACATATCCTTAGTCTCGCACCGCAAGCCAATACCTGTACAGGCATTTTCCACACTGCTGTCCCCCTCTGTCCTGAGTAGTGAGCAGCTCAGCCATGTGAGTATACTGTCTTCCTTTTTGTCATGTTTATCATGTTCAATGATCATCCTATTTCTGTTCAAAAACGATCTCCAATGCGGTTATACTATTGTATTAATGCCTAAATATGTTTACATCACAGAACATGTATGCTCTTGATGACATAAAGCCTATGAAGAAGGACATATGAGTCTGAAACATGTCAGGCATCATCCACAACAGCTGCGTGTATCAGCTCCTCAGTAATTAAGATGGCAATTACTACTATGTATATAATTTTGTACTGACACTGATTTTAATGTTTCTATTGTTAATTACTTTCTCAATAAAATGCATTAATTTTTAAATATTTTCCTGGTCTGTCCTCACAATCCTGAGGAGTTATGCTGTGCCTTGTGCACTAGGCCTTTTTCTTGTTTGTTCTACTTATTTTTATAATACATTTTATTGGCATACTGCACCATGAAGCCTCTTCCTTTCAACTTATGACATACCCCACTGTTGGAGATCACCTGGAGAGGGCTGCCTCTGTATCTGTGAGGAATATATCATTATTGGATAGCAGGGACGGACTGACCATTCGGGCACTCGGGCACTGCCCGAGGGCCCCATGCCACTAAGGGGCCTCATCAGGGTTGCCAGCCTCAATAAAACCAGGGACAGTATGTAAAAATCTGTGTTTTTAAAAAAATCCCAAGATTATAGCTGCCCCGCCTCTCCAGTACCTTTTCAGTGTGTGTATGTGTATTCTGTGTGTGTATACTGTGTGTGTATATTGTGTGTGTATACTATATGTGTGTGTGTATACTGTGTGTGTATACTGTATGTGTGTGTATACTGTGTGGCCCCTTATTCTATTGCCTGGGGTCCCCATAATCTCCTATTGCCCGGGGGCCCCATAATCTTCTCCTATTGCCCGGGAGCCCCATAATCTCCTATTGCCCAGGGGCCCCATGAGTTGTCAGTCCACCCCTGTTGGATAGCCCGCTGCAGGAGAGTGGATCCTTCACTGGATTAGCTTGAGGAGTTGAATTCCCTCGGTGATTGATCCCTGTCTGAGCCCTTTTGATCTCTATAATTTGAAATCCAAAAAATCTGGTAAGTGGCACAGATTGATTTTTATGAACAACCGGGTAAACCTGGGGTGTTTATCCACATATCTGCACCTTGTGGAGCACTAGATGGACATTTATTTAGATGATATCACCATTGTTACATATCACTGTTTTTATCATTTAACTTCCTTTTATATAAGGTGTTTGTATCTTGTGGAAGCGCACTTTTCTTTTATACATATTTGTACATGAAGCTCAAAGTAAGAATTGTCCTGACAAAAAACGGGATAGGTTGGGCATAGTGACCAAATATGAGATTCCATTGCATACTGTTAGACAGGATAAATTGGTTGGTTGCAGGCTGGTTAGTAAGTTGAGCTGGGAATTTTCTTTAGTTTTGTTTGACATGCGTCGCCTTTCCATGTGCTCCTTGCTGAAAAGGCCAGTTATAGTTGGCGGCAGTAGCCATTTGTTTGCACTGTTGGAATACTGGTGAGGCGATGCACTGGAGACCTTTGTCATTGTGCTATATGCTGGGTGTTCAGTGTGCCCCTGTGCCTTTTAAGGAAGGCGGGCTCCCTCCAGGCTCACCTGTCCTCTACCTATCCATTATTATTCATGTGCTTCCACCATGGAAGCTCTCAAATTTTAAAATTAGGACTGTAGATAATACTGGGGTGCCGTAAAGTGGCTCTGCAGCTCATGCATGTATTTGCAAATGTGTACAAACTAAACCACCGTGTTTTTTTTTTTTTCATTGTGACTACGACATTATGGCAGACAGATGGGACAATTTTGGCGCTATTTTGGAACCATTCACATTTATACAGCAATCAGTGCGATTAAAAATGCATTGATTACTGTGTAAATGTGACTGGCAGTGAAGGGGTTAACCAGGAGGGGGCGCTGCAGGGGTTAAGTGTGTCCTAGGGATGTGTTATAACTGTGGGGGGAGGGGCTATGTGTGACATGACACTGATTACCGCTCCCGATTGCAGGGATCTGTGATCAGTGTCCTGTCACTAGGCAGAACGGGGAAATGCTTGTTTACATCAGCATTTCCCCGTTCTTCCTCTCTGTGAGATGATCGCGGGTATACCCGCAGACATCGAGTCCGCTGGACCCACGATCACACTTACGGAGCTCACGTCAGGGTCGCGCGCACGCGACCACACAGCTGCAAATTTAAAGGGACGTACCTGTACGCCCATTTGCCTGTCCGTGCCATTCTGCCGGCGTATATGTATATGCGGCGGTTGGCAAGTGGTTAACAATACAAATTGTCGTCTTCTTTAGTCATATGTATCCAACATGGTTACATTGATTTAAAAATGTTTTGCGTAAGGATAAAATACTTGATAATCTGTACCAATCTACCCCTAATGGGTTCAAACTATAGGCATGGACAGGCCACCAAATTTACTAGATAGTTTGGTTCAAAAAATGAAAAGGGAAAACAAAACTTGCAAATCCGATTGAAAAGATAGGTCCAAGATGCTAGACTATATCAAAGATATGCACATATATGGCTTACCGGTAATTCAAACTTAAGGATAAGTTACAAGTTATACTCTTTTAAGTAGTTGGATGCTTTAGGATGGGATAGCCAGGTATTCCTTTTTTTTTTTAATGTGATGGTGCAGTAGTTTTTATAGGCAAGCATAGGTTCGTACTGAGCTTGAATATTTAGTCTGGTTATAGCTTCCGATAAATTGGGTGCGTCTCTGGATTTCCAGAGGCTGGTTATAGTGAGCCTTACTATTGTTCTAAATGTTGTAGGGTATATGTCCAAATTTATAGGTCTAAACCCCTGTTTTTAACAAATATTGTTAGGATAATTTGGGTGGTTGCAGGCTGGTCAGTAAGTTGAGTTGGGAATTTTCTTTGGTGATGTTGGACAGTATAATTGTGGAACTGTTGGTCCCCCATCATGACATCTTGGCCCATAATAATTTTTTTGCTAGAATTTGCAATGCTCCTAATGAAATATGTGGGTGTTAACAATGCCGTGTTTGCAAATATGTAGAGAAAATATCCCTTCTTTGGCATTGTAGTTAGTCAAAGTTGTTCTTATTTGAATAGCCATCAATTGCACCACATCCTTTATGATGTATTTTATTTGATGCCCATGTGAGAATATTTACATTGGGAGAACTACAATTAGATCTGCAAATCAGAACTGAAAAACATCTTATGATATTTTAGGATCACCTAAAACAACTCCATTGTTCCTCTGAGGAAAGATACAAATTTAGTGACATTTTTCATTTAGAACTTCCAAGACATGGAGACAAAGACAAAATGCTAATGCAAAAAGAGGCTTGCAGTATTTACGACTTGAACTTCCTCACTCCATATGGCCTGAATATGCCTTCTTATAATATTTGAGTACACCCAGACACAGGCAGGGGTGGTAGGGAGGGGGTTAGACACAGGCAGGGTGGTAGGGAGGGGGTTAGACACAGGCAGGGGTGGCAGGGAGGGGGTTAGACACAGGCAGGGGTGGTAGGGAGGGGGTTAGACGCAGACAGGGGTGGTAGGGGGGTTGGACACAGGCAGGGGTGGTGGAGATTGGATTAGTGGCGCTGACACTTACTTTCTCTCAGTGTCAGCTGTGCCTATAGTGATCCCTCTTTCATCATGGGGAGATTCTTTCTGTCCTGAAGATTTAGGAACTGAAAGGAAATCTCCCCAATGTGAGAGGAATTCCCCTCTTATACATTTGTCACTGGAACAGCTGTTCCAATTGTTTCCATTGGAAGACTAAAGGTGGCCATAGATGGATCAAAATTTCATCAAGCACCGGACAAATTTTGACTTCTGTTTGACTGTACTGTCAGATAAAAGACACTCGAACAGCAGCCATGTTGATCTGTGTATTGTGATATCATCTGAGTATGAACCCATAGGCTAATATAGGCATCAGGGGCAAAAAGATGAGTTTTAACATTTTTCAGCCTTCTTCCAGCAATACTGGGTCTGTATAACTTTAAGAGGTCTGCTCCGCTCTGCTCACCACCATGTTATGAGACCTCACCATAGTGTAATATTTTCATGGAGCCAGTATTAATAAAAAGACACTCACATTAAAAGGAATTTAAAATCTCATATGATTATGACATCGGGGTCACATCACATCAAAACTTCCTACTTCCGGAAAGACACAATGACGTCACCTGGCTCCAGCCTTATGAGTTACATCACTTGACCTGTGGCAGTCCATACCTTTTTGTGGCAGTCCATACCAGACACTCATCTAGGATATGTTTTTGGTATAGATTAGGGGAATCCCTGGCTGCTTTAGCTGCTAGAAATTTCAATGGTATTTTTTTCTTTCTAAATGTCACTTTTGCCTGTGTACATCCTACAGATGTGGCACTTCACAGGTCGGTTTAAGGCCTCCCCCAAGCATGTTATTTAAAGGAATTGTGTATTTTTAATGTTGCCATTTACCCCTTATTAAAAGAGCTGCTCCCCTCCTGAATGTGTTTTTTTTTTTTTCTTGCATTGGCACGTGTCATCCCTGGCAGTGCCCAACTTCACATACCCTTTGTTTGACAACCCCTTGCCTATTCGCTTTAAAAATGGACAAACTTGGGGGGCGTGGCCTGACCCTACATGGAGTAGGACGTTTACCGAGGAGCTCCGGCCATTGATCCTGTAACCCGAAGCATCCTGTGTCCCACAGACGGCATCTATACACCCCACTCACCTTATCAGATACCCCGGACTCTGGCCGTCATGTCCCCACAAAAAGCGCAGAAATCCGCCGCAGGGAAACTGTCACAATACGGCACAGGCTGAGGAGGAGAGGACGGCTGGAGACACAGACAAGCTCCTAGAAGTAATCACATTCTTCCGAACATCACTTACGGCTCAAATCGAGGAAGTAAAGGTAGATATATCTTTAATAAGGCAGGATCTGCATAAACTGCGTGATCGAGTCAAATCTACAGAGACTCGTATCAGCGATATAGAGGACACTATCCCGCCGCTGCAGGCTGACACAGGCCGCATGCAGCAACAGATACAACAGCTTTTCTCCAAGCAGGATGAGATGGAGAATAGGCTTAGAAGATGCAACCTGCGGCTGATCGGCTTGCCGGAGGGGGCTGAGGGTAAAGACCCCTCTACATTTCTTGAACGGCTGCTAGTCACAACTTACGGAAGAGAGGCCTTTTCCCCCATGCTGGCGGTGGAAAGAGCCCACCGCATGGCGGCCAGGCCACCCCCCCAAGGTGCACCGCCCCGCACGTTTATAGCCAAGTTGCTAAACTACAAGTACAGAGATGCAGCACTCAGAATGACCAGAGAAAAGGGTAATATTCCCTTTGGCAATGTCAAAGTCGCCGTTTTTCCTGATTTCTCGGCGGAGGTTCAGCGCCGCCGCCAGGGCTTTACGGAGGCAAAACGCAAGCTCAGAGATAATCAATTCAAATACGCCATGTTGTTTCCCGCCAAGCTTAGGGTGGAGCATGATGGAAGAGCATCATTTTTTTGAAGATCCTGGAGAACTGATTGCCTGGCTTGAACGCTGCATAACCCCTGCAAAGGCGGACTGACCATGCCGTGAGTACATCATACATCAAAACCCTTTTTACTGCACATGATGTCCTATGCTATACTGTATAGAGCGCCCGGACCGGTTTAAACTCGCTACCCCTCGTTTTTCCGTGGTTAATGTTTTTGAAGGAACCTGCCCGTGCCCCGGCTGCTCATATTTCGGAACTTTACAACTATTTCATCCTAATTGATCGAGTTGCCATATGCTTCAAACCGAGACAGGACATGTGCATTTCAGGAACTGGGGGCTAATGCCTTATGTCCTATATATGGATCCGTGAATTTGCATGATGATCCTCTTAGGAGAAGTCCAATTTTCTCACACGCCATCTCATTGGCCGGAACCTCGGGCCAACAACAGTCCTACCAGTTACATGTAAGGTGCAGCGTGACTTTGCCCCACGCACCTTTAGGGAAATCAGTTATTGTACCTGGAGTAAAGTTGTTAGTGTACATGTGTATATTTATGCATATTCCAGGGACTATGCTCAATCATTTTCTATACACCTACTCTTTTGGGAAACACTTAAATGTGTTTTAAAAGCCCAATGGCCTCATTGTTTTTTTCTCCTACATAGGTTAAACCTGACTGTTTTTTCCCGGATTTCAACTACAGTTTTGTTTTGGGATTGTGCCCGCACCAGTTGGGGACAATGCAGGGCAGGGAGGGAGAGGGGGGATGTTATTGAAGTTAAATCTAAAAATGCAAGATGTAATTTGTATGCACGTTTTCAACCAATACAGATTCTTGATTCTATCCTCCAAACTGTATGGAGAGCCCTTCCTAATTATGGCCTTTTTTGTTCCTCCCCCGTTCTCCTTCACTATAATTCTTGAGGGACTCTCATTTATGGCCAGACACCCGACAGTGCAAGCAGTATGGATGGGTGACTTCAACTCCGCAATGAACGATACTCTAGACAGACTTCGTCCACCAGCACTAGCTGCAGGGAAGACTGGAGAAACCAAACTTTATAAACTGATCTCATCTATTCACCTAATTGACACCTGGAGGAATACATTTCCACATACACACGCGTACTCATGTCTTTCTTCCACACACAACTCAATGTCACGCATAGACTTTATTCTTATATCTCAACAACTTTTACCTAGATTATTAACAGTGTCCTTTGGACCCAGACTGTTATCTGATCACAGTTCCTATTCCATCACAATCAGCGTATCCCTCAATAAACCGTTACGAACCTGGCGCTTGAATCCATTCTGGTTGTCCCTGCTGCCAGAGGATGATGCACTTGCAATGGAATGGAATCAGTTCTTTGCTGAGAATGACCATTCTGCCTGGGACATGTTCAAGCTCCATGCTCGTGCGACCTTGACCTTACACATTAATCAGATTAAAACAAACTCTGTGGAAGCACTTGATAAAGTGATAGCAGAACTTTCCTCTTCAGAACAAACATATGTGGATGACCCATCCATATCAAATGCCAATACACTTAAAATGCAGACAAGAGTGGTGTCCCAGATGCAATATGGAAAAGCCAGACAGAAATTGTTCTTTACTAGACAGAGGTGGTTCGAGCATGGGGCAAAGGCCGGTAAATTGCTCGCATACTTAGTTCATAGTGAGGACAAACCTCCAATTGTTATAACTCTGCATGATCAGGACAGACAACCAATCACAGATCCTTCTGCTGTAGCCTTCAAATTTAGAGACTTTTTTAAAGAGCTGTACTCATCAACAGTCTCGGAGGATACAGCACCAATGGATCAGTTCCTGGACAGCATCTCACTTCCACAACTCTCGGAGAGCCAAGTGGAACTCCTCGAGGCACCCCTTACTGTGGAAGAGATAGTCATTGCTATTGCGGAATTTGCCAAGTCCAAATCCCCAGGCTCAGATGGCTTACCCATAGAATTCTATTCACATTTCTCTGAGATACTTACACCCAAACTGCTTGCTTTCTATAATGATATGTTTGAAAACCTAACATTACCATCTACTATGAGAGAGGCCACGATAGTCCTTAGACCCAAACCAGGTAAAGATCCAGGATACCCATATCACCCCATTTCTCTACTGCAAGTAGACATCAAAATACTAGCTAAAGTACCCTCCAAACACTTAAATCAAGTAATACTTTCCCTTATACATACAGACCAGGCGGGGTTTATGCCGGACCGGAATACCTCCTTCAATCTAAGGAAACTATTTATTAATCTTCAGGCCACACATGATAACGTGGGCACAAGGGTAATAGTAACATTGGCTATGGCCAAGGTGTTTGATTCGGTGGAGTGGAGATACCTTTGGCGGTGCATGGAGGGATACGGGTTTGGGCCCAAATTTATCAGATGGGTTCAGTTGTTGTACCAACACCCCACAGCTAGGGTGGTTGCAAATGGGTGCCCATCTCAAGAATTTGACCTAAGCAGAGGCACGAGACAGGGTTGCCCACTCTCCCCTCTGCTGTATGCTCTAACATCGGAACCCCTGACCGTGTCCATTCGTGCTAACCAGGAGATAAAGGGATTAACATATGGACCCCTCACAGAGAAAATCAGCCTTTATGCAGACGACACTCTGCTCTACCTGGCAGACTCTGGCCCTTCCCTACATAACGCCCTTCATGTGATTGAACAATTTGGGACCTTCTCCGGCCTGAAGATTAATTGGGGATATTACCACTTGATAGTTTCCCACCCACAGAATCTCAAACCAACCTGCCCCTTCATTGGGTTGATATAATAAAATACCTAGGTATATCTATATCCAGAACTCCAGCAGATTATATTTCCCTAAATAATGAACCATTATTCGTCCTAATTAAATCTAAACTCCAAATCTGGAACCGCCTGCCTTTGGGGGTATGGGGTCGTATCAATTTAATAAAGATGGTATTGTTACCCAAGGTACTATATGTTCTGTGGCACACTCCAGTCTATCTACCCCTTAGGTACTTTAAATCTATTGAAGCCTTACTTAAACCATTTATATGGGGGAAGGCCAGACATAAACTTTCGTGGCAAATACTTAAAAATCCAACTGATATGGGTGGAACAGCATTACTGGATTTTAACTATTACTATATTGCATCACAACTGTCCCAACTATTTCACATTGACAAGACAGACAAGGAACGCTTTCTCACCCTCCTTTGCCCTCATTGGGCCCAACACACTGGAGACCCGATAAGCGCAATATCAGTAGGCACAGGGAACACGCAGCCAAAAGAACACAGACAATCCTTACTTTATCATTATAGACGCATATGGGACCTGGCATCTTCTAAATTAGGAATACCAATACACAATGACTACACACCACTTTGGCATAACAACAGAATGCAGGAATTTAATTGTATTCAGAACTCAGTATTATGGGCAGCTAGGGGCATATATTATTTACATCATTTGATCACTGGTGGAAATCTCAAGACATTTGATGCACTTAAAGCGGAATTTATGATTCCGAATCAGATGTTTTTTCGCTTCCTCCAGGTACAACATGCAACCCAGACACAGTTTCCACAAAATCTTCCACAACCCACTCCCAATCCTATTATAGCCATAATTAAAGACACAGATCCAAAAAAGCTTATATCTTGTTTTTACAATATGCTCTCCACTCCCATAGCCGCGAAACTAGCTTATGCTTTAAAACCAAGATGGGAGAGAGAGGTCGGGAAGTTAGAGGATGAAGAGTGGGAGGAAGCCCTAGAAACCTGTAAGTTGGTGTCACCCAAGCTTTCAGATAGGTTGTCCCAAATTTACATACTCCACCGAACATACCTTACCCCTATCAGGATCTCTAGATACAGAAGAAATCAACCCACCACATGTCCAATGTGCGATACTGAAACGGGTACATTCTTTCACCTCATATGGTCCTGTCACAAGATACAAGACTATTTGAAACAAATAGTCACTTTCCTGCATGAAGACATGGGGTCTCCCCTAACCCTTGACCCAAAGCAATGCCTTTTAGGGATTTTCCCAAACGTACTAGATAAATTCACTCTAATATTCCTACAAGAAACTTTATTCTCGGCCAGAAAAATCATTGCTAGACAATGGATGAGACCCCAACCCCCTCATATAGTAGACTGGAAAAGGGACATAAACACGACCCTTCCATACAAAAAATTCCTCTATATTAATAGATGGTGCCCAACTAAGTACGGTAGAATATGGGATCGGTGGTTACAAGAATCCACAACTTGCACGTAAACAATGCTTACCTCAATATTCTATATGTATGTATATGGAAATTGTGCAAATATCATCTGTTTCTAAACTAACCGAATACATGTCATTCCTTTATATGTAATGTGAACCCTTTTTTTGCATGCAATACTTCATATATAATGCAAACTATGTGTATGATTACTTTATACATGTTATGTTTGATCTTGCCAATAAAACTTTTGTTGTAATGAGAAAAATGGACAAACTTGATTTTCAAGATTCACCTCCCTTTGACTTCAGTGAGGTTTGCATTAAAGTTTAAAGTTTACAGTTTGCAGATTTTTAGACTTGTTTGACAAACCTGCCCTCAAATTGAACAAAAGCAGATTTGCTCATCACTAATTTTAAGATACTTGAAACTGTATGTCATCCTATTAGCATGGTTAATACAGCACACTGTGTAATGTAATCAGTCATAAGAGGCTATGAATTGTTCACTGCACTGATTTTGTCTCATCTATTTTTAGGTAATGTTAAAAAAAAACAGAACAACATGTCCCATTGGATAATTCCTACCCGATTTAAGATCAGGAGGGTAAAAACAGCCTGACATTTGTATACCGTATTTACTGTATGTTATTAAAGCAGCAACAATACTTTCTATATAATTGAATACATACATTCATATTGGCAATTACATTTCTTATCGTACATCACGGGACACAGAGCCATAGTAGTTACTATGTGTGTTATAGGCCACCTTCAGGTGATGGACACTGGCAGGCCCTAAATTAAAAATTGGAATCCTTATATAACCCCTACCACTGGTGGGAGTACCTCAGTTCTTTCGCCAGTGTCTAAGGTGTTGGTCACGAGTAAAGATGTGCTGTGCTGAGCTCCACTGGAGCAATCCTTGCTGGGACTAGCCATGCAGCCGGATCCATTCAAAGTGTCTTTTTGGCCGAATTGAATGGTACCCGAGCCTCTTACCCAAAGAAACGAGGTCTTGCCTGTAACGCTTCTCTTTTTAGAGAGCTGGACCCCGAGATCCAGTACTTTTTGGTATTAAGGCCATAAATTTTTACTGGCGGTGGGCTATTACAGGTCCAGGATTGTAGGTTTCCTCAGATTCCCAGCTCCTGAAGGTTTAACGGAACCCACCGTGAAGGGTGAAAACCGGGTCAGTTGGTTTACCACAGAAAACCCTGCGGCGGGAAAGGTAAGTGGAGTTGTTTCTAAGAAATTTTCTTATGAATGCCTCCTTTAATTAGTAAATATTGTCATGCCTATGTGTCACCACTGGGGGCTGTATAGAGCACTTACATCTCATGCTTCTCAGAGAGCCCACGATGTGTCCAGGAAACAGCAGTTTTCTCTTCCCCTGGCCAGCAGCAGACCTCCGGTAAGTCTGGGGGGGGATTTGCCTCCCCACCAGATGCCCCCCTGTGTTGTTTTTTTCTTCAGAGAAGGAGTGCTTCAAAAAAAAAAAGAAATGCGAACGGCACGCCACTTGGCGGCTTTCAGGCCCCCCTCCGCCATTTCTCTCTTTTGATTCCATAGGATCGGAGCCCGCGCTCGCGAGGGAAAAGCTTTCTTTTGAAAGGAGAGAGGAAGGGCCGTAACGATGGGGGGGCAGGGCTTAGTACGGCGTTGGCGTCCTCCAACACCCAGTGCAGGGAATGTGTGTTTTTAAAGGCACCATTGTTGCTGGCAAGCTGCGGAGGGACACAAGAGCGAAGGTATATATGAGGTTTGGTGACACAAGCATTCCTTTGACACATTTACTACTGCATCAGGCTCAGCATTAATAGCAGCAGCAGAGCTGGACTATTGCTCAAGCAATGCATGCATTCCTTATGGTAGTACCTCTGCTTGTGCATCGGGCTATGGTCAGAAGGGAGGTTAAAATCACCTCTAAAAATGGCTCTAGAAAGACTATAGTCACTAGGGAGCCTAGTCCCATCTCAGAAAAGATGGCATCCTCCCCTGAGACTAACATGGTTGGTCAGAATGAGCCATCAGGAGGTGCAAGTGTGGCAGCTGCTTTTAGCATTGCAGCCCCTGTATATATTACTAAGAAGGTTTTTTCTCCAACCATTCTAAGTTTGGAGCAAAAAATTGATGCTTTAATGGCATCCCAGAGTGGGACTAAGCATAAAAGGTCCCAGTCCATTGCTCAGGACCCTCATGCTGAGGAACAAGGGGCGAGAGATGACGAATTTCTCTCAAGGGACCAGGAAAAGGCTGATGTCTGAAGAACCTGATACGAAAGTATCAGGTTCGCAGGAAAGGTTGTTGGTACAATCTCTCACTGAATTGGTCCACTCCACATTTTTACTGCCAATAAGCGCAGTCAATCCATGAGCCCACCTCTGGTTTGGGTTCACTAAAGCCTCCTCAATCTGTTCATGCTTTTCCTATCCATTCATGGCTAAAAAAGCTTATGTATTCTGAGTGGGAGCACCCAGATAAACAGGTTGTTTCCTCCAAAAAAGTTTTCAATACTTTATCATATGGAGGAAGAGTTCTATAAGAAATGGGGATTTCCAGCAGTTGACGCTGCTATATCCTCTGTACCTGACTTGTCCAGTAGACAATGCTCATATGCTGAAGGATCTAACAGATAAGAAGTTGGAATTCCTTTTTAAAAGATATATTTCACTCGCAGGTTCAGCCTGAGCTGGCAGCGATCGGAGTATCTCAGTCCTTAAAGGACCAGTTTATGGAGGTACTCAAGATTATTCCTGATCAGCAGGCCCAAGGTTTGGCTGGGATATCAGATATCAGCATGGTGTTTTACAGTAGACGCTATGAAAGATTCTATTCTCCAGGCCTCACGGCTCATGCTAGGGCTGGTACATGTGCGTAGAATCCTATGGTTGAAAAATTGGTCAGCCAAAGTGCCATGCAAAAGCTCTTGGCCAGTTTCCTATTTCATGGTGAACGGTTATTTGGAGACAATCTGGATAGGTATGTCCAAAGAATTTCTAATGGGAAAAGTTCCCTTTTACCAGTTAAAAAGATGTTTAAAGCATTTTTTCTTTTAAAAGGTGCATTAGCCTCCAGGCAGTCATGACGGCCTCCACTGTCAGGTTCATGAAGTAAACCTCAGGGTCAGTCCCAGGGCCAAAAGAGGACCTGGGGGAGGAAACCAACAAAACAAAATACTAAAGCCTCTTTATGAAGGGGCACCCCCGCTCGCTCAAGAGTGGGAGGAAGGCTTCTAGAGTTTTTAAGGGTCTGGCAGGAACAATGTCAAGACAGACGGATGGCTTTCTTAATTTCTCTAGGTTACAAACTAAAGTTCCGAGGGTTCCCGTCTCCTCGTTTTCTCAGATCAAACGTTCCCAGAGATTTTTAAATACCTGTTCTTTTCGCATGGAGTAAATCTGATCAGTAGTCTCCATCCTACAAGGGGGAGAACTTCTGGCGTCAATCGACATCAAGGATGCTTTTCTCCATGTGCCGATTTTCCCCGCTCACCAGAAATTTCTATGCTTCGAGGTAGAAAATCTTCATTCCAATTTGTAGCTCTGCCTTTGGTCTAGCTACTGCACCTTGAGTGTTTACAAAGGTCCTGGCTCCTCCTTTAGCCAGGTTAGGGGCTCAAGATATAACGATACTAGCCTACTTAGAAGATCTACTCTTGATAGATCAATCGGTAGCCCGCTTAAAACCAAAGTTTGGTCACCACCAAACCTGGAATACCTAGGTTGGATTCTCAACCTAGAATAATCCTCCTTAAAACCATCAAGGAGATTGCAGTACTTGGGGCTGATCATAGATACGGCTCAGAAGAGGGTGTTTTTGCCACAGGAAAGGATCAGTTCCATAAGGCAACTGATTCAGTTGATCAAAACAAAGAAGAATCCTTCTATCCGACTTTGCATGAAATTGTTGGGAAAGATGGTGGCTTCTTTCAAGGCCGTTCCTTATGCGCAGTTTCATTCAAGACTGCTGCAAAACAGTATCCTGTCAACTTGGAACAAGAAGGTCCAAGCTCTGGAATTTCCAATGCGTTTATCCCCCAAGGTGCGTCAGAGCCTCAATTGGTGGTTAATATCCAAAAATTTTCAAAAAGGAAAATCCTTTCTACCAGTTACCTGGAAGGTGGTAACAACAGATGCCAGCCTTCTGGGCTGGGGAGCAGTCCTGGAAGAAGCGTCTGTCTAAGGGAAATGGTCCAAATCAGAGATGACCTTGCCCATCAATATTCTAGAGATTCGGGCAGTACGCCTGGCCCTGGAGGCCTGGACGCTCAGTCTACGGAATTGTCCTGTCAGGATCCAATCCGACTGCCACAGCTTTGGCCCATATCAATAACCAAGGGGGCACGAGAAGTCGTGCAGCCCAGAGAGAGGTGAATCATATTCTATCAGCAATTTTCATTCCAGGAAGAGAGAATTGGCAGGCAGTCTTCTTGAGTCGCCAACAATTGTTCCCGGGAGAATGGTCCCTTCACCTCGACATCTTTCTGTCAATATGCCAAAAATGGTGAGTTCCGAATGTGGATCTGTTTGCATCCAGGTTCAACAACAAGGTCGACAACTTTGTGTCAAGGACAAGGGATCCGATGGCATACAGAACAGATACCTTGTTTTTTTCCGTGGGATCAGTTTTTCACTGATCTATGCGTTCCCTCCTGTTCTGCTACTTCCATGCCTTCTCACAGGATCAAGCAAGAAGGGAAGGAGGTGATTCTTGTGGCCCAGGAGATCTTGGTTCGTCGAGAAGGTAAAATTGGCGGTAGGGGACCCTTGGACCCTACTGCTATGGTCAGACCTTCTCCCGCAAGGTCCGATATTCCATCCTACCTTACAAACGCTAAATTTAGCAGTTTGGCTATTGAGAACCACATTCTAAAAGATTGTGGGCTGTTAGCTTCAGTAGTTTCTACTTGGTTAATGCTAAGAAGCCGGCCTCCGGAGTCATATACTATGGAGTCTGGAAGGCATATGTCTCCTGGTGTAAATCCAGGGGTTGGCACCCCAAGAAGTATGTGATAGATAGGATCCTTGAATTCCTACAGATAGGATTAGAAATGAAGCTGGCCTCAAGTACTATCAAGGCAAGATGTCGGCTTTATCTGTGTTTTTTCAACAACCACTTCCTTCACACTCTCTGGTTCATAACTTTATTCAGGGGGTAATGCGGATTAATCCTCCAGTCAGGTCACCCCTGAACCCTTGGGACTTAGATTTAGTCCTGTCGGCTTTACAGAAGCAGCCTTTTGAGCCAATACGAGATATTCCCTTGGTCCTCTTGACGAGGAAAAAAAATTTTCTTGGTTGCCATATCTTCTGAAGGAAGAGTATCAGAGTTGGCTGCTCTTTCTTGTAAAGAGCCATATTGGTTTATTCATAAGGATGAGGTTGTATTGCGACCTCATCCTGAATTCCTGCCAAAGGTAGTATCGGTTTTTCATTTAAACCAGGATATTGTTCTGCCTTAATTTTTTCCAGAAACTGGTTCTGTGGAAGAAAGATCACTACATTCTCTTGATGTGGTGAGAGCGGTCAAAGTCTATTGAAAGTGACCACTCAGATTTATAAAACAGATGTTTTGTTTGTGTTGCCAGACGGTCCTAAAAGAGGACAGGCAGCGTCGAAATCTACTATCTCTAAATGGATTTGCCCAGTGATTGTTCATATTAAAGCACACTTCTCCAGGGCTGTTAGTGCTTCTTGGGCAGTGCATCAAAAAGCCTCCATGGCTCAGATCTGCAAGGCCACAACTTGGTCTTCAGTCTATACATATACCAGATTCTATCAAGTAGATGTAAAAGGTCATGAGAATATCGCCTTTGGGTGCAATGTACTGCAGGCTGCAGTATGAGTCCTCTAGTCTCTTGATGCCCTACTTTTGTTGTGTCTCCCTCCCTTCAGTTGGCATTGCTATGGGACATCCCACATAGTAACTACTATGGCTCTGTGTCCCGTGATGCACGATAAGAAAATAGTATTTTTATAACAGCTTACCTATAAAATCCTTTTCTTTGAAGTACATCATGGGACACAGAGGTCCCTCCCTTCTTTGGTATTAATTTAGGATGTGCCAGTGTCCATCACCTGAAGGTGGCCTATCACCCACATAGTAACTACTATGGCTCTGTGTCCCGTGATGTACTTCAAAGAAAAGGATTTTACAGGTAAGCTGTTATGAAAATCCTATTTTCCTTCCTCTGCCTCGATATACAGCAGAAGCCATTATTATTTGCAAATGTCAGACTCAATGCCATGCCAATGACATTAAATTTCTTTTTACTGTTAATTAGTGAATAAACCAGATTATTTACCATCATTACACATTCATTAGTGGTGTGGTGTGTGTGTGCGTGTGTGTTTCTAGTCACATTTCATTTTAAGCTACTTGTCAATTCAATAATTCTCAAATTGACTGCAGATTAATTTAAAAACCTTGGCAAAGGCATACTATACTGAACTGTAGGAAAGACAAATCTTAGGGATAATGAAAAACAAGCTAATAAAAGAACCTACTTGTTGCAAAAAATTTTAAAAGCATCGATGGCAATTCATAAAGCTAGAAAGCATGCAATGTAATGATAAAAAATGTCTGCCAACATGAACATATAAATTACAGAAAAGTAAACATAAACAAGTCTTTTTTTTTTAACTTGTTAACAAACAATACAGTTATTTACATTAAGGTGACCCCCTTCAACTATACAGACTATGCATTCTTTTAACAGAGGTGTAACTTGAAGTTTGTGGGCCCAGATGCAAAAGTTGACCTGGGGCCCCCACTACCACCTGCCATTTCCACCGCACACTAATATACTCCCAGCGTGCGCCAAGATACTCCAAGAGCCTAAATAGTTATTTCAGATCTTCATGTACATAATTTACATAATGCAAGGGTAATTTTTGCCTGACAGCACAGCTCTCCATCCTGGATCAGAGACACAGTGTTTACCACCGCTGGTTGGCTGTAACTTCCACCTGCAGCTGTCTTCACTCCCAGGAGGAATCCCACTGGATGTTATGGATTCATTAATATGCCTGTTCTCACTTCCATCTTGTAAGTGTTTTTAACTCTTCCTTGTCATTAAAGTGTTTTATTACTGCACTTAGAAGCGCCTTCTTCTTTGCAATGTCATCCTCCCACCTTCCATGTGGAGCTGTCCTGCTGCCGATGTCAGCCTCCTGCCTCCCACCATCCATGGAGAGCTGTCTTACCGCCCGCTGCACGTGGGGAGCTGTCCTGCTGCCGATGTCGGCCTCCTGCCATCCAGGTGGAGCTGACCTGCCACCAATGTCACCTCTAGACTGATGTGTTTCATGCCTTCTGCCCTGTGTAGGTAGGATATTAGAGAGAGCTATGTCACTGTGTCAGGGACCTGCCAGGACAGAACAGGAGTACTGGACAGCGGCGCCTGTGTGTGCGCCAGCGCGCCCCTCAGGTACACATGTGTGAGCGGCAGGTGTGCGCTAAGTGCTGCTTGGCGCCAATAGGCTTTCAAAAAGAACAGCAGCTGCACTTGTGCAGTGCTGTTTGATCTGCAGCTCTGTGTCTAGTAACCTGTATCCTGCCAGCTGATCATCTGTACCGACCCGGCTCTGTTGACCTACCCGTTATCTCCAATCCTGACCTTGGCTTGCCTGACCTGGCTTATACCTCCTGCTTATTTACCAGTAGCCAACCTCTGCCTGTTTATCTGACCCTGCTTCAGCCTGCCGCATTAATCTGCCTGATTACCTATTCTGACCCGGCCTGTCTGACCCTGATACTGCCTGCTGCCTTGCTCTGTGTATTTCCTGTGTTGACCCGGCTTGTCTCACCCAGCTCCAGCTTGCTGCTGATCCTGCATCTACCAGCTCATCAGGTCGTTGACCTGCTCCTGCCTCTGCTGTCATCTGCAGTTCCAGCCATCCCTGGAGGGTCATCATCCTACTACTGTGCCAGCTGCTACAACTTCCACAGGCACTTCTACCTCTGCGCTCACGAGACCACTGTCCCCACTCCAATCGCTCTTGAACCAGGGCTGTAAGAGAGGTCTCCTCCTACAAGTCAGGCTCTACTATGAGGTACGTAACCATAGGTGTGCGCAGCCTCTTGCATTAGGATGTGCACCCCAAAGCTCAAATACATATGCATGTGTATAGGTACTGATGGTGTCAGTAGGGCAGTGGACAGTGTCAGTAGTTTTATTTTATTTTTTTATAAATTATTTTATTTTGTAACATTTTTTTGGGGGGATGAAATATCAGTGGTCTAAACAGGGGGGAATATGCACCACACAAGGCGATTAGGGTGTGCCCAGGCACACCTGGCACACCCTGTGCGCACGCCTATGTACGTAACACACTGCTGGACTGAAGGATGTGGGGGAAGCCAAGGATGATGTGAAGAGGGGCCGAGGACAGGAATCTGGAGGAGGGGGGTGATATAAAAGGAGGGGGGAGCTGAAGACAGGAATTTAAAGGGGGTGGGGTGGAATCAGGACAGGAACGTGAAGGGGGGCTGAGGACAGAATTGAAAGGAGGAGGGGGCTGATATAAAGGGGGCAGTGATGTAAAGGGGGTTTGAAGACACTGCTATAAAGGGGGAGGACTGTGATGTAAAGGGGTGATCTTGATGCAAAGGGGACAGAACTGTGACGTGAAGGGGGACTGTGATGCAGAGGGGGGGTTGTGATGTGTAGGGGGGGCTGAGAACACTGTTGTAATGATAAGATTGTGGTGTTAAGGATTTGAGGTTAGGTTTATAGCATTGCTACCTGTGTTCTGCATGTAGGCAGCCCATTCACTCATTTAAATGGGCTGTCTTACATGCAGAAATGCAGAAAAAGAAGTGCCTGGCCTTTTTTTTTTTTTTTTTAAATTGCACTGCACCAAGCTGGTTTGGCACTCACAAAAACGTGCGGCGTTTGCTGATGCTTCAAGGTGCCATTAAGAATCAAACAGGCGATTTGGACCTCTGCTGGAAGAAAATTTCAGTGATTGGACCTCTGAGAATTTTAATTCAATACCCCTTCTTCATATTGTACGATCATCTTCACTCCATCCTCTGTATTCTACCATCATCTTCATCCTCTATATCAGGGATATGCAATTAGCGGACCTCCAGCTGTTGCAAAACTACAAGTCCCATCATGCCTCTGCCTCTGGGTGTCATGCTTGTGTCTGTCAGAGTCTTGCTATGTCTCATGGGGACTTGTAGTTCTGCAACAGCTGGAGGTCCGCTAATTGCATATCCCTGCTCTATATTCTACGGTCATCTTCATTCCATCCACTGTAATCTACCATCATCTTCACTCCATACTCTGTATTCTACCATCATCTTCACTCCATCCTCTGTAGCTCAAAGTGTTTAATTAACTCCACCAATATCCACCAATGGTGAGTAGAATTTCCAGTTTAAATCTAACTAGCCTTAACCTCCCCCCCTCCTAACGCCTATGATGGCTAATCTGTGTAGAAAAGATGTATACACCTATTTTCAGGCTTCTCCAGTCCGGTCATGTTATCCCCTGTGTGAGCCAGTGGTGTATGCAAAGGAGAGGAGGGAGCACCAACAACAGATAGGACATAGGAACCTATGGGTGATGTCACCATTCCAGGCTTTACCAGCCATCGTCAAGCGCTCGCTCCTCTCCCCTGCAGCCACCGCTTACTAACACAGGGAATCATGTAACCAGACCGGAGTGAGCTGAGAATAGGTAAGCCCATGGGTTATGGGGCACAAATGACTTGCCTTGCCCCGTGTGATGACAACCCACGCTATGCCACTGGTTGCAGTAGTTATTCTGCTCCCAATTACTTTGTTTAGATTACTGATTAATTTCCCAAGAAGGGAATCCAATCTGTTCACAAATGCCCTGTCCTGGGTGGAGGCACTGGCAACTTTATTATCAGACCCATTCTTCCACTTTGGGAAGATTCTGAATCTTTTATTTTTTTTCTTATTTACCTACAGGTTTAGCGCAATATCCTGTTTGAGAAGGTTCCGATGCCACAACACAGCTCCTGCCAGTGAGAAATTCCGTTCCAGGCTGGTTGGACAACAGGTGGAGGATCTCCCCATAACTATAAACCCAGAGGCATAACTAGAACCTTCAGGGCCCCGGTGCAAGAAACCATGAAGGGGCCCCCCCGACCCCTGGGGCTACCCAGCCCCATGCTTCAGTGGGC
Organism: Aquarana catesbeiana; assembly: GCF_042186555.1. Taxonomy (NCBI): domain Eukaryota; kingdom Metazoa; phylum Chordata; class Amphibia; order Anura; family Ranidae; genus Aquarana; species Aquarana catesbeiana. The sequence continues at coordinate 768,559,341 of NC_133324.1, forward strand.
CCATGTGCATGGAAGAGTGGCGGGTGCGGCATATAGAGGAACCAATCCCCCACCACCTCTGCCTCTTACTGATCCCATCCCCCCACCACCACCACAGATCTCATTCCTATCCCATGGGGGAGATAGGGATAAGATCTGTGGTGGTGGGGGGGTCAGTAAGAGGCAGAGGTTGGGATCAATTGCATTTACAATTTTTCACTTACTTTGTCAGTCGATTCCTTCCCCTTCATCATTACTCCCATGCCTCCAGGGATGCTCCTGTATCATGGGGTCTCCTGCAGAGGGGAGAGCTCCTCCCCCTTCACTCCATTGGTGTCAGCTGAGTTTCTCTGCCAGCGTCCGCCTCCCTACATGGCTTCCCTTTCCAGAGATAGCAGCCTTTCCTCAGCGGCCAGTGGGTGAACAACCCCCCCACTGCGGAACGAAGGGACAGCCAAAACAGTGGAGAATGTGCAGGCGGGTCCCTGACAGTGGAGAACAGGTGGGTGGGAAGAAGGGACAGGCGGGCAACCCTTACAGTGGAGAAAGTGCAGGCGGACCCCCTGATAGCAGAGAACGTGTGGGTGTGCCCCTGACAGCGGAGATCGGGCAGGCGGGTCCCCACACAGTGGCGGAACTCCAGAGCCCAGTTGCAAGTGTAACTGCTGCGACCCTGGTAGTTCCGCCACTGTAGAGATCTTGTCTTCAGGTCTCTGATACAGACAGATGTCCCAATCCTGAGGGGCATCTGCAACTGAACTTTGCTGCAAAATTCATCTGGAGGTATCTCTGTTAATAACCAGATATACCCAGATATATGTGCACAACTCCACCAGGAACTCATATCGGGCCTTTTGCCGATTAATACATGTTTATTGGATGTATGCACTGTTATTAATCTCAGATGCAGTGTAGTTCTGCTTTAAACAGCAGTTTAAAAACTCTATAAAACAATGAAAATAAAATCAACCTAAACTGTTACAGAGGACAGTTTGGTGCAGAATGAATCAATTTGATTGCTAGGAATATTATTGTGTGACAGCTCCACTGCAGATAATACTGCATGCTGATTGATGAAGTTGTGTTATTACTACACTTACTATATTCAATACTGAATCATTGTTAATTCAATACGGATCAGTGTCAATTCAACACTGATTATTGACATTGTCCTTGTCAATCGAACACTGGAGTTGCCACACAACAGAGGGTAAATACTGGCTGATTAGACAGTAGCCTCATTTGGTGCTATGATTCATCCATTTACAGGCATTGTTTTGAGAGTCAGTGAATCTGTATTGCTGAAGAGCCTGATGTAATATTTTTAGAGAGTTAACAAATGAAAAGTGAAATAAAAATAGAACAATAACAGATGGATTGTTGTGTTATGAAGCCCACATAATCTTGGAAATAGAATATAAAGCAGGGTACTCGTAATAGTAATCATCACTCTGTGGGATTAAACACTGTGTTGTTTAGTCTCTCCTTGTACTGTGCCTTTTTATTCTAAGAGTGTCAAATCTCTCTATTGCCTTTAAATAAGTATACCCTTTACCATGGTAACACCATTCCTGTATCCTGTAGATGGAAAAATAATGAAAGGAAAAAATAATCATCTGTAGCTCAGAACATACTGGACCCGGGCCTTTTTATTTCCTGAAATACAATGGCACCCTGAGGTTTCTTTCTTTACTTTGTACTCATTGTTCTGCCTGTCTTTGTTGTTTGTCTGTGTTATGTTTTTTCTTCTACACTAGTTGTTTGGCTCAAATGCAATGGTTGATTATAATATTATATTAATAAGAATAGTTTCAATGGATTTCATAAATCACTAGTTTTGAGTTGCAATAGAAAGTTCAATAGAAATCTCATTCATTTATTTGTGGCTACTTCACATCTATAGGCCATACTTGATCCATTTCACTAAAAAGTGTTGACATGTTTTCACTTGCCAGCATTTTTTTTCCAATAAACCTGATTTATTAAAAATGTTAGCAAGTCGATGATGGCATAGGCAAATTTTTGGGCGCATGCAAACAGATGAGCAAAAGTATGTGCTTGAACATTAGTGTGCAATAAGTGCACATATGCTTTATTATTACACATTTGCTTGGCTTTTTACTTTGTTTAGTTCTCGGTTTTGTTTACAAAGCATTAATGACCTCCAGACTTTCTAAATATAGCATGGTTTTGTTTTGTCTAGTTTTAATTGGATTTCCAAGAAATTTACGCTCTGTGCGTCTTATCTTGGGCAACAATAAATATAGGCTTCTAGATTAGTAAATGTATTATCTGTTCTCTTGGTGCCATTATGACTGTCTTTAGAATGATGCAGATGATCCGCATGTAACAATATTAGTTTATAGTAATGTTCATATCAGGTCTTTTTAAAGGTGTCTAAACATTTCCAGATGCAGACCGAAGCTGGCCATAGATGGACCAGAATTTGGCTGGATCAGCAGGGACCAGGCAAATTGGTTTTAATATTCGGCTATGGGGGAATGGTACCAGCTGATTAGAGAAAAGCCAAGGTAGCACCAATATTTAAAAGGGCTCAAAATACATCCCTGGGAATTATAGACCAGCTAGCCTAACATCAATAGTATGCAAGCTCTTGGAGGGGATGATAAGGGACTATATACAGGATTTTAGTAATGAGCACAGTATCATTAGCAGTAATCAGCATGGATTCATGAAGAATCATTCTTGCCAAACCAATCTATTAACCTTCTATGAGGAGGTGAGTTGCCATCTAGATAAAGGAAGGCCTGTAGATGTGGTGTATCTGGATTTTGCCAAAGCATTTGACACAGTTCCCCATAAACATTTACTGTACAAAATAAGGTCTGTTGGCATGGACCATAGGGGGGAGTACATGGATTGAAAACTGGCTACAAGGGCAAGTTTAGAGGGTTTTGATAAATGGGGAGTACTTGGAATGGTCAGGGGTGGATAGAGGGGTCCCCAAGGGTTCTGTGCTGGGACCAATCCTATTTAATTTGTTCATAAACAACCTGGAGGATGGGGTAAACAGTTCAATCTCTGTATTTTCGGACAATACTAAGCTAAGCAGGGCAATAACTTCTCCGCAGGATGTGGAAACCTTGCAAAAAGATCTGAACAAATTAATGGGGTGGGCAACTACATGGCAAATGAGGTTTAATGTAGAAAAATATAAAATAATGCATTTGGGTGGCAAAAATATGAGTGCAAACGATACACTGGCTAGAGAACCTCTGGGGTAATCTAGGATGGAAAAGGACCTGGGGGTCCTAGTAGATGATAGGCTCAGCAATGGCATGCAATGCCAAGCTGCTGCTAACAAAGCAAACAGAATAATAATTTTTGTGGAAGGGAGTATAACAAGACACGTGGCCACTCATTAAAATTAGAAGAAAAGAGGTATAACCTTAAACTACGTAGAGGGTTCTTTACTGTAAGAGCGGCAAGGATGTGGAATTCCCTTCCACAGGCGGTGGTATCAGCGGGGAGTATCGATGGTTTAAAAAAACTATTAGATAAGCAATTGAACGACCACAACATACAGGGATATACAATGTAATACTGACATAAAATCAGACACATAGGTTGGACTTGATGGACTTGTGTCTTTTCTCAACCTCACCTACTAATACTATTTGGTTTTAACTATGATCCTGAGGAGGGTATATTGTATTGCTTTTGCATTGTTATGGAGATGACCTTAGTTTTTCTAGTGCTGATGAAAGGGGTGTCTTTGAACCCCTGAAACCCATTGGATACTTTTTGGATGAGTCCCTAACTTTTATTGGAATAAAGTTGTATCTGAACTTCTTTGCAGTGATGTGACACTTCAATTTCCATTTTTGTTACAATACACTACATGCCCAGGAGATTGTGGCTATCCTCTGGGGTGTAGAAGCAGCTTGCTCAGGAACCAAATTATTTACAACATCAATACTTTAAGATAGCAATACCAATAAGATAACCTTACAGCATTCTGCAGATGTCATATGTATGAAATGTCTTCAGCTTTTCAACTTGATAAATACCTGTTTTGGGTAGGTAGAAGATGTAAACATTTGAGAGCCCGATTCTGCACTTGTATGACCATTGCCATTTCTCTATGAAGAAGGAGAGGAGAGTCAGAACCATCCTGGACCACTGATAGTTGCCCAAATACAGCCAAGAGCAGCAACAGAAATAGGATTACTATTAATATTGTTTTAGTTGCTTGTGTAATGTGAGTACAAACATACATATTCACTCAAATTCGCCTTTTACACCATCGTCTTGTTTCTATTTGTGTATATTTTCTATGTCTAGGCATTTGAACATTTAACTGGCTCCCAAAGCAGTGGCTTTACCAGCCATGTAAGTAATTTGTGTCTTCTGGAGAAGAAAATAATAAAGGTGTTTTACAGGGCCGGTGCGGCCACTAGGCAAACTAGGCAGCCTCCTAGGGTGCACTGCTGCCTAGGGCACCCGTCCGCTGGTGTTCCTACTCTCCTCTCTCTGCAGCAAGCAACTAAGTCTCAGGATCATTAGACAGCCGTCGCTCCATTCCCACATAGTGTCAGAGGCGGGGGAGGACTCGGAACTCTGTCTGTGTCCCGACTCCCGAATGAATGGAAGCAAGCAAACATCCTCTGCTGCGCCACTGCGTGCCTCTGATCAGTCTTCAGTGACCTGTGATTGCTGTCCATGATGTGACCACAGCTAGCCAGCTCTGTCCATACGTGATTCCTAATACTGGGTCCCCTGGCCCCACCCCCCCGCTGTAGAGGCCGCTCTCCATCCTGGCCTGTCCTGAACAACGCCAGCAGCATCACTCAAGTGCTATAGCGCATGACGGCCGCGCTCCAAGCTTGGTGACAGGTGCAGCCTGCCTGGAGGAGGCACCAAGGCAGGCAGAGTTTAAAATTGTTCCTCGCACAGACACACTGGTAGGGTCACATCGTCGGATAGATGCAGAGCAGTCTGCAGAGCCCCAGACCTGATGAGTGAAATACTGTCACTGTCTGAGATTGCATTATCGCAGATTTTGTAAATGTATTTAGTGTAAAAAAAAAAAGCCTGATCTGTCCATGTACTGAGAGGTGGGGGCTACCCCCCTCCCTCTCCAGTAGGCTGCATTGATGGGCACTGGGAGGCTGCATTTGATGGGCACTGGTGAGGCTGCATTTGATGGGTGCTGGTGAGACTGCATTTGATGGGCACTGGTGAAGCTGCATTGATGGGCACTGGTAGGCTGCATTTGATGGGCACTGGTGAGGCTGCATTGATGGGCACTGGTAGGCTGCATTGATGGGCACTGGTAGGCTGCATTGATGGGCACTGGTAGGCTGTATTGATGGGCGCTGATGAGGCTGCATTTGATAGGCACTGGTGGGCTGCATTTGATGGGTGCTTCATTAAAAAGGTGGGGTATACATAGGCAGGGCAAAGGGGATGGAGTCAGGGGTGGAGTCAGGGGATGAGATTTCGCCTAGGGTGTCAAAAATCCTTGCACCAGCCCTGGGTGTTTAATTTGATGATATGTCCACTGTAAATGGGTTTCCTAATCACATCCATTCCTTATAGTTACATAGTTAGCTTGAAAAAAGACACAAGTAAGTCCATCTAGTTGAACCATAAAAATAAATAAAAAATAATATCAAAAAATCCAGCAAAGCATGATCCAATTTGCTACAGCAGGGGAAAAAATTCCTTCCTGACCCCCAAGAGATCTCTTTTCCTCCTAGGAGTAAAGAGTGCCCCCTTGTTCTCTGTGTTGACTAAAGTGAATAACTCAACACCAAATTCACTATATGGACCTCTTATATATTTATACATGTTGATCATATCCCCCTTAATCTCCTCTTCTCAAGAGAAAATAACTTCAGTTCCTCTAATCTTTCCTCATAGCTGAGCTTTTCCAGGCCTCTTATCAGTTTGGTTGCCCTTCTCTGCACTCTCTCCAATTCCCCGATATCCTTTTTGAGAACTGGTGCCCAAAACTGAACTGCATATTCCAGATGAGGTCTTACTAATGATTTGTACAGGGGCAAAATGATATTGCTCTCTCTGGAGTCCATACCTCTCTTAACCTCCCTGGCGGTATGATTATTTCATATTTTTGATGCTGAAAGCGGTACAATTATTTTAAATAAAAAACCCAGAAAAGGGTTAACGCTGCGCTAAAAAAATGTATATTAAAAAGTGAGTTATAAAAGCCGCCAGCACTAAAAGTCTAATACTAAACTCCAATACATCAAAAAACAAAATAAATGCAGCGCTGAAAATAAATATGAGTTGTATATCATACTAAAAATAACCATAAGGAGTGATTGACCCACCAAAGAAATAAATGAAGAAAAATATAAAAAAATAGAAAAAAAATTTAAAAAACAAGTCTCCCATAGGAGACAAAGATAGATATCTCACCATATACGACAAGTGAAAAAAAATATATCTAAAGTGGTGAATTAAGTCCCAGTTATAAACAATGCAAAAAAGCTAAAAAAAAGTCCATAAACAAGGTGAATTGATGACCAAAGTGCATATGTTCAGAAAAAATGTGACATAGGTGAGTCCTGTATCCAAAGTGATTCGCACCCAAGTGAGATATGAGGCTCCTTACCAGCTCGAGATGACCACCATAACAGTGGTCTCACCAGGCATTTGGGAAATTATCAGGTCACCCACAAACCTATGCCGATACTCACAGTTGTAAGCGTGGTACTCAAAAGACAAAAACAAGAAAAGCTCCCATAGCGTAAAATTGTAATATAGTGTGGTTTATTGAACTAAAAAGATTGCACTTACAAGAATCTTCATCCATTAACAGCGTGTAGCCAAACATAAGGATCGCGGCGTCTCCACGAGCTTCCGCCTGCTTACTGTGTATGTCCCATCAATCACAGAAAAAAACGTAATGACGTCAGCGTCACAGGCTCCTCCCTACGCGTTTCGTCACGATAGGACGTCGTCTATCTAGGTACAATTATTTTGCATGGAAATTTGGTGTTTTTTATTGTAGGCCTGTAATTCTTAGGATTAACTCACTTAAATCTGTCCAAACCAGAGTCTAGTAGACATTTCGGGTATGATAAAGTTTGAAACACGAAATCATAAATTATAATATAATAAATAACTATAAATAATTATACCAAATAATAATATAATAATAATAAAAATTATTCAATAATGTATTCAAATCAAAAACACTAAAATTTGCTCAGTTGCAGAATTGTCACTGTCATTACTTTTCAGTGTTTGATCGCAGGATCCAGGGGACAATGTAAGTAAGCTCTTCCCGGATCCTGCAATGCGATCCCGAGTCTGCCTCGAGGTTACCGCTTTTGGTTCTGAAATTCCACCCCGAGCCAGACTCGGGAATACCACCAGGGAGGTTAATACAAGAAGGGACTTTGCTCGCTTTGGAAACCGCAGCTTGGCATTGCATGTTATTGAGCTTATGATCTGCCAAAACCCCAAGATCCTTCTCCACTACGGATTCCCCCAGTTGTACTCCCCCTAGTATGTATGATGCATGCATATTCTTAGCCCCCAACTGCATAACTTTACATTTATCAACATTTAAACCTCATCTGCCACATAGTCACCCAATTAGACAGTGCATTGAGGTTGGCTTGTAAATTGGAAACATCCTGTAAGGATGTTATTCCACTGCATAGTTTGGTGTCATCTGCAAAGACTCAAATGGTACTTTTAATCCCAGACCCAATATCATTTATAAAGATATTAAAAAGTAAGGGTCCCAGCACTGAACCTTGGGTATACCACTGATAGCCAGTTTTCTATCCATTTACAAGCTGATATTTCCAAGCCTGTAGACTTTACCTTATACATTAGTCGTGTGTGGGGAACTGTGTCAAACTTTTGCAAAATCCCAGTATACCACGTCCACAGCCACCCCTCTGGCTAAAGTTTTACTTACCTCTTCATAAAAAGAAATCAGATTTGTTTGACAATTTCTGTCTTTCATGAATCCATGCTGTCTGTTGCTTAAAATATTTTTTTTCCAGCAAGAACTCATCTATGTGGTCTTTTATTAAACTCTCCAGTATCTCCCTGACTATAGAAGATAAAATAACAGGTCTATAGTTACTTGGTAAAGACTTTGTTCCCTTTTTAAATATAGGCACCACATTGGCCGTACTCCAATCCAGTGGTACTATTCCCATCATTAATGAGTCCATAAGCGTGCGCACAGGGTGTGCCGGGTGTACCCAGGCACACCCTAATCACCCCGTGCACATTAGTGTTATCGCTCTGTGTAGCAGCAGAAACAGGGGAAAGATCTCCCTCTTACCAGCTCTGCCATAAGAGAAGTGTTTATGCTCTTTTCTTTCACTGTTCCGGCACGGAGATCAAATATATATATATATATGTGGACACCCGCACACGCATGTGTGTTTGAGCCTAAGGGTGCACACCCTAATGCAATAGGCTGCGCACACCTATGAATGAGTCCCTAAAAATTAGAAACAATAGCTTTGAAATTACAGAGCTCAATTCTTTTAGGATCTGTGGATGGATGCCATCTGGTCCAGGTGCTTTATCCGAAAATGAAATAAAAAGTAGCGCATAAATGGTGCCAAAAGTCTTCAATCAAGAAAACAACTGAAAAAAACAAATGTCCACAAATGATAAACATAACAGTGAAAAAACTTGTAAGTCTCTCAATATAGGTGAATAAAATCCTGTCGGTGAGTGGGAAACAAATGACATGGAATGTCCCACTGAAAACCATGCGTGGATGCAGGGAGACAGAAGTTAAAACGCAGGTGAATCAACAAATCATCCCCAAGTTGTATCTCTCAACAACATGCGACTTGGTAAAGGTGGTGTGTAAGAAACTCTTACCAGATATGATGGACTCCCTTGTCAGCGACAGGGAGTCACTCGAGCGGGTTGCCTCTCAGGGCCAGTGAACAGACATCACAGCTCTGCGAACCTTCTGGGTCAAACTCTGCGCGGATCTCCCAGGGTCGCCAGGTGGGTCCTCCCAAAGGATGGCCAAGGTGCGGATCAGAGGGAACAATGCGTCACGTGCAAAGGCTGGAGTGAAGGCTGGTTGAATCTCTCAGTAAGTATGTGGAGAAAAAATAAACAAGCTCCACATAGTGTAGATGAGCAAAAATAGGATTTTTATTGCTAAAAACGCCAGGTAACAATAAAATGTGATCACAAAGTAAAAAATCGAAAATGGGCAACAAGGAGGATACTGGAAGCGCCCGAAGCTTTTCGATCAATGGATCGTCTACTGGGGCATTATCCACCTTTATTCTGTCTAAATATTTCTGGACCATATCCCTTTTGAGCCATTGTGGATCATTCGGGGCTGCTCTTTAGCAGACACACAGGTGCCATTAATTCTTAAAGGGTACCCCACACATTGCCAAACACGGGGTGTTTTTGATACAGCACAATTCTTAAAAAAGGGTCAGGGACTTCTTTCCCTGCATTTCTATGGGTAGGGCAGCCCATTAAAATGAATGAGCTGCCCTACGCGCAGCACGCAACCGCACTGCACCCTTTAGCTGCAGAGGCAGCAGCTGGAGGTGTACACATGCTGTGGCTGGAAGTATACCCTGAGGTGAATTATAAACTTCCCTTATTCACCCTCTGCTTACAATCTTATGATTCCATCAGTTTATCTATGAAAAATCTGCTTTCCACCCTGTTTTGTTAAAGGCTAAGTTCACCGTTCTAAACATGTTTCACCTGTATTTAAGATGTAACATGTAACATGTTCAGCATGCACCCCCTCTCCCACTGATCCCCTCCCCTCCTTGTAACAGCGGGCAGAGGACCCTTTTTCCGCACCCACTGTCGCAATTTGAAAACGGCCCACACAGCCACGTCATTCATTTACAGTTTTCAGTGAATGAAGAGACTACAAGTACCGTCAGCCATTGTGGCTGATAGCTTGTAGTTCTCAATGAACTGTGAGGGTGCTGGTGAGCACTCCTGCATAGCTTCCAACTGTTCCTGATTTTGAGGGATTGTCCCTGATTTCGAGCAATGTCCCTCTGTCCTTCTTTCCCCCTCATTTGTCCCTCATTTTGGTCTGATCTATATAGTTGTATATAAATTGCACTTTATATACCTTTCGAAAAAGTGTTTCCCAGTGCTAAACTTTTCATCTAATTTATAAAATGCTGCATTTGTAAACTTCAGAAGCCAGTATAAAGGAATAGTAGTGGTAAAAAATGCACTTGTGGGTTTAACTAATCATTTTTTTTTGTATAATTCTCCTTTAAGGGGGCATGGTAGGGGCAGTGGCGTAGCGTGGGGGGCAAGGCGGGCTGTGGCCTCGGGCGCAACATTTAGGGGGCAAAATCCCACGCCAGTGTGTGTCACTCCGGCTTCATCCATCCTAATACCTATTTCCTGTGTCGCCGCGCTGTGCTCCGGCCACCATGTTCAGTGCCAGGCTGGGAGCCCAGCGCCCTGTGATTGGTCGTATGGGGTCATGTGCGGCAGCAGGGCTGGCCTGTCCCCGATCACGGGTGGTGCATGCGCAAAGGCTGCTCTACTATGCCCGCCTCGATGTGAGCCGCCGCCAGGCTTGGACTGGCTATAGGGCACACCAGGCGGTTGCCCGGTGGGATGGGGCTGCCGGGCCACGTGTCTTAGGAAGAGTTGACTGTGACATGGGGGGCCGGCTGTTGGTGGATGTGTGGATTGCAGGGCCGGCCGCGGGTGATGTGCTGCATATGAGGGAGGATTGGAAAGAGTCTCACCATTCCCCCGCCCACCAAGCTGCTCCATAGCAACCTAGGCCGCAGCGGAAGCGAAGGTCCAGGTTCACGCATGCGCCTTGCAGCCGCCGGTCACCTGGCAACCAAGATGCCAGGAGAGATAGAGGGACGGAGAGGCTGAGGCCTTCCACACCACCCCCTTCCGTGTATGCAGCTGCAGGATCTCAGACCTGCCTCCTGCACATGAAAGCTGGCTAGGTGCTGCCGCCGCTTTTAGGGAAAGCAGTGCGGCTGGTGTACCTCTCTTCCAGCCCACTACTTTTCCCGCTGGTGAAGGGGTTTGGATCTGATGTTCTTAGTATTCTTAGGATAATGGTAATTATGCTCTTTCTTCCCTCTTATGTGACAGCAGTCAGCTCATGGCCAGGCTTTTTTAATCAGTGTGCACCTGCTGTCGCTGGGCAGTGGCGTAGCATGGGGGCGGTAGCCGGGCTACGGCCCCGGGCGCGAAATTTAGAGGGGCGCTGTCCCAAGTGTGCTGACCTTGATGTCATGTCAGGTTCCGTGGTGGCGGGAGTGCAACGACATTCTCCAGGTGCGAGATGAGAATAGGTAAGTCCACGGATTAGGGGGCGCAAATTACCTGTTTTGCCCCGGGCGCTGACAACCCACACTAGGCCACTGGGCAGGAGTGTATGTTCTATGCCTACATACTTTTGCTAATAGGGGTCCCTCGTTCCCATGTCAAAAAGTTGCGAGGTATGCTCTTGTACTTCACTGATCTTCCTGCCCTCAAGTAACTGTCTGCCTGTAAGGGAGGTATATTTACTTCTATGTAGTGCATGGGGAGACAGGGAAAACGTTGTGCGGACCCACACATTACCCTCCAACTTAGCCAGGGTATATCAGGAAATAAAAATGCTATTGATTCCTCAGGTAATTTTGCATTTGTTTTTTGGTGCAATTATACATTTTATGATAAGTAACAGATCATAGGTAATATGAAGATAGGTAGAAGGGTTGGGAGATTTGGTATTGGTATTCTAGAGATCATCTTTTAAAACAAAAGTACAGAAATGCTCTAAATTTGAGAGTAAATTAAGTTTTTAAATGACCTGAAAAGGGAGAAATTACCTGAAAGGATTTATTTTACAGCTTCTCAGAACGGATGAGTGTGGAAAAAATGTGTTTTGTATAGAAGCTCTCATTATTGCACAAAGACATTTTCCAACATGCAATCAGTGACTGTAGAAGATTGAAAGATCAAAGTATCACTTATGCATCAATGCCAGCACTTAGTGAGAATCAAGACTTGGTCTTTGAGTGAGTCTTGCAAGAATGAGCAGATAACTCCCTGCCCATGATTTTCAGGTCTACTCATCTATGGCTGCCCTTAAGACATTTTAACTCTACAGTTTCCTAACAACTTAATACAACAATATAAAGTCATAAAGTATGAGTAGAAAAAATAAAAGAAATTGAGGAAAGCTTTAGCACTCTGTTAAGGCCTCTTTATCTAATTAAATTATGTTATTAAATCTTGCTGATGGTGTCACAAGAAACTGGCAAAGATTTTCCCTTTCAAGTATTAGAAACCTAAAATACTAACAATTGTGATTTTTAACCACTTCAATACAGGGCATTTATACACCCTTCCTGCCCAGACCAATTTTTAGCTTCCAGCGCTCTTACACTTTGAATGCCAATTACTCAGTCACGCAACACTGTACCCAAACAACATTTTTTATCATTTTTTTCATACAAAAAGATTTCTTTTGGTGGTATTTAATCACCACTGGGTTTTTTATTTTTTGGGACATAAGTGAAAAAAGAGCGAAAATTTTGAAAAATAAACACTTTTTTTTAGTTTCTATGATAAAATTTTGCAAGTAAGTCATTTTTGTTTTAGAAATTTGGGCCAAAATTTATACTGCTAAAAATAACCCAAATTAGTGTATATTATTTGGTCTCTGTGAAAGTTATAGAGTCTACAAGCTTTGGTGAAAATAATTGAAAATTGATCACACCTGATGCACTGACGGCCTATCTCATTTCTTGAGGCCTTGAAATGTCAGGAAAGTAAAAATACCCCCCCAAATGACCCCTTTTTGAAAAGTAGACAGTCAAAGGTATTTAGTAAGAGGCATGGTGAGTTTTTTGAAGTTGTAATTTTTTCCCACAATTCTTGGAAACTTGAAGAATTTTTTTTTTTTTTTTTTTAATTTACAAAATTGTCATAATAATAACAAGTTATTTCTCACACACAGCGTATGCATACTTCCAATTACACCTCAAAACACATTCTGCTACTCCTCCCCCGAGTATGGCGATACCACATGTGTGAGACTTTTACACAGCCTGGCCACACAGAGAGGTCCAACATGCAGGGAGCACCATCAGGGGTTCTAGGAGCATAAATTACACCTCTAATTTCCTAACGACCTATTACATTTGTGAAGGCCCTGGAGCACCAGGACAGTGGAATTACCCACAAACTGACCCCATTTTGGAAAGCAAACACCCCAGCATCTATTCTATGAGGCATAATGAGTCTTTTGAACGGTTCATTTTTTTTCCACAAGTCTTCGGAAAACGTGGAAAGAAAATTAAAACGTATTTTTTTTTTTTTTACACAAAGTGGTCAGTTTATAAGATATTTCTTATGACAGGTGACAGGTACTCGGGTACTTTGATGGCCTGGTTTCTTCTTGGTGACAGGTACTTGGGTACTCTGATGGCCTGGTGACAGGTACTCGGGTACTCTGATGGTCTGGTGACAGGTACTCGGGTACTCAGATGGCCTGGTGACAGGTACTCGGGTACTCAGATGGCCTGGTGACAGGTACTCGGGTACTCAGATGGCCTGGTGACAGGTACTCGGGTACTCAGATGGCCTGGTGACAGTTGGACTGTGACACGTACTCAGGTACTCGGGTACTCAGATGAACTGTGACAGGTACACGGGTAGTCAGATCGAATGTGACAGGTACTCAGGTACTCGTGTACTTAGATGGACTGTGATAGGTACTCAGGTGAACTGTGACAGGTACTCTGGTACCCGGGTACTCAGATGAACTGTGACAGGTACTCGGGTACTCAGATGGACTGTGACAGGTACTCAGATAAACTGTGACAGGTACTTTGATGGTTGGTGACAGGTACTTTGATGGGTGGTGACAAGTACTTTGATGGCTGGTGACAGGTCCTCTTTATTAGGGGGGGGCAATCGGTGTGATTGGTGTACAAGGTAAGCTGTAACGAGATGTTACCACAATCTCCTTCTCACACACGATTGGTGTGTGAGGAGGAGAACCTGGTAACATCTCGTTACCGCGGTTTGTTGACATTCTGATTGAACACAGCCAGTCACGTGGTAAAGAGACAATTTCATTGGCTCTTTACTGCGATCGGGGTTGGGCTGTGTCAGGGTAACAAGCCTCGCCCCCGATCGCCGCTCTGCACACGCCCCAGGGGCGTTCACGAGCGCCGTGCATGTGGACAGTACATGTGACCGGCTGTGATTGGGCACAGCTGGTCACGTGGTAAAGAGACACTTTTTATTGGCTCTTTACACGGATCTGGGATGGGCTGTGTCTGAGGGACACACCTCACCCCCGATCGCCTCGCTGCAGGACCTCGTGGGCCCGCAGGAGCGGCGAGAAGCCGAGGACATCATATGACACCTGCCCAGGATGGGAGATCTCATCTGTGGACGTCATATGACTATGGTATTGAAGTGGTTAAAGTTTAAATACAGGTCATGGCTAATAAAAAATGGAACTGGCAGAATTTCTGGAACTTGACAGCTACACTAGTTGCCTAGTGATTGTCCCAGTGCTGTTACATGGGGCCAAAGACAAACTTCGTAGTTCTGTGCAAGATCTAACAAGTCAGAAACTTACAGGGCTTTTTTACCCAAGCTGAGCAGTGTGGGAGTGAAGAGAAGTACTGGGGCGGCAGGGAATTAAGGGAATCATTTTACTTTGCCTTTCACGGGCAAAGGAATTGGTCACTTTTATTTCAGAAATTTACTTAAATTTAGCAGTTAGAGTGGTTCTAAAGGCAGAAGGTTTTTTTCTCTTAATGCTGTCTATGCATTAAGAGAAAAAACCTTCTGTGTTCAGCAGCCCCCCTCAGCCCCCTAATACTTACCTGAGCCCCATCTCGATCCAGCAATGTTCACGAGAGCCTCGGCTGTCCGGGACTCTCCCTCCTCATTGGCTGTGACAGCAGCAGGCGCCATTGGTTCCAGTGAGCCAATTAGGAGAGAGATGGGCGGGGTAGAGTCATGGCTCCGTGTCTGAATGGACACACAGAGCAGCGGCTTGGGTGCCCCATAGCAAGCTGCTTGCTCTGTGGGCATCTGGCAGGAGGGAAGGGTCAGGAATGCCGGTGGGGGACCCGAGAAGAGGAGAGAAAAAAAGAGAAAAAAAACACACATATATGTGCTGTCTGCCAACCAGCTCATAGCTGTTCTGAACAGGATGCAGCATGAAGCAGTAAGATAATACTCTTTGACCATAAATTATATACTTTCAAATACAGCAATACTTAGCAGTACATAGATTACCTGTATATGCATTGAGCATTTATACTTGCTCTCATGCTTCTGTTAAACAAAAGTTTCCAGGGGCGTGTCTAAGATGGCGACGGGAGAGGACGCTCAGTAACAGAGCTCCTGGAGACTGATTCTTTATCCTCAATATAATCCCGGTACCGGTGCCAAAACTGTGTGGAGTTAGAGCCCAAGTGATCGGCGGTGACTCCGGGTCATGCCCAGCGGCAAACCTAGAAGGTCCAAGTTGGCAGCGGCACACTTAGACGGAGCAAAGACAAGGAGCCAGGCTGCCATTACAACACACATGGCTTCCCAGACGGAGGCAACAGACTTTCCTCCAGCCACGGCTGCCGATCTGGCTGCAGCCATACAAACAATTGCCACGGGACAAGCCGCCCTGATGGATAAAATAGACCATGTCCAGATTAATGTGGACTTTATCCGTAGAGACCTGGACGCCTTCCGCAGCCGCATGGCGGAGGTGGAGCAGCGGGTCTCGGGGACCGAGGATACAGTGCGGGACCACTCTGGAGACCTGCACACATTAAAAGCGAGGGTGAAGGCCCTGGAGAACAGGGCAGAGGACGCCGAGAATCGGGACAGGCTTAACAACCTCCGAATCGTCGGCCTCCCGGAGGGAGCTAAGGGTATGGATCCCACCGCCTTCACGGAGTGTCTCCTGAAAGACCTACTCCCTTGGGCACGATTCTCTCCCTTCTTTACTATTGAAAGGGCTCACCGCATGCCGGCAATGCTGGGGCCGCAGGGCTCTCCCCCTCGCACATTTATTTTCAAAATGCTTCACTTTAAAGACAGGGACATGGTACTGAGAGAAGCCAGAGCAATACAGGATCTGAAATATGAGAACACGCGCCTGATGATATTCCCTGACTTCTCCATGGAGACCCAGAGGCAGCGTAAGTCATTCGACGCAGTCCGCGCCAAATTGCAGGCTAAAGGAATAAAATACAGCATGCTTTTTCCGGCACGACTCCGGGTGGAAGAGATGGTACGCAGACACTGAGAGTGACTGTTTCTCCTTCCAATGTTTCTGCATCTCTACACAGATGCAATAGGGTAATCCCAGTATTATTAAGGAGTCGGGATGGCAGCGCAGACTAACCCCCTTGGATGAAGCGGCCCAGTTGGTGGCGGAGTCCCTTACTCCTGAAATGGCCCCTGATGGGGCTGTACTTGACTTACCCCTGCTCCGGACGACCATGGATAGAGTTGTGCAGGGGGCATCCTGACCACTGCGGCCTCCCCCTCCCCTTCTATTAGCCCTCCCTGTTTCGATGAAACGTATGGGTTGGGTTTTTTGTTTGGTTTGTATACAAGTTTACCAATAGAAGTCAGTTCAATCAATGTATTAATTACTGGATATTACATGCTGAGAAGGTTGTGCAAATTGGCAAGAATAGTGTGATGGTGGGCAGTTCACTGGCGGTGGTGGTGTCCCCTCCTGATTTTAATGTGCTACGGTGGCTCAGTGTCTATGTGTAAAATTGTGTCCTGGAACACCAGAGGTCTAAATTCTAAAATCAAATGATCATTGGTGTTCCAGTTTTTGCAGAGACAGTCCCCCCATATAGGTATACTCCAAGAGACTCATCTGGTGGGAGGGAAAACGATGAGCCTACGTAGACCGTGGGTAGGCCACACGTATCATTCTACTTATTCCAACCTGGCAAAAGGGGTGAGCGTCCTGGTACACAAGTCCCTCCCCTTTCGTTTGTTAGCGCTAGATGTAGATCCCGGGGGGCGATACGTAATTATCCACGCTATTATAATGAACTTGGAGCTGGTGGTGGTAGGACTATATGTTCCCCCCCTGCTTCAATTTCTTTCCTATACCAGCTGATCTCTAAAGTTTCACAATATGCCACCGACAATGTTCTGCTGTTGGGAGACTTCAATATGGTCCTGGATCCTGAGGTAGATAGGATGTCTCGATCATCGAGTTCTGTGTTTGACCTTAAAGCGTGGGCAGAGGCATTTAATCTAACTGATGTTTGGCGGTGGAGAATCCCCCAGGTGCAGGCATTTACGTGCCACTCAGCCACTTACAAGACTTTTTCTAGGATAGACCTGGTCTACTCCGGTGGAATGGTCCTGTCTAGTATAAGACATTACCATCCTCCCTAGAGGGATCTCGGATCATGCCCCTGTCTCCCTGCAGCTTGAACTGACAAGCCATGCTTCAGAGGGGTTATGGCGTCTTTCCAGATTTTGGCTATCTGACTCAAGCTCTCCCCCCCTCTATGTCTGAGGCGGTGATTGTTGTCCTCCCTAAGCCTGGCAAGGATCCGGAGCTGTGTTCCTCCTACCGACCAATCTCGCTTTTAAACGTGGATCTAAAAAAATACTTGCTAAAGCCTTGGCTGGTCGCCTGAATTCAGTAATCATGGCTCTAATCCACCCGGACCAGTCGGGGTTCATGCCGGGCAGAGGGACAGACATAAACATACGTAGACTTCTAACACACTTAGATGTTGCATCGGAGGACAGCCCAGGGGTGGTGGTGTCTTTAGACGCCGAAAAAGCATTTGATTCTGTTGAATGGGAATACATCTGGGCTGTCCTCTGGAAATTTGGGTTTGGGCCAACATTTATTGGGTGGCTGCGCCTGATGTATGCCTCACCCAGAGCCAAAGTGCGTACTAATAATTCACTCTCGAGGGAATTCCCACTATGCAGGGGTACCAGGCAGGGGTGCCCGCTTTCGCCTGGGCTGTTTGCCCTGGCAGTAGAGCCCCTGGCATCAAGGATTCGGGCAGAATCTGCGATTCGGGGTATCCAAATGGGGGTGGTGGAGGAGAAAATATCCTTGTATGCAGATGACACTATTCTGTACTTGAATGACGTCTCCTCCTCACTCCCAGTGGCTTTGAAAATGGTCGATGAGTTTGGCTCTTTCTCAGGAGTCAGGGTCAACTGGGGTAAATCCCTGATTTATCCTCTGAATCCCACTAGGCCTAGACCATCCATTCAGAGTCACTTGGTTTGGGTCGACAGGTTTAAGTATCTGGGGATTCATTTGGGGGGACCAGTGGCCAAATACATGGATCTTAACCTAAACCCCTTACTGGCGCAGTTCTCCAAGAAGTGTGCAGACTGGAGGTCACTCCCTCTAACGCCAGTGGGGAGAGTGAACTTAATCAAGATGGTCTTCCTCCCACAGTTCCTCTACCTGTTTAGGAATAGCCCAATACCAATCCCGACCTCCTACTTTACTAAAATAAAAGCTATAGTTAGCTCCTTTCTGTGGCTGGGGAAAGTGCCCAGACTGGCGCTGACCACACTGCAGTTGACGATGGGCCAGGGGGGGGTTGGCTCTCCCGGATTTTCAGGTATATTACTGGGCAGCCATATTGGTGACGGCCAGATGGTGGTTCTCCCAGCCTAGGGACAACCCCGCAGTAACCCTGGAGGCTGCAATTTTGGGATCATATGCCGCTCTCAGTAACCTGTTGTTTGTTGTTCCGGGGACCTAGGGCCTATCCAAACTTGATGACCCTAATGCGCACTACCATTACGGTTTGGCATAGGGCCAGGGCGAGTTATCGCTCCGAAGGTAAAGTCTCCCCTCATACACCTCTTTGGGGTAACCCCAATCTTCCTCACCTACGTAGTGTGCCGGACCCACAGGTCTGGGCAACTAGAGGTATAGTGGGACTCAAGCATTTGGTTGTGGGGGGTAGGCTGATGACATTCCCGGAACTTAAAGAAAAATATCAGCTGCCCAACTGGATGTTTTTCCGCTTCCTGCAAGTTCGGCACGCGTTTCAGCATCAGTTTCCTGGGGGCATTACCCTTGAGTCAGATCCTGTGGAGAGATTGCTTTCCACAAAAATTTTGATAGCCCCCCTCTCAACAATTTACTTTCATATAACAGCTTCCAAGCCCACGAAGCTTGATAAAACATTTATGAAGTGGAAGAGGGACTTGCCATCCCTTGAGGAAGAGGAATGGGAGACATGTGTCTCTTCATACGTTTCTAACATGATCTCTGCCAGGGACCGATTCCTGCAACTAAAATTCCTGCACAGGGCTTACTACATGCCGTGCAGACTGGCTGCTATTTATCCCGACAGATCTCCGGCATGCCCAAGATGCGGAGACCTCGAGACCTCCTTCCTACACATGACATGGTCGTGCCCCCAGTTGCGGGGGTTCTGGGAGCGGGTTCTGGCAGACATCAACCAGACAGCGGAAACTATGATCCCAATGTGTCCCCACGCATTGTGTTAAACGTGTTAGCAGACCCTGGTGTGGGGAAATATACTAAATTGTTTATAGCATTCGTTACATATTATGCCCGAAGGGAGATAATGCTGAGGTGGAAGTCGGGTGAGCCGCCTACCGTCAATGCCCAGAGGAATACCCTAAATGCTGTTTTGCCACTATATAAGATAACATATATCAACAGGAATTGTCCGTCTAAATTTGATAAAATATGGTCCTCGTGGATTGACTCCTGGGGATCCCTCTCGCTGGAGGTCTCTCCACCTAGCCCAGGACTAGATCCTTAGATCAATCCAGTAGGGATTTAATGTATACTGATTTGCAAGAATTACTGATGGGCTCCCCCCCCTTCTGGTCCTTCCCCCCTCCCTTCCGATCCTGTCGGGTTCCCCCTTCCCTAGGGCCATCTTCAACTCTCTTTAGTACCCCTATCCCCTTCCCTTTTGGGGATTGGTATCACTATGCCCATTCAGAAATCATTGGTTTAGGCAAGAGAGCTCTCTTGCTAAATGACTTCGTATAATTCAATAGCTACATAATCCTCAAATGATTAATTACTGGAAATGCAAGTACCTGTGAGATAATTTCTGTAACTGAGATACATTAATGCCCCTTCTCTTTTCCATGTATGATATATTGTAAACTGACGTGTATGTTTTGACTGCAATAAAAAATTTACCTTTGTAAAAAAAAAAAAAAAAAAAACTTTCCTGGTTGTCTATTGCAAACTAACAGCTAACAGGTATTCTGCTATACACATCTATGTTACAAAATGTATTACAATACAAAGTTTTAAGTTTTTAAATAAAATGCATAGATTTTTAGGAGGTTGATTTAAGATGTATTCAGAGGGAACCCATTAAAATCATTGTGTAAGCCATCTGCTAAACTTGCAGCGCAAATCCAGATAACGGATTCTTATGAAGACAGCCAAGTCAAAGTCTCTGATGAATATTTTAGCAAACTATTACTATGCCGATAATTAGATCCATAGGGGTTCATTTCTGAAATTCTGTTGAGTGTGAATGTGCAGAACTATAATAAGCACCACATTCCCATGTGGAAGACACTGATTCTAAATGTCCCTTTCCATATTATGCATTCCCCCTATTGGTGTCTAATAATTAAATTAAAACTTGGAAATTCAAAGAGCTAAAATTTTAATGCAAAGAAAGTCTAAATTTGCCAAGGAACGTATAGTTTTGCAAAGCAAGGCGCGCACGCACCGGCTGTCCCTACTTAAAGGGCCAACGTACAGCTATGACGGCTCGCGGGAACGTGCCGGGGAACGTGCTGACCTGACGCAGTATAATGACAGCGGCTGGTCGGCAAGCAGTTAAGAAGAGCAATTCAAATTAGATTACAAATATCAAATAACTGTTTTACAGCTCCCTATAAATCTTTTTTGAAAATCAGATGTGTAATTTCTGTGGGTTAATATGGTGTAGGGAGAGTCAAAGATGATTGACACTAGCTTTCATTTTGTTCATATAGCATCTGCATCCAAGACTCTTTTTTTTACTTTTCAAGTATCAGCAATTTTATTACAAATATTTTTAAAGCATTTGCAAGTGTGAGTTTCTTAGTGAATGTAATATATCAGAATATATCCTGCCCCCCCCATACCCCCATAGTATTTAGCAAAAGGAGGACATGGAAGAGGAGAGGGGGAGTGAAGTGTCATTTACCACTGTGTATACACCCACATGTGTGACTCTTTACTCATGTGGGCTGCACAGAGAAAAGAAAAAGGAGGGAATTAAGAGCTTAGAGGGGGACTGAAAATGATAATGCTCTATAGAGGACACCAGCTGGTCTACACAACCTCAGCTTGCAGTGAGGACACAGAGAAGATGAGGGGGGGATAGCTGAAGGCAGGATCAACTAGGTATATTTCACTCTACACAAAATGAATGCTTTAGTGGCTTTGTGAGTATGCACACTCTGTTATATAACATGTAATGAGAGTTTTTCATAGTCTGGGTTTAAAGACACTTTAATGATGTATGGCACAGTATGCCATACTACAACATATGGAAGAAATACAACTCTGCTGTCTCCCATAGCCACCTTGTATGTTATACAGTGAATACAAACCACATTATAGTGATGTATATAACAGCAACACATATGCGGTATATAAATACATATAAATCTATGACATTGGTTCAAGGAGTAGACCTTAGTGCAAAGCGTGCAAATCCAAGGCCCAACTGACAGTTGTTGTCTCAAATTATTATTCAGCAAACAGGAAAAACTCATCAGGAGAAAAAAGAGAACGAAGGGCCCACTGGGGCCCTAAGGACACTGTGAGAGTGTCCTTATATCATTTTAAAGTGTAGCCTAAACTCATTAAATAGTTGCTTATTAGACTATCCTTGTCAATTTGCTTGGGGCACCTTTGTAATCATTCTCAGATGTAACTCCTTCACTGGAGACTTTATATTAGAGGATGGTGGATTGTATTCATGTCTCCACTTTTTTTTCCTGTATGGTATCATGCTGCCTAGTTTGTATTGTCTATTTTATACTCCATAAAATAAAATTTCTACTTGTTTGGAAAAAAAAACTTGGATGGATATCAGCTTGTTTCTCTCCAAAGAAGGAGGGGTTTTTCTAAGCTCCAAAGGCCCTAGCATCTGTGCTACAAGGTGGTTCCAGAGATATGGAGCTCCTTGTGCAGCCTGTCAGAAAATAAATGTGACCACTTTAAAATACAAGCTGACACACTCTGCACCAGACTGAAAGGATGAGCTCACAGTGCCTCTTACTTCTTGTCAGAGGCACTGTGAGCTCAATGAACACCTTGGAGTCTTGGATCAATGATAAAGTACCATTGGTCCCAGCTGTCCAATAAAAATGCTGCAGTGGAGGCACGCCTCTCACTGCAATGTCATAGAAGAGGCATGTGTCTAAAAGACAAATGCTCCCTTCCAGCCCAGCCCTCTTAAAGTGGTTGTAAACCCTTACAGACCACTTTGACCTACAGGTAAGCCTAGATTAAGGCTTACCTGTAGGTCCAAGAAATTACATGGTTTAGGAGATATTTGCAAAAAGACAGGCACCGCTGTCTACGGCGCATGCGCAGGCGCACTGAGCATGCCGCTGCTAACGGCGATATGCCATTAGTGGCGGCTCCCGTGCGCATGCGGGGGAGTGACGTCATCGCGGCTCCGGCCAATCACAGCGCCGGAGCCACGATACCCGGAAAGAAGATGGACGCTCCGTAGCAGAGGGGACATCGGTGACATCGCAGGCTCCTGTGTCAGGTAAGTGACACGTAATGGGCTACTATGCGATGCATAGTAGCCCATTATGCTTTACCTTTGCAGGGAAACAAAGAGGAAGTAAACCCATTAGGGTTTACTTCCTCTTTAAAAGCAGGAATCGCCTCAAGGGGATTCCTTAATGAGGGGACACAGGTGATGGATAATGGCATGGAAGAGTACATTTCCTGTGGATGGTTGTCAACCTATTTTACTCTTTTTTGATCTTCAGATTTAAATTAAACCTACTCCATACTGAATTTATAGGCGAGGAGAATAATTAATTCTACTCGGGTTATTAATAAACATACCCAAATCCTTTGGAGACCTCCATCACACCACCAGCATATTATCTATTTAACAAATCCACAGGAGAACATGTGTCTTATACTCACAGGTCTGCCCCACCATCTCAGGTGCAATTGCATGTAGGCTGGGGCACAGGCAGTACCCATTATGACATTTTTTTGCCCTACTACTATTCAAAATTAATAGTAACAACTTGAGGATGAATTAATTATGTCTTCCCACAAAAGAACATCTTTAATCCAGTCAGTTGGGTATAGCTTCGATACCTATTTAGTGGAGACTGACATATACAAAGATTCACCCCAGTCCACCCCAACAAAAAGGTATTCTACATCTATCGAGAAGTAACATTGTCACCCTAGCTGCAAGTTGCCAAATTGAACTAACGGGTGACGTGTCGAAAAGTATTTAAATGTAAATACAGTTAGGAAAATGTAAACTATCACCTCAGAATGCATTATATGCTGTATTTGTAATAAAATTAAGATCTATGTTATGCTTGCAGCAAAAAGTATTTGGCAGCAATGAATAACATTGCTGGCATGAGTTCTTAAATTTGTACAGTATGACATTAGGATGAGGCAGAGATTAACTATAACACCTGGCACTGGTTTTTTCTTGATTTATTTTGCCCTTTTCATCCCACTCAACATATTTCTGGTTATATCTAAAGCTAAAGCACAAGCAGCACCAAATAAATTCAAATGACTGAAAACAAAATGCAAAACAACTGCACCAGAGTAAGGTGTCTCGTCTTTCCAATGTCATTTTTTTTATTTCAATCCATTTCATAGGAAAAATGTAGCCCAATCGTCTCAAGCAGTGGTCTCCAAACTAAGGCCAGATGCGGCCCTTTCATTGCGGTCTTGTGGCAGTATTCCTTCCACTGATATGAGACACTATTCTGCCATCTGACAACAATAGGACACCGGTTCTCCCACGGACACCAATAATGGGACACTAGGCCTATGATACCAGCAATGGGACACCATCTCTCCCCCCTCCCCAATACCAAATGTAGCAATGTTTACTCCCACTGATGCCAGGAAAATTTCCACTTCTGCTGGCCGCAGTTTGGCCCTCCTAAAGTCTGAAGGGCAACAAACTGGCCCATTATTTAGAAAGTTTGGAGACCCCTGGTCTAAAGAATTCTCTTGAAAAAAACAATCTATTCCTGCATAAATACATTTTCTTACAGGTCTTCCATGTGAAGTTGTAATTTACTCAGAAGTAATTCCTCCATTCAGTTTTGTTTATGCCGATTGGCATTACCAACTAAAATTGTACGAAGTATTCATGTACTGTAAATTCTGAGTCAGCAAAGGCTATCTATTGTTTGAAAACCCCCAGAGGAGGAGACATCCAATTGTGAGCCTGCCATGAATGTATTTTAATCAGAAGTTGTTTCTACTTTTGGAAAGGCTGATTTAAATACACTTCTCTGGAAGCATTTCATGAAGTTCTCTTCATACTCCAGCAAATCCTGTTAAAACTAAACTCCAAGCAAATATAAGACAAAAATATTGCAGCTCTGTTTATATATATATATATATATATATATATATATATATATATATATATATATATAGTATATTTCATACAATGTACAGTGCATCCAGTAAGTATTTACAGTGCTTCACTTTTTCCACCATTTTGTTATGCTATTTTCCTCAAAATTCTACAAACAATACCCCATAAAGACAACGTAAAAAAAGTTTGTTTGAAATCTTTGCAAATTAATTAAAAATAAAAAACAAAAAAAATCACATAAGTATTCACAGCCTTTGCCAAGACACTCAAAATTGAACACAGGTGCATCCTGTTTCCACAACTTGATTGGATTCCACCTGTGGAAAATTCAGTTGATTGGAC
Source organism: Aquarana catesbeiana (assembly GCF_042186555.1). Lineage (NCBI taxonomy): Eukaryota > Metazoa > Chordata > Amphibia > Anura > Ranidae > Aquarana > Aquarana catesbeiana. The sequence continues at coordinate 768,584,261 of NC_133324.1, forward strand.
ATGATTTGGAAAGGCACACACCTATCTATGTAAGGTCCCACAGTTAACAGTGCATGTCAGAGCACAAACCCAGCCATGAAGTCCAGAGAATTGTCTGTAGACCTCCGAGACAAGATTGTATCGAGGCACAGATCTGGGGAAGGGTACAGAAAAAGTTCTGCATCATTGAAGGTCCCAATGAGCACAGTGGCCCCCATCATCCGTAAATGGAAGAAGTTTGTAACCACCAGGACTCTTGCTAGAGCGGGCCACCTGGCCAAACTGAGCGATTGGGGGAGAAGGGCCTTAGTCAGGGAGGTGACCAAGAACCCAATGGTCACTCTGACAGAGCTCCAGCATGTCTGTGTGGAGAGAAGAGAACCTTCCAGAAGTACAGCCATCTCTGCAGCACTCCACCAATCAGGCCTGTATGGTAGAGTGGCCAGATAGAAGCCAATCCTCAGTAAAAGGAACATGACAGCTGGCCAGGAATTTGCCAAAAGGCACCTGAAGAACTCTCAGACCATGAGAAACAAAACTCTCTGGTCTGATGGAACAAAGATTGAACTCTTTGGCCTGAATGGTAAGCGTCATCTCTGGAAGAAACCAGGCACCACACATTATCTGGCCAATACCATGCCTACAGTGAAGCATAGAGGTGGCAGCATCATGCTGTGGGGATGTTTTTCAGCGGCAGGAACTGGGAGACTAGTCAGGATTGAGGTAAAGATGAATGCAGCAATTATACAGAGACATCCTTGATGAAAACTTGCTCCAGAGCTCTTTGGACTTCAGACTGGGGCGAAGGTTCATCTTCCAACAGGACAGCGACCGTAAGCACACAGCCAAGATAACAAAGGAATGGCTATAGGCCAACTCTGTAAATGTCCTTTAGTGGCCCAGCCAGAGTTTAGACTGGAGAGATCTAGAAATTGCTGTGCACTGACACTCCCCACCCAACAGGTGCTTGAGAGGTACTTCCTGCAAAGAAGAATGGGAGAAACTGCCCAAAAATAGGTGTGCCAAGCTTGAAGCATCATACTCAAAAAGACTTAAGGCTGTAATTGGTGCCAAAGATGTTTCATCAAAGTATTGAGCAAAGGCTGTGAATAAACATATACATTTTTAAAATTTTTATTTTTAATAAATTTGCAAAGATTTCAAACATACTTCTTTCATGTTGTCATTATGGGGTATTATGGCACCTTCCCCTCAGGGGTAACAATCCAGCAATCTGTAGTTCCTCTGAACTAATGGGACTTCCAATCTCTCAGGTGGAATTCCTTGTGGTGTCAAGTCATAAGGGTAGAAAAAGACTCAACATAGTGTTTTATCGCTTTAAAAGACTAATTATTAAAAACACAGTATATAAAACTCACATTTACAGATGCACTGTCCTGGTGCATGCAGGTAAAATGCTTGGAAAACAAAATTGGACAATCACTGGATCACTGAGACATCCCCAGCGGCTCATGGACTGCTTCCTGGATGTGTGCAATAATGTCACAGGCTCCGCCGTTGAGTCTTCTCCTACCCTTATGACTTGACACCACAAGGAATTTCACCTGAGAGATTGGAAGTCCCATTAGGTCAGAGGAACTACAGATTGCTGGATTGTTACCCCTGAGGGGAAGGTGCCATTAGACCCTATAGTGGGTCTCCGACCGTGTGAGGTGAGCACATATAGAGACCGGTGGTGGATACGGTTTTGACACGTGCACTAAGAACTATTCACTTTGTATTTTATGATCATTCACTTTTGAATCTACTAGCAACAGTTATTACTATAAATGGACTAAAATTTCTTTGCTAAGTGTTTATGTTTTGATAATGAATTTGATAATTACTACTTATTTTATTCAGCCCTCGCTTTTGGGTGTGGTTGCACTTCATTATTCTTTTTATTTTATATCATTAGTGGGAACACCTTTTTGTGTTAAGCAGCAACTAGTCACACGATTTAGGTTATATAGTAGCACAGAAGTACTTTCATTTTTATTATTGGGTATTGCTTGTAGATCTTTGATGAAAATAATTAATTTAACCCATTTTGGAATAAGGCTGTAACATAACAAAATGTGGAAAAAGTGAAACACTGTGAATACTTTCCGAATGCACTCTAAGCACCTGAATTTATCTTTGTATCAAACACTTGCAATCCCTCTACACTCTACAGTACAACTCAGGCTGGAAGTGGTTGGGGGTTGAAATAAGCAGAAAGGGCACATGAGTTGTGCTCCTTTGCAAGGAGCAAGCTTATCCACTTGACCTCTGGAAGATTTACCCCCCTTAATGACCAGGCAATTTTGTGCGATATGGCACTGCGTTACTTTAACTCGCGTGCATTGCTGTACTCAAATAAAATGTATGCAATTTTTTTCCCCACATATAGAGCTTTCTTTTGGTGGTATTTGATCACCACTGCGTTTTTATATTTTTGGTGCTATAAACAAAAAAAAGAACGACAATTTTGAAAAAAAACAAACAAACACTATCTTTTTATCTTCTGCTAGAACACATATCCAATTTAAAAAAAAAAAATAAAATCTAATTTCTTCATATATTTAGGCCAATATGTATTCTGCTACATATAATTGGTAAGAAAAATCCCATTAACCACTTAAGGGCCAAGCCTCTTTCTGAGATTTGCTGTTTACATTATATATTTTTTTCTAACACCCTAGAGAATAAAATGGTGGTCGTTGAAATACTTTATGTCACACTGTATTTGCGCAGCAGTCTTACAAGTGCACATTTTTTGGAAAAAACAAGAGAAAATTCGCCCATGGGACTTTAAATGAGTTGGTCATATAGGTCATGATGAGTAGTATAAAGATTTATTGAAGTTCCAAAAACATAATTTATAATGAGCATAAAAACATCATAGGGCATGATTAGACCATTGACATATTGATTACAGTATAAAAATACATGGTATACATATACAACTTAGTACTCGACGCGTTTCGCGAGCTCTGCTCGCTTCCTCAGGAGTTGGTGTATATGCAGGATATCTACAAAATAATAGGTATCAATAAGATATAACATTCAATAATGATAATGGTCAAAGAAGAAGTACGTGGCCTAAAGGAAATACCCCATACTTGCATTATGGTCAATGGGTCCATAGGACTGATCTACAAAGGCAACAGCGGAAGGTACTCCAACCGGGAGCTGAAGGTGCGTAGCCCGCAGTAAGCCGAGCGGGGGTCCAGTAGGAGGCGGACATGGCGAGGAAAAGGAAGAAAAGGAATGTTGTATATCCTAGGATGTCCCAGAGGCCACATATGTCATGACAACTGTAATAAAAATTATATATATGTATGTATCTTCTAGAGTAATATAAAGGTATAAATAGTATGATATCGCTCTTATGTAAAGAAATCCATGACATAATAGGTGTGGGTGCAAACAGGAAAGAAAGGAAAATGATAATAAGAGAGTGTAAAGGATGCATGGTGTGAAAGGAAAAGAAAAGAATTGTGTTCCTTGGTGTGTCTCAATAGCCATATATAGTATGTTCACAATGTTGGCAGTAAAATGTATGTAGATCTAATGGTAAACACCATAAAGGTGAGATAAATATGTAGAGATAAGGTATCTTTGGATGTCCATGTAGTATACTAGAATGAAGAGAGAACACAAACAAGCAAGGGTGGATATGAACACAATACGAGGAGTAAGATGAAGACAAACCAAGATATAGAAAGAAAACTAGAGAGATGTATCTTAGTAATAAGTAATGAGTATAGCATTCCACACATAGTATGTGCAAGTGAGGTTGAGTAAAAATAAAATGACGTATTACATGATAGTGATGTGCTTACCCATGTGTAGGACCTCTCAGATACGAGGGAACAAGCCAAGTGAGGAGAGAGAGGAGAGTTCGCCATGTCACAGCCTCCAAACTTAAACCCCCGAGCGGGAGCGTTGGGCTACGCCCCTAACGCCATACAAACGTGGCTGAGGTGGATGCCCGCGCTGCGCATGCGCGAGCTCCTCCAGCCAACGTGATGACGCACTGCACGCCAAATCGTGGAGCCACAAGGATGCGGAAGTCACACGATGGGTGCAGGTGTATGGCGCCGATGTAAAGGTGGCCCCGCCCATACAAATTAGGAGGGGAGGGGACAGCAGGGGAGAGGGTAGCCCCCCATTTATACATCGCAGCTCCCGGAAAAGAGAAACGAAACCGCGGCCACCGATGGATACAGCACATAGGAGACACTACCATAAATCAGCTAGAGTGGCATAAATGAATGATATAGTACTCATATATAATGTATAATGGCAATTGGTAATAGTAAATATGACCACGAGAGCAGCAAACGGACCAAGTGGGCTAGTAGGTGTCTTCCACCTTAATAATTCAATAGAAAAAGAGGGCGGTCTGGATGCTGCCTCTTAATATAACACAACTCCATCCCTATTAAACATTCAAAACAAGAGAAAATTCGCCCATGGGACTTTAAATGAGTTGGTCATATAGGTCATGATGAGTAGTATAAAGATTTATTGAAGTTCCAAAAACATAATTTATAATGAGCATAAAAACATCATAGGGCATGATTAAACCATTGACATATTGATTACAGTATAAAAATACATGGTATACATATACAACTTAGTACTCGACGCGTTTCGCGAGCTCTGCTCGCTTCCTCAGGAGTTGGTGTATATGCAGGATATCTACAAAATAATAGGTATCAATAAGATATAACATTCAATAATGATAATGGTCAAAGAAGAAGTACGTGGCCTAAAGGAAATACCCCATACTTGCATTATGGTCAATGGGTCCATAGGACTGATCTACAAAGGCAACAGCGGAAGGTACTCCAACCGGGAGCTGAAGGTGCGTAGCCCGCAGTAAGCCGAGCGGGGGTCCAGTAGGAGGCGGACATGGCGAGGAAAAGGAAGAAAAGGAATGTTGTATATCCTAGGATGTCCCAGAGGCCACATATGTCATGACAACTATAATAAAAATTATATATATGTATGTATCTTCTAGAGTAATATAAGGGTATAAATAGTATGATATCGCTCTTATGTAAAGAAATCCATGACATAATAGGTGTGGGTGCAAACAGGAAAGAAAGGAAAATGATAATAAGAGAGTGTAAAGGATGCATGGTGTGAAAGGAAAAGAAAAGAATTGTGTTCCTTGGTGTGTCTCAATAGCCATATATAGTATGTTCACAATGTTGGCAGTAAAATGTATGTAGATCTAATGGTAAACACCATAAAGGTGAGATAAATATGTATGGACCCCCGCTCGGCTTACTGCGGGCTATGCACCTTCAGCTCCCGGTTGGAGTACCTTCCGCTGTTGCCTTTGTAGATCAGTCCTATGGACCCATTGACCATAATGCAAGTATGGGGTATTTCCTTTAGGCCACGTACTTCTTCTTTGACCATTATCATTATTGAATGTTATATCTTATTGATACCTATTATTTTGTAGATATCCTGCATATACACCAACTCCTGAGGAAGCGAGCAGAGCTCGCGAAACGCGTCGAGTACTAAGTTGTATATGTATACCATGTATTTTTATACTGTAATCAATATGTCAATGGTCTAATCATGCCCTATGATGTTTTTATGCTCATTATAAATTATGTTTTTGGAACTTCAATAAATCTTTATACTACTCATCATGACCTATATGACCAACTCATTTAAAGTCCCATGGGCGAATTTTCTCTTGTTTTGAATGTTTATTAGGGATGGAGTTGTGTTATATTAAGAGGCAGCATCCAGACCGCCCTCTTTTTCTATTGAATTATTAAGGTGGAAGACACCTACTAGCCCACTTGGTCCGTTTGCTGCTCTCGTGGTCATATTTACTATTACCAATTGCCATTATACATTATATATGAGTACTATATCATTCATTTATGCCACTCTAGCTGATTTATGGTAGTGTCTCCTATGTGCTGTATCCATCGGTGGCCGCGGTTTCGTTTCTCTTTTCCGGGAGCTGCGATGTATAAATGGGGGGCTACCCTCTCCCCTGCTGTCCCCTCCCCTCCTAATTTGTATGGGCGGGGCCACCTTTACATCGGCGCCATACACCTGCACCCATCGTGTGGCTTCCGCATCCTTGCGGCTCCACGATTTGGCGTGCAGTGCGTCATCACGTTGGCTGGAGGAGCTCGCGCATGCGCAGCGCGGGCATCCACCCCAGCCACGTTTGTATGGCGTTAGGGGCGTAGCCCAACGCTCCCGCTCGGGGGTTTAAGTTTGGAGGCTGTGACATGGCGAACTCTCCTCTCTCTCCTCACTTGGCTTGTTCCCTCGTATCTGAGAGGTCCTACACATGGGTAAGCACATCACTATCATGTAATACGTCATTTTATTTTTACTCAACCTCACTTGCACATACTATGTGTGGAATGCTATACTCATTACTTATTACTAAGATACATCTCTCTAGTTTTCTTTCTATATCTTGGTTTGTCTTCATCTTACTCCTCGTATTGTGTTCATATCCACCCTTGCTTGTTTGTGTTCTCTCTTCATTCTAGTATACTACATGGACATCCAAAGATACCTTATCTCTACATATTTATCTCACCTTTATGGTGTTTACCATTAGATCTACATACATTTTACTGCCAACATTGTGAACATACTATATATGGCTATTGAGACACACCAAGGAACACAATTCTTTTCTTTTCCTTTCACACTATGCATCCTTTACACTCTCTTATTATCATTTTCCTTTCTTTCCTGTTTGCACCCACACCTATTATGTCATGGATTTCTTTACATAAGAGCGATATCATACTATTTATACCCTTATATTACTCTAGAAGATACATACATATATATAATTTTTATTACAGTTGTTATGACATATGTGGCCTCTGGGACATCCTAGGATATACAACATTCCTTTTCTTCCTTTTCCTCGCCATGTCCGCCTCCTACTGGACCCCCGCTCGGCTTACTGCGGGCTACGCACCTTCATCTCCCGGTTGGAGCACCTTCCGCTGTTGCCTTTGTAGATCAGTCCTATGGACCCATTGACCATAATGCAAGTATGGGGTATTTCCTTTAGGCCACGTACTTCTTCTTTGACCATTATCATTATTGAATGTTATATCTTATTGATACCTATTATTTTGTAGATATCCTGCATATACACCAACTCCTGAGGAAGCGAGCAGAGCTCGCGAAACGCGTCGAGTACTAAGTTGTATATGTATACCATGTATTTTTATACTGTAATCAATATGTCAATGGTCTAATCATGCCCTATGATGTTTTTATGCTCATTATAAATTATGTTTTTGGAACTTCAATAAATCTTTATACTACTCATCATGACCTATATGACCAACTCATTTAAAGTCCCATGGGCGAATTTTCTCTTGTTTTGAATGTTTAATAGGGATGGAGTTGTGTTATATTAAGAGGCAGCATCCAGACCGCCCTCTTTTTCTATTGAATTATTAAGGTGGAAGACACCTACTAGCCCACTTGGTCCGTTTGCTGCTCTCGTGGTCATATTTACTATTACCAATTGCCATTATACATTATATATGAGTACTATATCATTCATTTATGCCACTCTAGCTGATTTATGGTAGTGTCTCCTATGTGCTGTATCCATCGGTGGCCGCGGTTTCGTTTCTCTTTTCCGGGAGCTGCGATGTATAAATGGGGGGCTACCCTCTCCCCTGCTGTCCCCTCCCCTCCTAATTTGTATGGGCGGGGCCACCTTTACATCGGCGCCATACACCTGCACCCATCGTGTGACTTCCGCATCCTTGCGGCTCCACGATTTGGCGTGCAGTGCGTCATCACGTTGGCTGGAGGAGCTCGCGCATGCGCAGCGCGGGCATCCACCCCAGCCACGTTTGTATGGCGTTAGGGGCGTAGCCCAACGCTCCCGCTCGGGGGTTTAAGTTTGGAGGCTGTGACATGGCGAACTCTCCTCTCTCTCCTCACTTGGCTTGTTCCCTCGTATCTGAGAGGTCCTACACATGGGTAAGCACATCACTATCATGTAATACGTCATTTTATTTTTACTCAACCTCACTTGCACATACTATGTGTGGAATGCTATACTCATTACTTATTACTAAGATACATCTCTCTAGTTTTCTTTCTATATCTTGGTTTGTCTTCATCTTACTCCTCGTATTGTGTTCATATCCACCCTTGCTTGTTTGTGTTCTCTCTTCATTCTAGTATACTACATGGACATCCAAAGATACCTTATCTCTACATATTTATCTCACCTTTATGGTGTTTACCATTAGATCTACATACATTTTACTGCCAACATTGTGAACATACTATATATGGCTATTGAGACACACCAAGGAACACAATTCTTTTCTTTTCCTTTCACACCATGCATCCTTTACACTCTCTTATTATCATTTTCCTTTCTTTCCTGTTTGCACCCACACCTATTATGTCATGGATTTCTTTACATAAGAGCGATATCATACTATTTATACCCTTATATTACTCTAGAAGATACATACATATATATAATTTTTATTACAGTTGTCATGACATATGTGGCCTCTGGGACATCCTAGGATATACAACATTCCTTTTCTTCCTTTTCCTCGCCATGTCCGCCTCCTACTGGACCCCCGCTCGGCTTACTGCGGGCTACGCACCTTCAGCTCCCGGTTGGAGTACCTTCCGCTGTTGCCTTTGTAGATCAGTCCTATGGACCCATTGACCATAATGCAAGTATGGGGTATTTCCTTCAGGCCACGTACTTCTTCTTTGACCATTATCATTATTGAATGTTATATCTTATTGATACCTATTATTTTGTAGATATCCTGCATATACACCAACTCCTGAGGAAGCGAGCAGAGCTCGCGAAACGCTTCGAGTACTAAGTTGTATATGTATACCATGTATTTTTATACTGTAATCAATATGTCAATGGTCTAATCATGCCCTATGATGTTTTTATGCTCATTATAAATTATGTTTTTGGAACTTCAATAAATCTTTATACTACTCATCATGACCTATATGACCAACTCATTTAAAGTCCCATGGGCGAATTTTCTCTTGTTTTGAATGTTTAATAGGGATGGAGTTGTGTTATATTAAGAGGCAGCATCCAGACCGCCCTCTTTTTCTATTTTTTGGAAAAAATACACTTTTTTTGAATAAAAAATAAGACAACAGTAAAGTTAGCCCAATTTTTTTTTATATTGTGAAAGATAATGTTACACTGAGTAAATTGATACCCAACATGCCACGCTTCAAAATTGCGCCCACTCGTGGAATGGCGACAAACTTTTACCCTTAAAAATCTCCATAGGCGACGTTTAAAAAAATTCTACAGGTTGCATGTTTTGAGTTACAGAGGAGGTCTAGGGCTAGAATTATTGCTCTCGCTTTAACGATCGCGGCGATACCTCACATGTGTGGTTTGAACACAATTTTCATATGCGGCCGCTACTCATGTATGCATTCACTTCTGCAAGTAAGCTTGGCGGGACGGGGCGGGTTTAAAATTAAAAAAAATTTTTTCTTATTTATTTTACCTTTTATTTTTTATTTTTACACTGTTCTTTTTAAAAAAATTGTGTCACTTTTATTCCTATTACAAGGAATGTAAACAACCCTTGTAATAGAAATAAAGCATGACAGGACCTCCTTAAATATGAGATCTGGGGTCAAAAAGACCTCAGATCTCATATTTACACTAAAATGCAATAAAAAAAAAAAATTAAATGTCATTTGAAAAAAACGTAAAAAAAACAAAAAAAAACAAAACAAAACAAAAAAAACACGTCCCTTTAAGAGCTACGGGCAGAAGTGACATTTTGACATCGCTTCCGTCCTGCAATGATATGGAGATGGGTGGGGGCCATCTTTCCCTCACTCGTGTCCTGTTAGGCATGGAGACAGGACCCGATCACCTCCGCCGATACCAGCCGCTCCGGTAAGCGCCAGAGGCCACCGGAGTGCAGCGGGAGGGGGGGGGGGCTGGGATGGGCCTGATGTTCGAGCAAACATCGGGTGTTCGCTCGTTCACCGAATAGCGAACTTTATGGGGCGCTCGTGGCAAATTTGAGTGCCATGGAACGCCCCATAATGCGCTGCAAGATTGCAGTGCATTGACGTCTGATGATTGGCCAAAGAAAGCACCTGACCTGCATGCTTTGGCCAATCACAGCGAATCACAGCGTGCTCTGCTGCAAAAGCTATAATTGGCCAAAGGCAGGCTCAGGGGGCCAAGTCCACGCCCCACACTATAAAAGGCTGCTTACACAGAGAACTTTAGCTAGATCAGGAAGGTTAGTTAGTGGCATGCAGACAAAGCCCCCTGGGATAAGCAGTCTTTCAGGCACAGATATCAAATCCAGTGAGGTAGTGACAAACAGTGCAGTGTTTATTGGTGATATATACAGGACTTGTACAGTGTTTCAGAAAAACAAACAGAACAAAAATAGCCAAACAAAAACCTAGCTGTGTCTCGGCACTAACTACACAATATATACAGGCCCTAACTACCAGGGCCTACAGCTTGTCAGCTTCCATAGATACAGCTTAACATTTTTTTACCAACCTTTTTGCTCTCACAGACCAGTGTTGTCTGTGTTTCCCAGGCAGAGAGTGAAGGCTGTCTGTCACAGTTGAGTTTAAATTGGCCTGGGGGAGAGGACCAAGACCTGAACTGCATTGTGGCTCAGAGATTCATGAACGTGTATGAGAGGAGCCTGGGAGATGTATAAACCCCGAACAGGACTTTTCCTGGCTCTCTCTGGGGTGCTCTGCTACAATATATATAGATACACAGCGTAGTCAATGTAGACTATATATACATATATATATACAATGCAGGCAATGTATTATTATAGCGTATATATACCATGTAGTATATATAATATTATTTTTATTATTCATGATTTATATAGCGCCAACAGTTTACGCAGTGCTTTACAATGTAGAGGGGGGACAGCAGAATTCCAGTTCAATACAGAAGGGACAGGAGGGCCCTGCTCGTAGAGCTTACATTCTAAAGGGAGGGGGTGGTGGTACAAAAGGTAATAGATGCGGGGAATGATTTGATGGGGTTGTTAGGTGGGTGTGGGATAGGCTTCCCTGAATAAGTGAGTTTTCAGGGATCTCCTAAAGGTGGACAGGTTAGGGGCTGATCGGATATACCGGGGCAGGGAATTCCAGAGGATGGGAGAGGCTCTGCAGAAGTCCTGAAGACGAGCATAAGAGGAGGTAACAAGGGAGCTAGAGAGCAGGAGGTCCTGGGAGGAGCGGAGGGGATGATTTGGGCGATATCTGCAGATGAGGTTGGTGATGTAGCTGGGGGTGATGTTGTGGATGGCCTTGTATGTTGTGGTTAGCATTTTGAATTTTTTACGGTGGGGTAGGGGAAGCCAGTGAAGGGATTGGCAAAGAGGGGCAGTAGTCACAGATTGATTAGTGAGGTGTATTAGTCTAGCAACAGCATTCATAATAGACTAAAGGGGGATAGCCTGCGTAAGGGTAGGCCATTAAGGAAAGAGTTGCAGTAGTCAAGGCGGGAAATAATCAAGGAGTGAATAAGTTGCTTTGTGGTGTCATTAGTCAGGAAGGGTTGAATTCTGGAGATGTTGCGGAGGTTAAGGTGGCAGGATTTAGCCAGTGATTGGATGTGGGGGCTGAAGGAGAGATCAGAGTCAAGGATTACACCCAGTACACCTGGCATGTGTGGAGGGACCAATGGTTGTGCTGTTGATCTTAATGGTAAAGTCATGGGGAGGGGACTGGGAAGGAGGAATTATTACAAGCTCAGTTTTAGAAAGATTGAGTTTGAGAAAGTGGCGTGACATCCATACCGAGATGTCATTCAGTAAGTTTGAGATCCGTGAGGAGATCGAGGAGGTGAGTTGAGGAGTGGAGAGAGAGAGATCTGGGTAACATCGGCGTAGAGGTGGTATTGGAAGCCATGGGAGGTTATCAACTGGCCCAGGGAAGAGGTATAGAGCGAGAATAGGAGGGGCCCAAGGACAGAGCCTTGGGGTACCCCAACAGAGAGAGGAAGAGGAGTAGAGGAGATGGAGTTGTAAGTGACACTGAAAGTGCGCTGAGATAGGTAGGAGGAGAACCAGGATAAAGCAGAATCACAGAGGCCAAGGGAATGAAGTTTGCTGAGGAGGAGCAGGTGGTCAACTGTGTCAAAGGCAGCAGAGAGGTCTAATGCCCCGTACACAGGAGTGGAATTTCCGTCTGAAAAATCTTGAATACACACGGTCACATAAAAGTTCCCATAACTTTCGACCGTCAAGAACGCGGTGACGTACAACACTACGACGAGCCGAGAAAATGAAGTTCAATGCTTCTGAGCATGCGTCGAATTGTTTCCGAGCATGCGTGTTTTTTTTTGCGTCGGAATTGCATACAGATGAACGGAATTTCTGATAGGAACTTTTTCCAATGGAAAAATAGAGAACCTGCTCTCAATCTTTTGCTGGTGGAAATTCCGCCAGCAAAAGTCCGATGGAGCATTCACACGGTCGGAATTTCTGACCAAAAGCTCACATCGGACTTTTGCTGGCAGAATTTTCGCTCGTGTGTACGGGGCATCAATCTTTTGCTGGCGGAAATTCAGACAGAAAAAGTTGGATGGAGCATACACACAGTCGGAATATACGACCAAAAGCTCCCATCACACTTTTTTTGACGGAAATTCCGCTCGTGTGTATGGGGCATAAGAGTATGAGTATGGAGTAATGGCCATTGGTTTTAGCAGTTAGGAGGTCATTGGTGAGTTTTAGTAGGGCAGTTTCAATGTTGTGGACAGAAGCTGGATTGTAGGGGGTCGAGAAGGTTGTTGTCCGTGAGGTAGTGACTCATTCGGTCATGGACAAGGCGTTCGATGAGCTTGGAGGCAAACGGGAGCAGGGAGATGGGTCTTAAGTTATTCAAACAGGTGAGTTCTAGTGAAGGTTTTTTAAGTATGGGGGTAACCAGTGCATGTTTGAGCAGGGAAGGAAAGGTGCCGGAGGAGAGGGAGAGGTTGAGGATGTGGGTTAGCGAGTTTAGGATAGAGTGGGAAGGTGGTCACAGTTGTGAAGTGACAGGGTCAAGGGGACAGGTGGGCCATGGAGAGGAGTTTATCAACTTCATTGGTGGTAATTGGGCAGAAGGAGGAGAGTATTGAGTGTGGTGTTGGACCTGATGTGTTGGGTAGGGGAAGTTGAATTCTGGATATCTCCTTGCGAATGGTGTCGATTTTGCTTTTGAAATGGTTGTCAATCTGTTGAGCGGTAAGCAAGTTGGTGGGTGGGGGCAGTGGGGGGTGAAGTAAGGAATTAAGGGTAGAAAAGAGTTGACGAGGTTTGGATGAGATGGTGTTGTAGTAGGTTTGTTTAGCAGTATGGAGGCAGGAGTTGTATTTGAGAAGGGCAGATTTGTAGAGGGTAAAGTCTTGCAGGGACTTAGATTTCCGCCATGCTCGCTCAAGAGCACGGCTGCGTCTCTTGAGACTTCTGGCGTCATCTGTTTGCCAGGGTTGTGGCAGATGGGGCCTGGTTCTGCGTGTAGAAAGAGGAGCAAGTACGTCTAGGGAAGATGACAGCGTTTTGTTGTAGATGGAAGTGTTTAGGTCTGGGCAGGACAGGGGTGCGATTTTGTCGTAAAGGCCATCAGTAGTAGAGTGAAGAAGGGAAGGGTTTAGGTTGTGAAGGTTTCTGTGGGTAGTGGTTTGTGGGTTGGCAGCATGGGAGGTCGGAGACAAGGAGAGTGTGAAACGTATAAGGTTGTGATCCGAGAGAGGAAAGGGGGTGTTAGAGAGATTGCAGGGAGTGCAGCGGTGGGAGAATACAAAGTCGAGTGTATTGCCGTTGGAGTGAGTGGTGGTTTGTGTCCATTGTGTTAGGTTAAAAGAGGAGGTTAGGTTGAGTAGGTGAGAAGTGGTTGCAGTATTAACATTGATTGGAATGTTCTGTTTTTTATATTTATATTTATATATATATATATATATATATATATATATATATATATGTGTGTGTGTGTGTGTGTGTGTGATGAAACAAACCCACACTCCGCTTGAGTGCTTTTTTCATATACCACTTCCTCCCAGTCTGAATATAGATATCACATATTCCAACAACAAACAAGGCAATACTCGTTTGGTTGCTGAACATGAGCTGTTTTTTAAAAACACAGGTACACAGGTAATACTCTGGACAATCCCCCCACCTTTGTATTGCGGGCGGGGTAGACTGTCCAATCGGCAGTGAGAGCTGTTGGAGGAATTCGCCCCCCACCAATCTCACAGCTAGTCTACGTACACATCCCATAATATCCAAGGCAGACAGACACAATAGAACATTGGAATACAGCCACACCCCAAACGACCCAGCAAAGAGTACACAACAAAATGAGACAATATACCAACCACTCCAATCTGGCAGAGACCATCATGGCCTCCTTAATAATGTCCTTTTGCATTACATAACAGAATATCTTCCTAAATGCTTGTAGATCCCTCAAATGTCAGAGCCCATAGTCGGTAGGCAAAAGGCTAGCATTCAGTCCCCTCCAAAAGCCTCTGTCCCGGGTGAGTCTGTCACATTTCTCTGCCATCAAAAGTCGACTAACAAGGTCCCAGACCTCCACCTGGTCTGGACATGCGTTAGTCAGGCAGAGTGAACTCACATAGTCTGTCCGCATGATCTCCATTCTTGGCTGCAAGAAATAGTTGACCTCAGTAGGTGTGGGGCAGAGGTCATTGACTCTCTGTCCCGCTGCCAGCACTTCAGCTGGGTGCTTTTTAACATTCCGGGTCTGCTGCTGGGCAGAGGGGCCGATCGCCCCAGCTTCCTGAAGCTGTAGAGACACTGTAGGTGCTAGGCAGAGGCCAGCGGCGCTCTGCCCTGTTGTCAGCACTTCTGCTGGGGACTCCACATCATCTGCTTCGGCTAACCGTTGGGCAGGAAGCTGGATTCCTCCACTACCAAACTGTGTAGCTGTGTCATTGGGGAGGTGAGCTGGCTGCTTCCTCTTCCGTTCCCTCATCTGGCTGCTGGGGCGACATGTCTGTGGTACTGTCTCCCAGGTGCACGGATCTTTGCTGGGGAGGAAAGACTGCTTCCTCCACCCTGGCCAACTGTTGAGGAGGGACAACGAACACCTCCTCTACCTTCTCCCCCTGTATCCTGATCTGCTGCTGGGAAGCGACCGCCACCTTCTCACCCTGAGCCTCCGGAACTGCCACAGATGTGGGGAAGAGGTCTTGGACCCTCTGTCCAGGGCTTCAGCTGGGGAAGTTCCGTGTAACTCCACAGATGCTGCTGTTGATGCTGGGCAGAGCTCCATGATGTTCTGCCCTGATGCTAGCTCTTTTACTAGAGGCTCACTCCATTGTTTTTCCTCAGCAGAAAAGTAAATTTAATTGACAAGTCTCTGGACTTGCTGAAAATCCAGGGCATGGGTTGGCTGCACTTGGGCCCAGTGCCAAACCTTGGCAGGTGATTCATAATCTATAACACCCTCTGATGAACGGTCAATTAAATCCATACATTCTGTGCTCTGTGGCTGGAGAGATGAGCCGACTACTCCATCTCCCATACCCTCATCCAGCTGCTGAACAGACGCATTCCTCCATCCAAGATCATCCCATGCAGAAACAGGATCATCAAGGTCAGTCAGCACTTGCTATAGGGAGATAAGTACAGCGCTGCGCTAAATCAGAAAAAACACTAAAATAGCAGCTAACATACCTATAGACTCAAGGTAGGGGATATGCCATGCGAGGAGTAAAAAAAACGCACATAGCATGATAACGTTTAAACACATATCGCACAAGCCTGATATTATCACCAATCTAGATACCAATCTGGATCCTCTGTTCACCTGTGGTTCCTTCAGTGTCTACCTATCTGCCAGATTCGATGAATTTTATCTACGTGTGAACTTGGGAGTTATATTTCTACCACCTCACCGTGCAACCCCCATAGACTTTTGGTGGTGGTTTTTTTCTTTCACAATTTATTTCTTTCACAATTTTTTCTACAAAACTCTATTGTGGACTTCTTTTTTTGTGTAAATTAGGTGGCTGATTTGCCGAACCTTTACGGTTGTTTAAATTTAAGTTATTGCTCATAATTGTTAATTAATTCTACTATTTAATGTTTCACCTTAACTGTTTCGCTGATTAATACAGTGTTACTTTACTATGCATCTCACATTTTTGGTCATACAAGGTGTGATAAGGTTCCACTTACTGTCTGTATACACTTATGGATTTTTTTGATTAATATGTTTGTATAATATATAGCGCTACACTTTTATTTTTGCAGTCAGCACTTGCTGCATCCGCCATAAGACCTCCGCGTCCATAACTGCGGGGGCTGGTTGGCAAAGCACACTGTAACTCTGCCACATTGCCAAATCTTCAGCCAGGATTTCAGAATTGTCAGCTGGTATTTCCTGATAGTCCCAGGCAAAGGGAGCCCAGACCTGCTGCTGAGCAGAATCTAGCAGCTGTCTGTAGGCAATCTCCCATTCCTGATTGGCTAGAAACTCCAAATCTTCCAGTGCCCAGGGAACTTCTGAGACATTCAGCATCCGTTCTCTGTATTCCGAGATTTTTACCAAACGCCACTCCAAATCGCTCCCAAAGTCAAGTTCCTGTGATCTTTCAGGGTAGACTTGCCGTCTCCTCACTCAACTTACAATACACATAAATATAAACACATCCCCCAATAGTTTGCTAGGAGACAAAGGTGTGTTAATGAGCACAATAAACTATTGGGTGAACGACCTGGGCTTTCCAGATCTCATTAATTAGCATTCCTTTCACATACATCTGTCCACTGAGTCCCAAGCTAGCAGAGACCATCATGGCCTCCTTAATAATGCCCATAGTCGGTAGGCAAGAAGCTAGTATTTAGTCCCCTCCAAAAGCCTCTGTCCCGAGTTTTATACATATATATATATATATATATATATATATATATATATATATATATATATATATATATATATACAGTGCATTCAGTGTAGACTATATATACAGTTCAGGCAGTCTAGTATACTGTGTGTGTGTGTGTGTGTGTGTGTGTGTGTGTGTGTGTATGTATATATATACACACCCTGTTTCCCCGAAAATAAGACCTAGTGTGGTTGTCGGTGATGGCTGCAATATAAGCCCTACCCCCCAAATAAGCCCTACCCTGTTTCCCTGAAAATAAGCCCTACCCTGAAAAGAAGACCTACAAGGACTTTACCTAGGGCTTTTTTGGGGGGTAGGGCTTATATTGCAGCCATCACCGACAATCACGCTAGGTCTTATTTTCGGGGAAACAGGGTATATATATATATATATATATATATATATATACACACAGTGCAGTCAGTGCAGAGCATATAATATTGCATTGGAGTGGTTAAGGGGAATCCTATGACAGAATTAAGAAAAAAAAAACAACAGCATGGGTCTCCCCAACTTCCCAGTCCATACCTGGCCCTTTGGGTCTGGTATAGATTTTAAGAGGAACTCCACACAAAAATGTAAAAAAAAAACAGACCCTTACCCAAGCAAGCAGCCTGGCAGGCCAGAAAAGGGGGGGGGACGAGTGAGCGACCCCCCCCGAAACATACCAGGCCGCTTGCTCTCAAGATGGGGAGGGTGCTTTGGGGTCCCCCATCAAAAAGGGGACAAGGGCCTCCTCCCCACAACCCTGGCCTGGTGGTTTTGGGGGTCTGCGATCGGGGGGCTTATCGGAATCTGGAAGCCCCCTTTAACAAGGGGGCCCCCATATCCCGGCCCCCCTTATGTGAATGGGTATGGGGTACATTGTACCCGTACCGATTCACCAGAAAAAAATTCAAAAAGTAAAAACCACAATAGACAGTTTTTGACAATTCCTTTATTAAAAAAGAAAAAAAAAGTGTCCCGTGATGTCAATCCATTATCAATCACGCCACCCGATGGACCCGAAAAATAGAAAAAAGAACAGCTCCACTTCGATGGGAGGCCTCCCGCCGACTGCTGTCTCTTGGCTGTAACAGCTGTTATATAAGCAAGGGCAGGGTCGGATGACCACACACCCTTCTGATGTCATGTGATGTCAGAGGGGGCAGGGTAATCCGTTTACATCAATGGGTGGCCCCGCCCTTGCCTATATAACAGCTGTCACAGCCAAAAGACAGCAGCCGCCGACAGGCCTCTCATGGAGGTAAAGTTTTTTCTTTCTATTTTCGGGTCCATTGGGCGGCGTGAATGACGATGGATGTACACTTTATTTATTTTTTATTTTTTAATAAAGGAATTGTCAAAAACTGTTGTGGTTTTTCACTTTCTGACACTTTTTTTGGTGAATGGGTAGGGGTACAATGTACTTTTACCCATTCACATGGGGGGGTCTGGGATCTGGGGACCCCCTTGTTAAAGGGGGCTTCCAGATTCTGATAAGCCCCCTGCCCACAGACCCCCACAACCACCAGGCCAGGTTTGTGGGGATGAGGGCAAGCGGCCTGGTACAGTTCAGGAGGAGGGAGCGCTTGCTTGTACCCCCCCTTTCCTGGCCTGCCAGGCTGCTTGCTTGCATAAGGGTCTGGTATGGATTTTAGGGGGGGACCCCACAACAATTTTTCCCCACTAGAAGATTTTCCTCCTATTCTTGTTCCAGTGGCAACTCAATTTTTGGAATTATCCTCATTTTCATTAACCCCAGTGATGTGGACAATGAGGAAGGGACTCTCTGTAACACAAACTCAGACATCAAACAAAACCTTAAAGTATAAAAAAGTTTGTCAAATCACTAAGTGAAAGAGTCCAAAGTGTGTTCAAGGCTAGGTTCACACAAGAATGGACAGCTGCCAGATTGCTTTACCGCTCCGGCAGCTGTCCGTTTCCAACCATGGTAGGGGGCAGTGTGGTGCGAGATTCAGCACATCACATGGCTCCCTTTTTTTGGACAAACTTTATCTGAAGTGTACAAAACATACACTTCATTCATGGTGCTCTGTGATAAAATGCAGAAGGGCTGAAGGGCTGAAGAGCGGTACAATATTGAGTTTCTGCAAGCAACAGTGAAACATGATGGAGGCTCCTTGCAAGTTTGGGGCTGCATTTCTGTAACTGGAGTTGGAGATTTGGTCAGGATCAATGGTGTCCTCAATGCTGAGAAATACAAGCAAATACTTATCCATCATGCTATATTATCAGGGAAGCATGTGATTGGCCCCAAATATATTCTGCAGCAGGATAAGGACCCTGTCAGGAAGCATGACACAGATGGAGACAGAAAATGCAGTAAAAATCACACCTTTTAATAAAATGGTAAAAATGGTACAACTGGTAAACGTAGTCAAAACATACCCAGGGTTCCGTAGCCAAATTGGGTAGTCAGAACAAGCCAGGAACTCAGGAAGCAAGAGATCAGGCAGCAGACAAGATCAGGAACCAGAAGGGACTTCAGCGAGGCAAGTCTTCAACAGGACAGCAGAGAGTCTCTAGATATGTTGACCAAGGCGAAGGCATTAAAAAAATTAATCAGGCAGTTTAAATAGCCAGAAGGGGCTGGCTGTGGGCTTGACTGACGAGCAGGAGATGATCAACAGGTGAGCCACTGTGGAACGATGAGTACTGGCAATTAACCAACAGCTGAGCAACCTGAGCACAGAGAAGGAAGGGCCCAGCCCTGACAGGCCCCCACAGAACCCTGATCTCAACATTATCGAGTCTGTCTGGGATTACATGAAGAAGGATTTGAGGCAGCCGTCATAGAAGATCTGTAGTTAGTTCTGCAAGATGTTTGGAACAACCTACCTGCTGAGTTCCTTCAAACACTGTGTGCAAGTGTACCTAGAAAGATTGATGCATTTTTATAAATTGATTTGATTTGGATTTCTCTTCTGTTCATTTACTTTCCATTTTGTTAATTGATCAAAATAAACTAATAACACTTCTAATTCTGAAAGCATTCTTAATTTACAGCATTTTTCCACACCTGCCTAAAACTTTTGCGCATTTAGTGTTTTAAAATATAGACACTGTTAGGAACAATTAAAGACACTTTAAACTTTCACTTTGTGGTTTGGCACCCGTTTATATACTTTGAGTTGCTTCCGTGTACCCATTGAGGAAAGCTAGTGTGTTTAAAAGCTGCCTCAGAACTAGTGAATGGAAGCAAGAAAATCCCGGACTGCTGCACTCTGGAAACGGACATCTTTATTTCATGAATAAAATCCAACAATAGCCATTACAAATATGACCAGAGAATAGTGTTAGCTAACGCGTTTCACATACAAAGATGCTTACTCATAGCTAAAGTATACATGAGTGTGGGTACATATAAGTAGAAAGACAGAATAAAAAACTACCAATGGAAAACTGGTAGTAATCATGTAATTAAATCATTAAGCAATAATCAATTAAAAGAACACACTTTTTGGACATCACATAGGCAAGGCATACCGACAATGAAACATATGTGAGAAGGAAATTAAACTAAATAACTAAATAAGAATAAAAATAAATATAAGAATAGATAAATATAAATGTATTAGCAAAAACCAGCCTTCAAGGAATAGTCTGTATTGTTTACATAACTTGGAGAAACCCCCTATGTGTTATAAGTTATAGTTGCATATCGTTATGCCTCTTATCAATATTAATATGATAATTGGATAACTCATATAGTAGTGACAATATAAAATATAGTAGGAAAAGGACAGTGAAAAAACACGTTTAGATGCACATGTATCAATGTAAAGGACTATTCTAGCAATATGTATACAATGTGCAGTCTAGGTAGTTTTAGTCGAGAAATTATTACAAATGGTAAATGCGACATATAATAACTAAAACTTGGAGCACCTCTATAAATATTGGTGCATTTATTACCAACACAGATCACCACTATATGTATGTCACTACAACATAGGTACATAAAAATCAGAAAAACTGAGAAACGAAACTGAGAAACGAAAACGAAAAAACAGGAAAAAAACAGGAAAAAACAAAAAAACAGAATATACCATTTACAATCGAAATTGAACCACTAAACTAACTAAAGTTGAGAAAATGTGTGAAGAACCTCTGCGCTACTACAATGTGTATATAGTGTAATGCTGCGAAACCTAAAGGTGTACACAATTAACCCTAAATTAAATTTTGCACTTTTGTGTCACTACCAGTTGGTGACCAAGAATTATCGTATCTATGTCAAGACTAAAAACCCCCCTCAAAGCTATCGAAACTACCAGATATATGTGCTAACCCTCTATTTTATGTTGCTTTACTTCCCATCAAACGTAAACGTGTCTTGAAGCAAGCGTCGGGGGTGAACCAAGTCTACCTCCACTTGTTGCTAATAAAGAACAGCAAGTCATATGTTACACACAAATATCATATGTTTAGGACATTATGTTACCTTTTTGGAGAATTGGAACATTGGAATTAAAATAAATTTATATTATTTATTTTTTTATTTAATAATGTACCCTTTTTGAAGAAAAGAAATTAAATTTATATTGTTTATTTATTTGTTTATTTATATACTCAAGAGACTTAGAGGCTATTTCTACTACCAATATATTAAAATAGACAAATGAGGACCACAAGGATGTATGACGACTGATGCTCCATTTAATGGTTTAATGGAGAAATGTATTTCACCCAAATGGATACTATACAAATTATTGGTAGAAATGGGACACAACCCATTCGAAGTTGAGCCCGAACGGGAGCCTAGTGTTCAAAATGAAGATCCACCGGACCTCACGTTTACATAGCAAATTAAATTTATCCCCCACCTCTAGGTGGTCTCAAAATGTTATCGATACCTTGAATAACTAAACTAGAGGTATCCCTATTGTGAACTGCATTCCAGTACCGTGCAACATTCGTATTATGGTTTTTCTCTATATCGTAGAGGTGATCGTATAATCGATCGTTGAGTCTACGAATAGTTCTTCCAACATACTGTACAAAACATACAGTTCAGGTTATAACATATATAACATAACGGGTGTTGCAATTCACAAAGGAATGGATTCTATGGGATTTACCTGTGGATGAGGATATGATTGTATCTCCATTTTTTTTACAAACGGGCAATAGGAACAATTTTGTCCCCCACACTTGAAAGTGCCTTTAAAGGATAGCCAATTGTTTGTATTGGTTTTACTGGAAAAAAGGCTGGGTGACAGAACATTTCCAAGGGATGGAGCCTTTCTTGATACAGTACGTATCCCTCCAGCTAAAATCCCTGAGTATATAGGGTCATGTGATAGAACAGGAAGATATTTTTTAACAATTTTACACATTTTGTCATATTCCAAACTGTACGGAGTAGAAAAGGTTGGACTACAATGAGTTCCACCCCTTCTAGAGGTTTCTACGCTTCTGTCTTTCTTGGTAGATTTTTCTGCAAGCAATGGTACCTTAGAAGCTATAGAAAGACCCCTATTAACCACTGATTTGGAATATCCTCTGCCCACGAATCTAGAGGTCATATTGATGGCCTCTAAATCAAAATCAGACGCTCTACTGCAGAGTCTTTTAAGTCTCAAAAACTGGCCAACCGGACACTCCGAATGGTATGTCCCGGGTGGCTGGAGTTTTCCCTTGAGAAGCGTATTGCCTGCACTAGGCTTCCTGAACAAGTTAGAAACAATTTTATTGTCTAGTCCAGAAAGTGTAACATCTAAAAAATCAATCAATTTTTTGTTCAGTTGACTGTCTAGGTCAGCATACAATGGCATATGTTGTTGTTCGGCAAGCTCTTTTTGAATGCTAGCCATCTCACCCTGCAGACGGTCCAAATCCTTTTGTTTGTAATCAATAACGATTTTCATTAGCTTGAACGAACACATGGAAAGCGTATCGGTCCATTCCAATTTCGATGTCTCATCTGTGAACTCAAAAGTAGGAAACTTTTTTATCCGTAAACCCAGAGGGATTTGTTTCAACGATAGATACTCAGTAAGGGTATTGACATCCCAAAAGGCTCTAATTTCCTTCGCCATGATATTCTCCAGCCTGTGAAAGGTGTTTCTTAGTAGCAAATCACCCGCATCTGTAGACAGGCTTCGCCGGCTGGACATGAGTGGATTGTCGGATGGAGCCGTGAGTGTCCGGCTAAACTCCTGATCTATTTCCGAAATGGCTAAAGTGGTGTGAGGATTCATCGATGTCCTGTTGATAGGGTGGTCCATAGTGTACAAAATGTATATTACCACTGTGGAAGATGTATATTCTCCAAGGACCTAGAGCTGAGCTGGCAACAAACAAAGGCAAAGTCTGGATATAGTGATAGGAAGGAAATGCCGCTCTCCAAGCCTTACGGATCATAAGAGAAAACCTCCACCCTTGATGAATGTCAGGTGCAGACTGTGCACAAGTCTATGGAAGCAAGAAAATTCCAGACTGCTGCACTCTGGAAACGGACATCTTTATTCCTATCTTTATCGACGGGGACTACTACATCCAAAAGTGCGGAGCCTCCATGGGTGCTAAGGCTCCATATTTTTGGTGTTGATAGTCCCCAAAAAAAAGATACCGTTTTCTTTTGCAGGTATATTGATGATCTGTTATTCATTGTCTAAGACCCTCATACACAGCTAGAACAATGGTTAGATTATTTAAACGATAATGATCTAAATCTGAAATTTACTGGAAAGCTTGACCTCCATACGATTGATTTTTTAGATGTTACACTTACCGGACTAGACAATAAAATTGTTTCTAACCTTTTCAGGAAGCCTAGTGCAGGCAATATGCTTCTGATGGCAGACTCCAGCCACCCGGGACATACCATTCAGAGTGTCCGGTTGGCCAGTTTTTGAGGCTTAAAGGACTCTGCAGTAGAGCGTCTGATTTTGATTTAGAGGCCATCAATATGGCCTCTAGATTTGAGGACAGAGAATATTCCAAATCAGTGGTTAATAGGGGTCTTTCTATAGCTTCTAAGGTACCTCGAGACAAATTGCTTGCAGAAAAATCTATCAAGAAAGACAGAAGCGTAGAAACCTCTAGAAGGGGTGGAACTCATTGTAGTCCAACCTTTTCTACTCCGTACAGTTTGGAATATGACAAAATATGTAAAATAGTTAAAAAATATCTTCCTGTTCTATCACATGACCCTATATACTCAGGGATTTTAGCTGGAGGGCTACGTATTGTATCAAGAAAGGCTCCATCCCTTGGAAATGTTCTGTCAACCAGCCTTTTTTCCAGTAAAACCAATACAAACAATTGGCTATCCTTTAAAGGCACTTCCAATTGTGGGGGACAAAATTGTTCCTATTGCCCGTTTGTAAAAAATGGAGATACAATCATATCCTCATCCACAGGTAAATCCCATAGAATCCATTCCTTTGTGAATTGCAACACCCGTTATGTTATATATGTTATAACCTGAACTGTATGTTCCGTACAGTATGTTGGATTATACAATCACCTCTACGATATAGAGAAAAACCATAATACGAATGTTGCACGGCACTGGAATGCAGTTCACAATAGGGATACCTCTAGTTTAGTTATTCAAGGTATCGATACAATTTTGAGACCACCTAGAGGTGGGGGATAAATTTAATTTGCTATGCAAACGTGAGGTCCGGTGGATCTTCATTTTGAACACTAGGCTCCTGTTCGGGCTCAACTTTGAATGGGATGTGTCCCATTTCTACCAATAATTTGTATAGCATCCATTTGGGTGAAATACATTTCTCCATTAAACCATTAAATGGAGCATCAATCGTTATACATCCTTGTGGTCCTCATTTCTCTATTTTAATATATTGGTAGTAGAAATAGCCTCTAAGTTTCTTGAGTATATAAATAAACAAATAAATAAACAATATAAATTTAATTTCTTTTCTTCAAAAAGGGTACATTAATAAATAAAAAAATAAATAATATAAATTTAATTTAATTCCTTTCTCCAAAAAGGTAACATAATGTCATAAACATATGATATTTGTGTGTAACATATGACTTGCTGTTCTTCTTTTTTGCAACAAGTGGAGGTAGACTTGGTTCACCCCCGACGCTTGCTTCAAGACACGTTTACGTTTGATGGGAAGTAAAGCAACATAAAATAGAGGGTTAGCACATATATTTGGTAGTTTCGATAGCTTTGAGGGGGGTTTTTAGTCCTGACATAGATACGATAATTCTTGGTCACCAACTTTGGTGGTGGTTCAATTTTGATTGTAAATGGTATATTCCGTTTTTTCCCGTTTTTTCGTTTTCGTTTCTCAGTTTTTCTGATTTTTATGTACCTATGTTGTAGTGACATACATATAGTGGTGACCTGAGTTGGTAATAAATGCACCAATATTTATAGAGGTGCTCCAAGTTTTAGTGATTATATGTTGCATTTACCATTTGTAATAATTTCTCGACTATAACTACCTAGACTGCACATTGTATACATATTGCTAGAATAGTCCTTTACATTGATACATGTGCATCTAAACATGTTTTTTCACTGTCTTTTTCCTACTATATTTTATATTGTCACTACTATATGAGTTATCCGATTATCATATTAATATTGATAAGAGGCATAACGATATGCAACTATAACTTATAACACATAGGTGGTTTCTCCAAGTTATGTAAACAATACAGACTATTCCTTGAAGGCTGTTTTTTGCGAATACATTTATATTTATCTATTGTCGGTATGCCTTGCCTATGTGATGTCCAAAAAGCATGTTCTTTTAATTGATTATTGCTTAATGATTTAATTACCTAATTACTACCAGTTTTCCATTGGTAGTTTTTTATTGTGTCTTTCTACTTACATGTACCCACACTCATGTATACTTTAGCTATGAGTAAGCATCTTTGTATGTGAAACGCGTTAGAAAACACTATTCTCCGGTCATATTTTTGATAGCTATTGTTGGATTTTATTCATGAAATAAAGATGTCCGTTTCCAGAGTGCAGCAGTCCGGGATTTTCTTGCTTCCATAGACTTGTGCAGTCTGCACCGGACATTCATCGAGGGTGGAGGTTTTCTCTTATGATCCGTAAGGCTTGGAGAGTGGCATTTCCTTCCTATCAGAACTAGTGAACTTGTTTAAAGATTTCCTTGTGTTTCTACGACTTGAAAAATAATTGAGTTCTCTTAAATATGTTTTTCCAGGGCAATAAAAACTGACAATGTTTCTAACTCCTTACCTATCGATCTAAAACTAAAAAAAAGGTTTTGCCTTTAGTTATACTTAATATCTGAAAGTTGTACTAATAAAAAAAATGGCAAGCGGGGGGGAATGGCTGATCATCAGTATTGCCTTGTCTCTCTGCAGCTGATCTTTTCCACGTTACTGATTAACCATGCCTTGTTCAACACTGCGTCTTTGTGTGGAGGCAGCCATATTGGTGGAGGCGGGGCTTTGTTTCCTCATGTCAGAGCTTGCAGCAAGAAGAACAATGAGCAGCACTGTAGTGACATCACTAAACCTCACTCCAAATCTCCTGAGACTAGCAGTCAGTGGCAGCTATGTCTTAGTTCTCACACAGCTGATCTATGCCATTTTTTTCTTTCAGAAGGAATTCAAGACAAAAAGGTAATTTTTTTTAGGGTACAGCTTAAACACAGTTATCTATCCTTAAAAAACGGTATGATAATTGAAATAATCACTCTTTACAACTGTAGTGAGCAGAAAAGCATCAGAATGCTCAACACCTCAAACTTTGAGGAGAACGTGCTATAACAGCAAATCATATTTGGTTCCACTCCTTTTGGACAAAAAAGTTACAGTGGGCACAGACTTACCAAAACAAGCAGTTGAACCCAGAAAAAATGTAGCCTATTCTAATGAATAATTGTAGTGCAGGGCAGGGAATGTATGGGGCTTATTGTGGTTCCCCTGGTTGACCACTAGTTGCCCCCAAAGCTGGAGTGTAAATCTGTGCCGCCACACTTATGGGAGACTGATCAGTACCTTGTCCCCTGGAATTGGCCCTTTGGTGTCACAGTGGGGTCCATTGCTAAGCCTAAGACAGATATGACAGTATTCCAGGGAATTGCTGGTTAGGCCAGGCTAACCACCTGCAGGTGTTCCCTATGTGACCAGTGCTGGGATGCTGCAGGCCCCATGCTCAAGGTACTCCGCTGGATTAGGGAGGCCACTCATGGACCTGGAAGGAAGGAGTTAAAGGTCATTTGTGCGATGGTTCCTCTGATTGCTCCCCCCCAGGGGTGCATTCTGACTGGCCACGCGCCTATGGCCACCCACTTGTTGTAGACCCTTTCTTGGGTGATGCCTGTCTTATATCACATGTAAATTGATAAGCATTACGCTTATCCTATTATTTTTAGCAGCAAGCTATGGGGTTGTTTTGTTGTTGTTAACTTGTTTAACTAGTTTAGGCCAGTAGTTAAGCTATGATATGCCTTGTCTAATGTTTTTATGCACCTTGATCCGGGGAATGCCCAGAGGCTCTGTTATGTAACTTTTTTTTCTGAAATAAATAAAAAGAATCTTTAAAAAAAAAAAAAAAAAAGGTCATTTGTGCTACCTCATTACACAACAATTTCTGCTGAGGTAGACTGATAGAGGGCCAGTCACCAGATCTGATTCTGAATGCCTTTGTAATATGGTAGAACGGGAGATTTGCAGCTTTGATGTGCAGCTGACAAAACTTCAGAAATTGCATAATGCAATCATGTCAGCATGAACCAGAATCTCTAAGGAATATTTGTAGAATGTGGAATCCATGCTGTGAAGAATTGTGCCTGTTGTGAGAGCAAAGGTAGGCTCTAATCAAAAGTTGGCATTGTGTTTCTACCAAATTTGGTGAATGTATATATAATCCGTTTACAAAATGTAGATATTAAAGAGGAATTCCAGGTACAGATATGCTTTACATAGTTGTAACTACTGTATGCATATTAGGGGTGCGCATCTTCACTGGCCTCACGATTCGATTCGATTACGATTATCAGGTCCACGATTAACGATGCATCACGATTACTGCGCGCGGTTTTCATCCAAAAAATTTAAGTAGTCAGAAGAACTCCATTTTTTAAATTTTATCTGTTCTTAAAAAAAAGACAACACTCCTTGCATGTAGCAAAGTGTAAACAGTGCAGACAACTTAAAGAGGAGCTCCAGACTGCCCCCAAATGACTACAGGAGATGATCAGAGACTGCGGACATGCTACAGGAGATGATCAGAGACTGCGGACATGCTACAGGAGATGATCAGAGACTGCGGACATGCTACAGGAGATGGTCAGAGACTGCGGACATGCTACAGGAGATGGTCAGAGACTGCGGACATGCTACAGGAGATGGTCAGAGACTGCGGACATGCTACAGGAGATGGTCAGAGACTGCGGACATGCTACAGGAGATGGTCAGAGACTGCGGACATGCTACAGGAGATGATCAGAGACTGCGGACATGCTACAGGAGATGATCAGAGACTGCGGACATGGCACAGGAGATGATCAGAGACTGCGGACATGGCACAGGAGATGGTCACAGACTGGGGACATGGCACAGGAGATGGTCACAGACTGGGGACATGGCACAGGAGATGGTCACAGACTGGGGACATGGCACAGGAGTTGGTCACAGACTGGGGACATGGCACAGGAGATGGTCAGACACTGGGGACATGGCACAGGAGATGGTCAGACACTGGGGACATGGCACAGGAGATGGTCAGACACTTTGGACATGGCACAGGAGATGGTCAGACACTTTGGACATGGCACAGGAGATGGTCAGACACTTTGGACATGGCACAGGAGATGGTCAGACACTGGGGACATGGCACAGGAGATGGTCAGACACTGGGGACATGGCACAGGAGATGGTCAGACACTGGGGACATGGCACAGGAGATGGTCAGACACTGGGGACATGGCACAGGAGATGGTCAGACACTTTGGACATGGCACAGGAGATGATCAGACACTTTGGACATGGCACAGGAGATGACAATTCTATGATATGGACTTGTGTCACAGCGCCCCCCCTCCCCCTCCCCACTTACATGCTGCTCTGCCGGTGGGCGATCTGCCTGCTCACCATCTCCCCCCCGATCTCCATTCGTGCGGCCGGTGTTCCCGGTCAGGTCAGGTTCTCAGGTCAGCATCTCCAGCAGTGAATTCTCCCGGGAGAGCGCTCGGTGCATAAAGTTGTTTTTAGTGTGTGTATATTCCGGTCATGTGACTCTCAGCCGTGCCTCCCTCCTCTCACGTCTCTCCTGATGTCAGCCCCGCCCGCCTCTCTTCTGACCTGATAGCTCCAGTCAGTGGGCGGAGCTGACACCAGGAGAGACTGAGAGGAGGGAGGCGCGGCTGAGAATCACATGACCGCAATATACACACACTAAAAACAGCTTTATGCACGGAGCGCTCTCCCGGGAGGGGGCGGGGCTAGACATCGATTTTTCGGGTCGCATGCATCGATGCCGCATCGGGGACACCCGATTTGCGATGCATCGATGCTGCGATTAATTTCAGCAGCCCTAATGCATATACAATACCTGGCCGATGCTTCTGGAAGCTGGAAATCCCTATAGTAGACACCGCTAATCCAGCAATCTCCACTTGCTTCCTGGTCCTGAGCTGAGCGGCTGTCCTGTTGCATTCTGAACACAGGAGGCTGGCCGCTCCATACATGCCGCATTCAGAGTGCAATGAATGAATGCATTAATGCACATTGTTCAATTATTGGATGAGGTGGACATATGGAGCAGTGCTGTTACACTCTCCACCTTGTCCAATCAGAGAATGCTTTGCGTTCTCTGAGTGGTGCCAATACTGAGTGGCCAAACTCTTGTGTTCACAAAGCAGCAGGGCAGCTGTTCTGTGGGGGACCTGGAAGCAAGTGGAGATCACTGGAGTAACAGTGTCACTGGTGTAGTGTTGTCAGGGATTTCCAATTTCCAGGGGCATTGGCCAGGGATGGCATATACATAGTTGTATACTATGAATAAAATATCCATACCTGGAACTCCTCTTTACATGAGCATCATAGTTAAATTTGAATAAATAGGAACAAAGTTATCATATTGGTTATAAAATGATGCTCAGTATTACCAGTTGGTAAGTCTAAGATCACTCAAGTTCTTAGACTTGGTGAGTCTGAAGGGCAACGTGAATTATTTTCTAGCTGTAGACAGTCTGATATTGCTTTATCTAAAATTGTAAGAAAAAACTCAAAAACAAAAAACAGGAAAGACAAAACTACTCCCAAGCAGTTACCGCCACAAAATTTATTACGCCTAATGGCGGCACAACAGCACATAACATCATCAAAACCCCAATAAGTTCTCCACCTCCTCACCCTACATAGGTAAAAACCTCCCTTATATGAAAACCTCTCTAGACTCACCCTCAATAAAACCCCCTGCATTTTGTGGAGGTAACTCTGATTGGGTGCATTTTGTCTTTCCTGTTTTTGAGTTTTTTCTTCCATACATTTTTAGATTACACCCCCCTAGCACTACTAGGTGAGTACCCCACTGAATAATATTAAGAACAGGACTCCCATGTCTACATTCATTTTGGATTTTGTCTAAAATTGTGTTTTTAAGCAGTAAAACAAACACTAAACTACAAAGTTTGCATTTTCCTTTTTTCCTATGATTTTGAACTGGTAAATCACATCATTTGGAATAGCTAATTACAACTGTCTGAGCCAGGAGTCTTTCTTTAATGTATTTTGTAGAAGAGCAAAAGGGAAGCTCTTCGTGAGGGTTCTTAAAATTCAAGCGTTCATTCTGTGAATTATTGATTTCTATTTAGTTGTGCAGTAGTTGTGGTCTACTCATGGCATGTTGTGGATGGAATACTTTATTAGTTCCCTTTGACTGTTCTATAATTATGTGAGTTAGAGAAAACAAAGGTTTTCACTGTGATCGCAAAAACTATTTATCATGGTTGTGAACAGAAACAAGTACCGGTATGTTAAATTCATTTGTCAGGAGAAAAAATGTGGGCTACCATTTCTGGTCATGTACATGTGCCACTATTAAACCCTTTATTTCACTGTATTCCTTTCTTTTACCTCCATGAATATATAAATGACATTCAGATTTCAATTAATTTCAGGAAATGTTCACTGTTTTCATTTGTTTTCTGGCCATTAGTGCCATTTATTTAATTTTATAATCATTATGAAAAAGGTATATTTTAGCTTGTCTCATGTTTTATTTTAAAAAAATGTAGACAATGTTCTGCATTACATTTTACTCCGCTGTTTACTTCCCTTCTTGTGTGAGAGACCATTACTAATGCATACCTCCCAACTGTCCCCCATTTGGTGGGACTGGCCCTCATTTAGTAACAAACCCCTCTGTCCCTTGTTTTGTCAGTCCTCCTTTTGGCCTGATGTAAGTATCTCTATAGAAAATTGCATTATTTAGTTATCAAAATTTTCTGCACCTTTTATCTAACCTTCAAAATATTCTATTTGTTGTTTTGAAAAGTCAAAATAAGAGAAAAGTAGTGATAAAAAAAAAAAATGGGTTAAACCAATCATTTTTTGTGCACTAATCCTCATGGTCCAGGTTACTGGAGGCATTGCAGGGTCATGTTATTTGCCTACTTTGTACTATGTGTCCCACTTTCCCATCTCCCTAAGCTGCGAGGTATGCATAACATGGGTGATAAAATGGAAAGAAAACAGCTGGAAGTGAAGCTTCTAAACCGAGTTGCTGCAATATACAGAAATTGTTCAGCTAGAAAAACTGACAGAGATTTTAGAGCTGGCAAACGACACAATCTGAAAGGCGTTGGGGAGACACTGAGGGCACAAGGCTGATAAATGGTTCTTGTTCCCCTCCATTGCTAATAATAGCTTTACATTTATAGCACACAGCTGCTATGTAGTAAGTGGACATGAAGGTGAAACTTATCCCAACTCCAGAATATATACTGCAGACAGCATGCGGTATTAACCTATATATAAGCCTTCTGTAAGCAACTCTCAGAGATGTCAGGATGCCGGTATGCAGACTAGTGCAAGGCAAGGGGGAGTTATGCATATAAAACTTTAATGACTTTTAAAAAAAAATACTTGGTGTGATTGTAGCCGTATTAGTGCAATTGTGACAGAGAAAATTGAGTACTGTCCGTGATACTTTTTTTATTTGCATTAACATACAATTTTTCAGGACAAGCTTTCGGGGTATGTCCCCTTCTTCAAGGTCCAAGCAGTACTCAAAAAAAAAATACTTATATGCATTATTTCTGCAAAAACGAATGCTGAATGTCTACAAACTTGCATTGCGTGAAAGTTAATGAGTGGAGCTGAATTACAGAGGTAGAAGGTTTGCTTGGGAAAAGAACGAAACAGGCCAACTGTAGGAATCTGTTGAAGAGGATTATTCATCCAATACAACTCTCACTGGGAAAATATAAGTCACTTGAACTGTTTCCTGGAAATTAACAGTCATTTCATTAATTAATTGAACTGCTTTGGGAAATTACATTAAAAGCAAATGTATGCTCTTGTTCAGACAGGACCCCAAACAGCTGGCAGTGTTCTGTAGTAGGAGTAGTTGAAGAAAATACATTTTTTTGCCAGATGAAACAGTTATTCATACAGTATTTAATATAACTGCGTATTTAGTGATTTTCCTGGTCCATTCAGGAAAAAGTGATAGTGTCTTTGTGAAGCCTAAAGCCACCTCCCCCAACCCTTGATATTAAAGAAGAATTCCAGCTTTTCCTCCCCCAAACAACAGATGCATTGTGCACCTAAATGAATCACAACCCCACTTTCAATTTGTGTGTAACTTACCTTACCTCGTTTTTTCTGTGTTTCTGATGTCACTACTCCTCCTGGCTGAATTTCTAAGTTCTCTGACTTCCTGTTTCCTTCCTTTTCCAGTACTGATACTACATGTCCCATGATCCTTTGAGCCTCTGTAGTTCCAGGGCGGCTATGGGAGTTACCTGTACTAGTTCTGTGAGTTGATGTGGATGGGTCCTAGGGTTACTGTGGGTGTTTCTGGGCCTTCGTGTGGGTGGTAAAAGGTGTAAATGTGTCATACCTCCTCCTGTATCATTCCTGTCTTGCAGCATGCCAAAGAATAATGACTTACTGCAAGACTACAGAGGAAGGGAAGGTTATTATGAAGGACAACGTCTATTGAGGTGAGGTTATTATGAAGAACAATGTCTATTGAGACGAAACGTAGTCAGGGCGAGGCGGAGCCTATGCTGACGCCACCCATGCCTGTCTGGAGCCGGCGCCAGTGGCATCTTTAATGTCTTATGTGCTTACTCTTCTGAAGCTTTTCAAGTACCTTTTAGTTGCTTTTTTAATAAACATTTGATGGTATTACACTATTATGCCGCGTACACACGAGCGGAATGTCTGACAGAAAAAGTCAGACAGAAGCTTTTCATCGTATATTCCGATCGTGTATATGCCTCATCTGACTTTCTTTTTGAAAATTCTGATGGACCTAGAAATAGAACATGTTCTAAATATTTCCGACGGAACCAATTCCTATCGGGAAAACCGCTCGTCTGTATGCTGTTCCGACGGACCAAAAACGATGCATGCTCTGAAGCAAGTAAGAGACAGAAGCTATTGGCTACTGGTTATTGAACTTCCTTTTTCTAGTCCCATCGTACATGTTTTACGTCACCACGTTCTTGACGGTTGGACTTTGGTGTGATTGTGTGTACGCAAGACAGTTTCAGCGGAATTCCGTCGGAACTCCGTCAGAAAAACCTTCAGAGTTTATTCCGACGGAAAAAACAGTCATGTGTCCAGGGCATTAAAGTTTTGTTTTTTCCTGGCCGAGTTTTAACACGGAGCAGGAAGGAAGCTGAATTGGAATCTCACATTGGAATATGGTCTGCGTTTTATATTCCATAAGATCCTTGAAGCAAGATCTACTCAGCTTTATGCCTTTTTAGACCACCTATAATTTGGGGTCTAACTATTTGGTAAGAGGCTGTGGTTGTAGCGGTAGTGGGAGCACTGATTACACACTGTTGTGTTTTAAGGACAAGAGGGACACAATTTCTTTTTATTGAATATTTATGTTTATGGACATTAAATGTATATGGACTTTACAATTGTTTTCACTGGTTCACAGATATCGGTTTATATTTGTTTGTATTAATTTCAGATGTTCAAACACAGCTCAACAATTTTAGGTTTATTATACTAAAATCTCTACTGTAGGCAGGTGCGTGGTGTCATCACTCTCTCGGTCATGTCAGTATGGTCACATGCATCCCCATGGGTATTGTTACTGGATGTGACGAATGCAGGAGTTATGAGGGAAAGATGTTATGGTAAGTATAACTGAGTCAGTGGATGGGGATGGTTGGCCTTTACAAAGACAATGTCGCTTTGTCCTGAAGGGTTTTTTAAAGACAGAAAGTCACTTTTACAAATACTGATATCTGCTGCGATTTGTGAAGTCCAGGCATCCACAGTAATGGTGGATTAAAAAGGACCTTAGTATAAGAAGAATGAGTAAGATGAGACGGAATAGCAAGACATGAGTGGACCAAGGGCAAAAAGAAGAGGTTGTGGAAGTGGAGCATGGTAAGAGTTGGAGGAGAGAGAATAACGACAACTGACAGTGGAACATTTGTAAAGCAGATATGACCAAGAGTTATGACCAAGGCTGAAACGCGACAACTGACTTAATCTGCGTTTGTTCACTGTGGCAATTCAATAAAATGAAGACATTTTAAGAGCAACAACCGGAGTGCGGATCATTTTTTCCACATTACTCTACTCAGCCAGCAACTGTGGATCGAGCACCTGGGAGCTC
Organism: Aquarana catesbeiana; assembly: GCF_042186555.1. Classification (NCBI taxonomy): domain Eukaryota; kingdom Metazoa; phylum Chordata; class Amphibia; order Anura; family Ranidae; genus Aquarana; species Aquarana catesbeiana. Next base: position 768,618,976 of record NC_133324.1, read on the forward strand.
TGCTATCTATGTGGTGTGTGGGTAGTAGCACTGACTTTTCTGTTTATACAATAGAGTGAACTGGGGAGGAAAGAGAGACAAGGTAAAGTGTGAGCTGATCAAGGACAGAGGAAAGTAGGGGTGCAGCCAAATAGAAGATAATTGTGGATTGGGAAATAGAGATGGCAATAGGATTTCATCCCAAATATGATAGATAAGGTTGAGTGAGATAATTCAGATATCTCTACTTGCTGTATTTAAAAATATATATTTTTTTAAACCCCAACTCCAGCAGATACTTCTCCCTTGAAGTGGGGCTGTGCTCCCATTGCAAGGGTTAATTGCTCATTTTGTGTAGGGGAGAGGAGAAACTGTTTTACTTACCCGATCCCCGCTCCCCCACAATCTGGTGGTGGATTCTCACTCAGAGTCCTCACAACCAGAGTAGGACTATGGACCCCCCTCTAGCTTGACGTCAGCACCACTAGAGCGTAGGGATGCAGAAGCTGCGGGGACTAGTCTAGTTGGGTGGAGAAGTGGAAGATTGTTTATTTTTTTCTCTATACATAAACAAGCAATTAACCCTTGTAGTGTGGGCACAGCCTCACTGCAAGGAATAATTTGCTATTTCCCCCCAAATTTGGCTTTAATGATATTTGCCTAAAGCGTATGCAAACTCTAACAATAAATGTCTTTTACGTGCTCCCTTTCGGTGTGTTAAGTATGCCATTGAAAATGTACAATTAGATCTGTTCATCTGCAACAGAAGAAAAAATAGTACTTCATCCAGCCAGAAATCTTGGAAGCTGATAACTTCCTGAATGCTTTGTCTCTGGACTATCATTAGCTTGCATTGTTTCCTGCTATCTCTGTGGACAACAAAACACCTCCCCATATTATGTATTTCTAAAGCCGCGTACACACAAGCGGAATGTCCAACAGAAAAAGCCCGACGAAAGCTTTTCATCGTCTATTCCGATCGTGTGTATGCCTCATCTGACTTTTTTTTTTCAAGAATTCTGACGGACCTAGAAATGAAACATCGGGAAAACCGCTCGTCTGTATGCTGTTCTGACAAACCAAAAACGACGCATGCTCTGAAGCAAGTATAAGACGGAAGCTATTGGCTACTGGCTATTGAACTTCCTTTTTCTAGTCCCATCGTACGTGCTGTAGGTCACCTCGTTCTAAACGGTCGGACTTTGGTTTGACCGTGTGTAGGCAAGACCGCTTGAATGGAACTCCATCGGAGAAACCTTCGGAGTTTATTCCGACGGCAAAACCGGTCGTGTGTACAGGGCATTACGCGGTGACCATGCTGCTCAGTATGGTTGTCACCCTAGGACAGGAGGAAGTGAGTTGATTGCAGGATTATCAGGATAAAACAAGAAGGAAAAAAAGTGTGAAAAAAAAAAAATTCAGCCACCAGACTGGTAAGCTGCAACACTACCAATTTTTGTTCTTTGGTTTAGATACGCTATAAGTACCTTTTTTACACTTTTAGTGGCTTTTTTTTGTGGCTTATACTACAGTTTTGGACTGAACATTTCTGGATCCACTGGGTGTATGCCACCAATGTTCTCATTCTATAGTTATGCGTTGTTCTTTTTACTGGTGTGGCTTTATAACATACACTGTGTGTATATACAGTACATATACACACACTTTACATACAGGCAAGTAATGGATTGTAATACATGGTATTTTTTCAAGACCTGGCATAATACTGATGCATTGGATACATCCTGTAGAGACTCCTTGTAGTGGGAGTCCCTTGTGTTGCATTTGCACACCATACTTCAGGTGTAGACTCTGATTCCCAACTTTTTTGTAAAGGTATATATTTCTGTAATTGTATGTTCATGCATTTATGTCCTAGACACGCATAAAATGGAAAATTATATACTCCCCTTTCCGGTGCATCTTTATGGCAGCATACAATGGGTTATGGCTCTGCCCCCACAACCTGATAGGACTGGTTAACTATAAATCAAAGACAGATCCGCCCGCAGCATTCTCTGTAAGTTTTACCATTTGGGTGGGAATTTATGCTGCCATGAAGATGCACCAGGAAAGGAAAATTACGGAAAGGTGAGTACTGTATACAGTTTTCAGTTTTCCTGGCACATCAGGGCAGCATACAATGGGAACTAACTCGCCATACGGGAGGGTGCAAGAAAAATTTTTTAACGATCAGTAGTGCAAGTATGCACCTGCACACATTTTTCCAAATGTTTCTGTTGTGAGCTGAGCCGGGTTCACCGAATAAAGCATAATGAAGGTGTTCTGGGAGCAAATAGTCTCAGGACACACATAACACTGCGATGTGCACAGAGCTGGCACTGCCTTGGTTGCATGTGCTCTTAAGTCTTCCGGAACAGGAAGTTCTTGTGAAGAATAGGCTCTTTTAATTGTCTTAACAATCTAGGAGGCAACTGTACGTGTTGATGCTGACTGACCATGCCCTAAGCCATGTGGGACAAACCACAGATTTCAGCTTTCCTGAATGAAAAAGTGATCCCCAGAGCAAGCATTGAGAAGGAGATAGGAAGAGCCCAGGAACAGAGGTGAACGAATCCTCATCTCCTCTGGGCACTTGGAATCTTCATGATTGCACATTTTTTTATTCCAATCAGCTACAAACTGGACCAGAATTTTTTAGTTTTCCATCAAATTCGGTAGCCTGGCTCGCTGGAAGTGATCGGAAGGTGGACACGTGACTCCAGTCCTGACCGGGTGAGGACAAGAAGAAGGAGAATGCTGCCAGGCAGGTCCATCTTTGATTTATAGTTAACCAGTGCTATTAGGATGTGGGGGCGAAGCCATAACCCATTGTATGCTACCATGATGCACCAGGAAAGTATATTCTATATTTTTGCTTTAGACCCACATTTAGTTGATCCCACCAGTCTTTAAGGGGTTGCCAAGGCACTGATTATGCAAGCAGCCAAGGTTATTTGTTGCATATTCACATTCAAGGCAACCCTCCTCCACTCACAATATTTACTTGTTTTGGATAATGTCAGAAAGGATTAGATTCTCTGTCAGGTTTTTTTCTGCCTATGTCCACATCAGGGTGATTTCACATCACATCCTGTTCCAGTTATAGAGTGTCATCGTGACTGAAACTGTTCAGAAATCTCTCCATGGTGGATAGCGACAGCAAAAAAAAAAAAAAAAAAAGAGTGGGGACATAACCTAGAATTCTAGCTCTTATAGCAGTTTGTTCCTTCCTGTCTCAGTGACTTCTGATCACCTCAATTCCTCTCCTGATATTACCCCAGTGAGGCCACAGTATTATCAACTGGACAGAAGCTCCAACCCATACCCACTGTATGCAAACTTTAGGGAAAAAAAAATTGTCCAGAGTTTGAATTTAAAGCTTACTACATTTCTACCTACTACTTTATGTACCAAAAAAACAAAATCAGTTTTTTCATTTGCTTCGTTTGCATTTGACACTTTACAGTCACCCTACGAGAAAATCAGGTATTGTTTCTGGAGGAACTTCTTGTAATCAGTTAAGTGTGCAGACATATCATAAGCTTGGAGCGGAGATTGTTATAATAGTCTCTGCTGCTTAACTCACTAGCTACTGACTAGTATTCTATCCAGCAACATCACAAGAATTGTATCCATAATGGGGCAGAGGAAATTGGGCGTCCCAGTAAGCTTCCTTTTACCAGAAAATCAATTTATCATCAGGCTGTTAGCCTACTTACATCTTTGTGTACTTTAATTTATGAAGTGAAGATTACTTTCTATCAAAGGGACCATAAATACACATAAGTGTATGTACACCCAACAGTGTAAATATTTGAATGGACGCTTGTACATCATGTGGAAAGCTTTTCTGTTATGTCATAGAGCGTCGTCGTTGTTTTGACAAGGAGAAAACTTCATTAGAAGTGTAAATTCCTAGTAAGAACATTGGCTGGCCGCACAATCGCCTTTCCTGAGAAAACCAACATGCCTATTCTAGCTAGTGGGATTTCTACTTTAGCAGGATTAGGGCACAGTTGACTTTTTTTTTAATCCGGCCATCACATGTAATGCACACCTTTGCGAGAATGTAGACATGTAAAATGGCTTCAACTCTGCTAGGGAGCGAAACACATCTGTAGGACCTCTTATGGGTGGAGAGCAGAGCTGAAGGATTTTTACATTACCTGGCTTAGTTTTGGTCACAGTGAGTCGGCGTCCTGTGTGCGATTACGTGTCACTTATTTTTCACAGTGTATGGCTCTCTCTGCATCCATATGAGTGAGTGCTTAGTTTTAACATGTATGATAGCATTATATATTTTCTTTTTGCTGAAAAGATTAATCTGTCCTGGAGATTTTATAAATTGCTTGACCTAGGTTTAACACCTTTAATGAATTTTCAGCTTTGTGTACACAGACTGGTATAAAATATCACATTGATCATGTCTGTATAAAAACTATTATTTTGAAGGTATTTTATTATTCTATAAAAAGTCTCGCTTTAAAGTTTATTAAAGTATTTTGTTTCCCATCGTCCGTGCTGTTTAAGACTAAACAAAAGTCAGACTTCTTTTAACCTCTACAGTAGATTGAAATAAACACATTTCTCTGTAATAACATCATCACAAGCATTTCACTATACAGTGCCTTGCAAAAGTATTCACCCCCCTTGACATTTTTCGTGTTGCCTCACAAACTGGAATCAACATGGATTGTTTGAGGATTTGCATCAATTAATTTTTAATTTACAGAACATGCCCACAATTTTGAAGATTTTTTTTTTTTTTTTTTATTGTGAAGCAAACAACATATAGGACAAAATTACAGAAAAAGTCAATGTGCATAACTGTTCACCCCCCTAAAGTCAATACTTTGTTGAGCCACTTTTTTGCGGCTATCACAGCTTCAAGTCGCTTTGGATAAGTCTCTTTGAGATTGCCACATCTTACCATTGGGATTTTTGCCCATTCCTCCTTGCAAAACTGCTCCAGCTTCTTCAAGTTGGATGGTTTGTACTTGTGAACAGCAATCTTTAAGTCTGACCACAGATTTTCTATTGGATTGAGGTCTGGGCTTTGACTAGGCCATTCCAACACATTTACAGGTTTTCCCCTTAAACCACTCAAGTGTTGCTTTAGCAGTGTTTGGGGTCATTGTCCTGCTGGAAGGTGAACCTCCATCCTAGCCTCAAATCACACACAGAATGGTACAGGTTTTGCTCAAGAATATCCCTGTATTTAGCACCATCCTTTCTTTCCCTCAACTCTGACCCATTTCCCAGTCCCGACTGCTGAAAAACATCCCCACAGCATGATGCTGCCACCACCAAGTTTCACTGTGGGGATGGTGTTCTTTGTGTGATGTGATGTGTTTGCGCCAGACATAGCATTTTCTTTGATGGCCAAAAAGTTCAATTTTAGTCTCATCAGACCAGAGCACCTTCCTCCATACATTTTGGGAGTCTCCCACATGCCTTTTCGCAAACTCAAAACGTACAAATTTTGTTTTTTGCTGAAAGTAATGGCTTTCTTCTGGCCCCTCCACCATAAAGCCCAACTCTATGGAGCGTATGGCTTATTGTCGTCCTATGTACAGAAACTCCAGTCTCTGCTGTGGAACTCTGCAGCTCCTTCAGAGTTACCTTAAGTCTCTGTGCTGCCTTTCTGATTAATGCCCTCCTAGCCCGGTCCGTGAGTTTTGGTGTGCGGCCGTCTCTTGGCAGGTTTGCTGTTGTGCCATGTTCTTTCCGTTTGGTTATGATAGATTTGATGGTGCTCCTAGGGATCATCAAAGATTTGGATACTTTTTTATGACCTAATCCTAACTTGTACTTCTCAACAACATTGTCCCTTACTTGTTTAGAGAGTTCCTTGGTCTTCATGGCAGCGTTTGGTTAGTGGTGCCTCTTGCTTAGGTGTTGCAGCCTCTGGGGCCTTTCAAAAAGGTTTGTATATGTAATGACAGATCACGTGACACTTAGATTGCACACAGGTGGACATCATTTCAAATTATGTGACTTCTGAAGGTAATTGGTTGCAACAGAGCTTTTTATGGGCTTCATAACAAAGGGGGGTGAATGCACACGCACATGCCAATTATCAGTTTTTTATTTCTGAAAAAAAGTTTTATGTATATATTTTACTTCACCAACTTATTGTGATTATTGTGATCTGATCCATCACATATAATTCAGATTTAAAAAAATAATGAACTAAAGGCTGTAATGTAACAAAATAGGTAAAAAGTCAAGGGGGTGAATACTTTTGCAATGCACTGTTATGTACAATGAAGAATGAGTCACATAGTTTGTCAGCAATAGAATCCTTTTAATTCTAACTGCCACCCACCCACTGTACATGACATACTTATTACCACAGTTATAGAGAGGAACATTTTATGTGGCTTCGAGGGCCACATTGAAGATACAGAAATCTTTTAAATTACAGGTTTGCAAGGTTGTGTTAAAGCTCTACATGGTATTACTGAACAGTGCGATGCCACAGACAGTTTCAGAGAGGAGGAGGGAGAAAAGAGCACATTAGTAAGTAGGGGTATGCATCTTCACTGGTCTCACGATTCAATTCGATTACAATTATCTGGTCAACGATTTGATTCCGCAATGCATCACGATTACTGAAGCACTCCCACTTCCACTTGGGCCACCTAGGTGGCCCTTCCTCCCTGCAATCTTCTGGGACACATCATAGGTCCCAGAAGATTGCCCGGCTATGCAGGACAGCGCAGTGAGACATGTGCACCCGGCTGTGAAGCTGCAAGCTGTCACAGCCGGATGCCCACAGTAGTATTGCCAGCGCCATGGACAGAATGGAGGGTTTGGGTGGCCACATCGCTGGATTGTGGGACAGGTGAGTATCTTTTTATTAAAAGTCAGAAGATACACTTTTTTTGTAGCTGCTGACTTTTAATAAACAAAAAATTTACTGGAACTCTGCTTTGAATTAAAAATAACCTCACTCCTTTTAAGCGGAGTTCCACCCAAAAGTGGAACTTCTGCTTTAAGTACTCCTTGCCCTCTGACATGCCACATTTGGCATGTCATTTTTTTTTGGGGGGGGGGGGGGGGGGGCGGGGGAGTGTGTGTCCTCTTTTTAGTGGGACTTCCTGTCCCGGCCGCCTAGGTGACTCCTCCTCTCGCCCTAGGCAGCCCCTCCCTGCCAGAGATCTTCTGGGATGCAACACAGGTCCCAGAAGATTGGCTGGCCAATGGCAGAGTGTAAAGCGGCTCGCGCAGCGCGCGCCGGGCCGTGAAGCTGTAAGCTGTCACTGCCCACAGTAGATATGGCGGTGCCGAGGAGAGGAGGGGGAGAGGAGCGAGGCTCTGTGCAGTCTCATCGATGGACCATGGTAAGGGTGAGTGTCTGTTTATTAAAAGTCAGCAGCTAAACTTTTTGTAGCTGCTGACGTCTAATAAACTAAAAAACAGGTGGAACTCCGCTTTAAAACAATAGTGCACTAATCCGGAGCACTACAGGGTACAGGAATTCACACAAGGCTGCTGGCAGGTCGGGAGTGATTACAATCCACAACTGACAAACAGCCCTGGGAAGTTCCCTGTACTGTCTTTCCATGACATTTCTCTGGGCTCCCCCCCCTGTTTGCACCTTCCAGCACACTAGGAGTTAACACAGTGAAATGTGCAAAGGGGGGGGCGGGGGCGCCGTAGAAATGTCAGCACAGAGCTTGTGTAGGAGCCAGTATAAGTAGAGTACAAACACATTTGTACTCTACATACTGCTGTTAAAATACCTGTGTGGTAGTAAATGCAGAGTTATAATCCATTAAGTGCCCACCGCTGTATGTGAATTTTAAAATATATGCAGCTTCGTTCCTCATTTCTTAGTGTGTTTGTGTATAACTGAATATGCTGCTCATGTGACTGCCCAGTCCGGCCCGCCTCTCTCCTCTCACGTCTCTCCTGATGTCAGTGGGAGTTCCCAGCCCCACCCACCGACTGTAGCTATCAGATCAGAAGAGAGGTGGGCGGGGCTGACATCAGGAGAGACGTGAGAGGAGAGAGGCAGGCCGAACCTGGCAGTCACATGAGCGGCATATACAGTTATACACACACACTAATGCCCTGTACACACGGAAAATATGTGATAGGACCTTGTTGTTGGGAATTCCGACCATGTGTGGGCTCCATCACACATTTTCCATCAGAATTTCCGACACACAAAGTTTGAGCGCTTGCTATAAAATTTTCCGACAACAAAATCCGTTGTCGGAAATTCCGATCGTGTGTACACAAATCCGACGCACAAAGTGCCACGCATGCTCAAAATAAATTAAGAGACGAAAGCTATTGGCTAGTGCCCCGTTTATAGTTCCGACGTACGTGTTTTACGTCACCACGTTAAGGACGATTGGATTTTCCAACAACTTTGTGTGACTGTGTGTATGCAAGACAAGTTTGAGCCAACATCCTTCGCAAAAAATCAATGGATTTTGTTGTTGGAATGTCCGATCAATGTCCGACCGTGTGTACAGGGCATAAGAAATAAGGTATGAAGCTGCATATATTTAAAAAAACACATACAGCGGTGGCCACTTAATGGATTATAACTCTGCATTTATTACAAAAGTTATTTTCACAGACACGCTCGGAGCGCTCTTACAGGAGGGGCGGGGCAAGTCGGGACGATGTCACCCGACATCGATTTTTCAGGTTGCGTGCATCGATGCCGCATCGGGGACACCCGAATCGCGATGCAGCAATTAAATTCTGCACCCCTATTAGTAATGCTGGCAGACAAATGGCTGCTCTGAACTTGGGCGGATGTAGATATTAAAGGTTTTGTTGGCCATTCAACTATTAGCTGGGTGAGCTATGATTGTATTGGTTTGCCACTTCAGGGGGTGGAGAGAAAAAAAAGCAAGCAAGCTCTTCCTTCAGTTAATGCAGCCCAGCCACCACCATGTCCTGCAGGACCTGCCTCTCTTTGTAGTGTTTTTTTTGGGAGGTGAATGGAATGGCAAGTGTTACTAAAACTATGGTATGCTGATGTCTTAAAAGTTCCCTTCACTGGAACTAAGAGGCCAAGCCCCACCCCTGAAAAAAACCCCCACACCATAATCCCCCCTTCCACCACCAAGTTATTTGGACCTGTGCACAAAACAAGGTCCACAAAGATATGGATGAGCAAGTTTGGGGTGGAGGAACTTGACTGGCCTGAACCTCAACCCGATAGAACACCTTTAGGATGAATTTGAGTGGAGACTGTGAGCCAGGCCTTCTTGTCCAACATCCTTGCCTGACCTCACAAATGCGCTTCTGGAAGAATGATCAAACATTCCAATAGACACACTCTTAAACCTTGTAGACAGCCTTCCCAGAAGCTGTTATAGCTACAAAGGGAGGGCCAACTCAATATTGAACCCTACAGACTAAGACTGGGATGCCATTAACAATTTCAGCCCCAGACCATTTGGCTGGCAAAAGACCAGAGCACTTTTTGCGATTCGGCACTGCGTCGCCTTAAATGACAATTGCGCGGTCGTGCGATGTCGCTCTCAAAAACAAAATTGTCGTCTTTTTCTCCTCACAAATAGAGCTTTCTTTTGGTGGTATTTGATCACCTCTGCGGTTTTTAATTTTTTTTTTTTTACTTTTTGCTATAATAAACATCCCCAAAAAATATATACAAAAAAGACATTTTTTTTCCTCAGTTTAGGCCGATACGTATTCTTCTACATATTTTTGGTAAAAAGAAAAAATAAAAAAAAAATCGCAATAAGCGTTTATTGATTGGTTTACACAAAAGTTATAGTGTCTACAAAATAAGGGATAGTTTTATGGCATTTTTTTTGGTAATATTTTTTTTTTTTTTTACTAGTAATGGCGGCGATCAGCGATTTTTATCGTGAGTGCGAAATTATGGCGGACACATCGGACACTTTTGGCGCTATTTTGGGACCATTCACATTTATACAGTGATCAGTGCGATTAAAAATGCATTGATTACTGTGTAAATGTGACTGGCAGTGAAGGGGTTAACCACTAGGGGGTGCTGTAGGGGTTAAGTGTGTCCTAGGGAGTGATTCTAACTGTGGGGGGGCTGAGCTATGTATGCCACGACACTGATCACCGCTCCCGATTACAGGGAGCGGCGATCAGTGTCACTAGGCAGAACGGGAAAATGCTTGTTTACATCAGCATTTCCCCATTCTTCCTCTCCGTGAGACGATTGCGGGTATCCCCGCAGACATCGAGTCCACGGGACCCCCGATCACACTCACAGAGCTTACGGCGGGCCGCTTCTTAAAGGGCAATGTACAGGTACATTAATATGCCTGTACGTGCCCTTCTGCCTACGTATATCGACATGAGCCGGTCGGCAAGCAGTTAACCTCCCTGGCAGTCTGATTATGTCAGTATTTTTGAATGCGGTACATTGTTTTGCATGGAAATTTGTTGTTTTATATTGTAGGCTTGTAATTCTTAGAAATAACACACTTAAATCTGTCCAAACAAGAGTCTAGTAGACATCCCGGGTATGATAAAGTTTGAAACACAAAATCATAAATTATAATATGATAAATAATTATGAAGTGGGGTGATTGGAATCACTATCGCTCAATTCTGTAAGTGATTCTAATTCAGTATCGCTGTTTTCTAGCTGGTCTAAAACAGCTTTTGCCCTAAAGGGATGCTTTTTGGATGCCATGGACGGTCTCAAGTTTCCAGGCAGAAAGAACTGTAAAAGTGCAGGCAGGGCACTGGACAAAGCACTAGGGACAAAACTGGGGTGAAAAGATTTGATACAGTAATGTAATCCTAACAGATTACAATGTATTGTGTGTATGTTATGTCTTGAACTTTTTTGAATTTCCCAGCCGCCTCTGCAACCCTGCGTCACGGCACACACAGGGAAGGGAACACGGATTTATCAGCCGGAGGACACAGTGGGAGGACATCGGGGGATCATAGGGATAGGCTAAGTAACAGTACAGGGATACTACGATTTAACCCCGAGTATGGTTCGGGGTTACCGCTTTTGGTACTGAAAATGAACCCAGAGCCACATTCGGGATTACCGCCAGGGAGGTTAAAGTTCATGTGTGTGTAAAGGCAGGCGCCCCAATAACGGACAATATAGTGTACTGTATGTGGTATTTCTGCGATTGTCTGGAACAGGAGAACTTATTTTGGGTTGGTATTTGGTGCTACCATGTTTCCCCGAAAATAAGACCTACCCTGAAAATAAGCCCTATTGTGATTTTCAGGGAGGGCTGCAATATAAGCTCTACCCCAAAATAAGCCCTAGTTTAAAGTGGTTGTAAAATCCTAGAATGCACTGTATTACAGTATTATATAATGTAAACTGTATGTTTCTGTAATCTATTTGTGATAAATACCTTTGTTACAGCGCCGCTCTGTGAAACATACACAGTTTACATTATATAATACTGTAATACAGTGCATTCTAGGATTTTACAAGCACTTTTACTCAGTTCCATTGGCCACTGGGGATTCCTTAAAAAAAAGAAAAAAAATCAGGAGACATTCGTTACCATTTAACACCAAATGAAAGCCCAATTTGTCCTGAAAAAAAAAACAGGGATGCACAAAGTTGTGATATGTACAGTTTTAATAAGACATGTCAAAGTTGCAAAATTGTGCTTAGGCATTGAGGCATGGGGGTGCCATTAATGCCTACTTGCACCCACACACACTGGAAGCAGCAAAAAACACTATGTGGTTTCCCTGTGGCTGCCAATCCTGGAAAAGGCGCATGTACCTTTTCTCTGCATTTTCTGTAAGTACAGCAACCCCTTCAATGGTCTGCTGTGTCCACAGAAATGCGGCTGCCAGGAAACATGCATAGTGTGAACCTAGTCATAGGCTGTATCAAATGTCAGCTGACAATTCTAATTGCTGGCATTGCGTCTAAGAAGTACACTTACATACAGTGGAGTTGTGCATTAATCACACCCCTCTGGATAAGATCTTTTTATATCTATGGCAGTCTCCTTTTCTGCAACTACAGTAAATTTACTCCACAAATTGCACCGTTTTCAGCTTTCCCTGGATCTATTTTTGCTATTCCAACTTTAAATTCCAAGACCCCATCTCTACACAAGTGGATAGGGAATGTAGTAGAGCTGCACGATTAATCGTTAATAAATAGCGATCTTGATTCAACCCTCCTCAAGATCCTAATCTAGCATTTCCATGAATTATATAAACAGTACAGAGCAGTTCCCTGCTCACAGCTGTCAAAAAAAAAAAAAAAGCAGCCAGAAATGTTCATCAACAACATTGCTCAGCGCTGAAAGATAAAAAGAAGCATTGTATCCTTTTGTTCTTTTAGAGATCAAAGGGGTGAACTTCGGTCTGCAAATGAGGTCAGTTTTATCAATTAAAGACTAAGCCTTTTTCTGACACTTGTAAATTTTGCTAGAAAATTACTTAGAACCACCAAACATTATATATATATTTTTAGCAGAGACCCTAGAGAATAAAATGGCGGTCATTGCATTATTTTATGTCACACTGTATTTGTGCAGCAAGCTTTCAAACGTAATTTTTTGGAAAAAAATACACTTCAATGAATTTAAAAAAAACTAAACAGTAAAGTTAGCCCAATTTGTTTGTATCATGTAAAAGATGATGTTACATGTGATCTTTGTGACTCTCATTTTATCCAGAATCATGCAGCTCTAGAATGTAGGAGTAGAAAGACCAACAACAAGGCACCCTTTGACTCATTCATGAATAGTTGAACCCCATGAATAGTGTTTATGGGATCTGATGAGAATACATCTCCGGCATTAGCTTGTCGTGGGTTATAAGACTGCCTCCCCTTTCTCCCCTCTCTTTACTTTTCCCCTCTCTTATTTTCACTACCATCTTCCAATGCAATTTTGCAAAAAAAAAAAAAAAATTGCTCTAATTTCTAAACCCTCATCCTTTTTTCTCCTCATGTTTATAAAACATTCACATATTCAATCTCTGAGACTCAACTTTAAAATCTTACAGGTTTCTACATGGCAATAATCATATTACATCTCAGATCAAATAGGTTTGCATAATCTTTTCTACACGTTCATAGTCTGAACTAACACTGTTGTAATTGCCATGCTCTGTACATAAACTAATATTGTTCCCATTCATGTCTATTCCTCCCTCTCATTTTATTCTATAACCCTCATTTTTATTTTATTTTAAATAAAAATTAGGATTGTAAAAAAAGACCAACCACCCAAAACAAAAGCCCATTTACCCAAGAAAAATAAATAAATTAGAAAATGTTAATAAATAAATCACAAAACAAAAACATAAGGTGCAGAAGAGTGACATGGATGCCAGCAGACGAGCACTTGCTGCTGATACAAAAGAAAAAGTTCTAAAAAGGACAGTAAGATCTATAGAACTGTAAAAACAGGGAGTACACAAGGGTATGTAGTTCACCACATTGCAATCTATGGTATATCACTATATAGCTTTCCCCAGCCAACTCCAACACACACCCCAACAATATGGCTGCTTAATCACAAGGGGGGTGGCTGTTCCCATCTTTCAGATTACTGGCTCCCTCAGCAGAGGCAGAAGTGAGATAACTTAAAAAGCGTCCTGTTGAGCATGTCCATGGATGACATCAGAGGAGGGTGGGTCCCAGACTTGTGGCTGCAAATCCTGGCTTGTTGACTGTCCTCACCATCTTGCAAAGGTGCTGGTGCTCTGCTATCACTGGATCCATCTTTGCTTGTGGCTGAAACATGGGTGTCCCTTCACTATGCAGGTTTTGCATCTTTTCTCTCCCACTAATGGATGGATTAAACCATGCCCTGGACATTTAAATTGGATTGTTTAGCAAGCACAGGGATAGAATGTTGAACAGGGCAGGCCTTGTCAAGTACACTTGCCTATCCTACAGGTACAGAGCTCTCACATCCTGAAGAGCACTAGACAGAAAGACCCAGGGATTGTGGGATATGTAGTTTGTTCACAGGAAGCGTCAATTCTTACACAGACTACAGACAGGCCATGCATTGTTTTTTTTGTTGCAGGCTAGCCGGTAAGTGTGCTGGGAATTTTTTGTTTGTGATATGTTTTCCCCTTCCATGTGCACCTTACTGCAAAGTTATAGTTATAGGTTGGGGTGGTTGCCTCTTGTTTGTACAGTTGGTTCAATTTGATGCATAGACGCACCTGATGCCTTCAGCGGCCATTGTGCTCTTGCTGGGCGTCCCTCTGTCTTTAGAGAGGGGTGGGCTCCCTCCAGGTAATCCTGCCCTTAATCTATCCACTGCGATACGTGTTCCAACTATATAGAGTTAAGACCATAGAGTTAAGACCACAGTATACAGAGGAGCCTTGACATAGACACTGTGGTTTACGCACATACAGTATCTCCCAAAAGTGAGTACACCCCTCACATTTTTGGAAATATTTTATTGTATCTTTTCATGTGACAACACTGAAGAAATGACACTTTGCTAAAATGTAAAGCAGTGAGTGTACAGCTTGTATAACAGCGTAAATTTGCTGTGCCCTCAAAATAACTCAACACACAGCCATTAATGTCTAAACTGTTGGCAACAAAAGTGAGTACACCCAAATCCAAACGTCCAAAGTGACAATATTTTGTGTGGCCACCATTATTTTCCAGCACTGCCTTAAGCCTCTTGGGTATGGAGACCACCAGAGCTTCACAGGTTCCCACTGGAGTCCTCTTCCACTCCTCCATGATGACATCACAGAGCTGGTGGATGTTAGAAACCTTGCGCTCCTCCACCTTCCATTTGAGAATGCCCCACAGATGCTCAATAGGGTTTAGATCTGGAGACATGCTTGGCCAGTCTATCACCTTTAACCTCAGCTTCTTTAGCAAGGCGGTGGTCATCTTTGTACTCCTCACCTGGTTGCTGCCACACACGCTTGACACCATCTGAACCAAATAAGTTTATCTTGATCTCATCAGACCACAGGACATGGTTCCAGTAATCCATGTCCTTAGTCTGCTTGTCTTCAGCAAACTGTTTGCAGGCTTTCTTGTGCATCATCTTTAGAAAGAGGCTTCCTTCTGGGACAACAGCCATGCAGACCAATTTGATGCAGTTTGTGGCGTATGGTCTGAGCACTGACAGGCTGATCCCCCACCCCTTCAACCTCTGCAGCAATGCTGGCAGCACTCATACGTCTATTTCCCAAAGACAACCTCTGGATGTGATGCTGAGCACATGCAACGTCTTTGGTCGACCATGGCGAGGCCTGTTCTGAGTGAAACCTATCTTGTTAAACCGCTGTATGGTCTTGGCCACTGTGCTGCAGCTCAGTTTCAGGGTCTTGGCAATCTTCTTATAGCCTAGGCCATCTTTATGTAGAGCAACAATTCTTTTTTTCAGATCCTCAGAGAGTTCTTTGCCATGAGGTGCCATGTTGAACTTCCAGTGACCAGTATGAGAGAGTGAGAGCGATAACACCACATTTAACACACCAGCTCCCCATTCACACCTGAGACCTTCTAACGAGTCACATGACACCGGGGAGGGAAAATGGCTATTTGGGCCCGATTTGGACATTTTCACTTAGGGGTGTACTCACTTTTGTTGCCAGTGGTTTAGACATTAATGGCTGTGTGTTGTGTTATTTTGAGTGGACAGCAAATTTACACTGTTATACAAGCTGTACACTCACTACTTTACATTGTAGCAAAGTGTCATTTCTTCAGTGTTGTCACATGAAAAGATATAATAAAATATTTACAAAAATATGGAGGGGTGTACTCACTTTTGTGAGATACTGTATATTTGCAAATGTGTGCAAACTAAACCTTTAACATGAATTGTTAGATAGGGAGGGTTTTGTTTTCTTTGCAGGCTAGCTGGTAAGTGTGCTGGGAAATTTTAGTTTGTGAGAGGCCATGCATTAAACTTGTGCAGTGCCATGCTTCATGTTTTTACACAAACAGAACAGAAATTGCTGACAAAGGAATGTGAAGATTATCATCTGTACTAGAGGGTGTGTGTACAGGGCAACAAATGATACCATGAAATTACACGATCAATGCACATCTTATGGAGGCAGGAAGGTTTATAGCCGTTAAAACTCATTCTTGTCATTCCCCTGTTCTTCCTCTTTGAACAATTTTACAAGTAATTTGGAAGAAAGCAGTAAACAAGGAATGAAAATGCTGTCCTTTAGTTGCTGACAATTCTAAGTTAGATAAACAAGCCATAAAAGATCACTGGGTTTTTAATCAACTCAGCATTTTTCTCCACTGACATGGTAAATCAATGAGTATCACAGAAAAGCTTAGACACATGATCAGTACAGTTGCACAGTGCATTATTCTGTTTGGGGCACTTACAGGCAAGTTCCAAATGGACTGCTGTTCCCTGTTTAATTGTCCAACTTTATTTACAAGATTTGACATGTACTGCACCCTGCTTGTTCCTCAGTGACAGCCAGTGATGGTCAGAGAGAAGCTTTATTTGAGCAGTACAAATTGTAAACTTAAAGGGGTTGTGAAGTCAGGACTTTTTATATGTGAATGCATTCTATGCATTAAGAAAAAAAGCCTTCTGTGTGCAGCAGCCCCCCTCATACTTACCCGAGTCCCATCTCTGTCCACCAGTGTCTCAGCCATCCAGAACTCTCCCTCCCGATTGACAGACACAGCAGCAGCGCCAAAGTCAGTTAGCCAATCAGGAGAGAGAGGGGCAGGGCTGATCCGCAGCTCTGTGTCTGAATGGACACACGGAGCTGCAGCTCAGCTTGGGTGCCCCCATTGCAAGCTGCTTGCTGTGGGGGCACTCAACAGGAGAGAGGGGCCAGGAGCACAGAAGAGGGACCCGGAAAGAGGAGGATCCGGGCTGCTCTGTGCAAATCCACTGCAACAGAGCAGGTAAGTATAACATTTTTTTTCTATAAAAACAAACATCAAAGGCTTTATAATCACTTTAATATAAATGAGGGGGGGGAATTTGGGACTTAGAATGAGGCACAAAAAGGAACCAGATATAGAAGAATAAATTTAGTGTACAGCCATATATATGACATGATGTAGGCAAAATAAATATCACAATAAAAAAAATAGTGGTTGCATAGACTCAGATACAGCACCAGATGGAAAGACACAGGCTGATGCTGTGGCGCAGGAAAGTAGCGTTACACAGTCAGCCTGGTGCATGGCGCATATGCGCAATAGGACCAGCCCACCCCTCCCCCCACCAGAACAATGGGGGGAAAGGGGAGGGCGCCCAGAGAGCATAGAAGCACAGGGCAGCCCCAGGGCAAACAGATCCGCTAGAAGACATGGAAGTAAAGAGTATATGAAAATGTATATATATATATAGATAGATAGATATATCTCTATCTATCTATCTATATATTTATTAACCTTTGTAGGTCTGGGTTCAGTCTGCACTTAGCTATGCTGCTCACTCTATGGCTATTAGACACCCACTATTTTTTTCTCCACACTTGTCTTCAAATGGTTGTCACCATTCACTCAATATCATATGTCATTTGTGATTCTTCCTGGCCTCTCAAAATTCCGCTGTGACATGTCGAGTCCTCAAGTGAGTAGGGGGGTGAATATCTCCCCCTTTAAAACCTCCCCTTTTTTTGCTTCTTTCCTTTTTTACCTCTTTTGTTACTGGGGTTATTACATGTTCAATGTTTTATATCACTTTTTTTCTACAGAACTGTCATACGCATCAGCTCCTGATGAGGTGGTATTAATTCCCCGAAATGCGTAGAGCTTACAAAGATGCATACCTCAATGACTTAATCTGTGAGGACATTTATTCCTTGTTATGTTTTATACAATTTTGTACATGGAACAACATCAGTAATGGTACCACACAATACTCTGTGGTTTATGTTTAATCTTGTGCTGTATCTGAGTCTATGCAACCACAATTTTTTATTGTGATATTTATTTTGCTTACATCATGTCATATATATGGCTGTACAATAAATTATTCTTCTACATCCGGTTCCTTTTTGTGCCTCATTCAAAGTCCCAAATTCCCCCCTCATTTATACCGAATATTACAATCACTTTAAAGTTCTATTCAATATGACAAACCAGTCAGAAAAAAAGGTATCTTTAGTGCAGGGGTGTCAAACTCCATTTCATCGCGGGCCGCATCAGTAATATGGTTGCCCTCAAAGGGCCATTTGTAAGACTAGATGTTCAGAGCACCCCATCACCCCTTACATCACGTCAAGAGTCACCCCACCATCCAATGTCAAGAGTCCCCCACCCACCCTTACATCACAGTGCACCCCCCCGTTACCTTGTGCAATTGGGGAGAAGCTGAGCGTGCAGGATCTGGAGGAGGACTGGAGTCAGCTGCTGGGGCCTGCTGAATTTAAGATCAGGGGGAGGTGGTTACGAGGGGGTGCTGCAGCTGCACAGAGACACAATATCTGTAGGAGTTCTGTCCTCTCTGCTGCCGACTGCCAAGTTGGGAGGCAGACAAGCCTCCTCATGGCTGCATGGAGAAGTGCAGGATCTGTAGGAGGAGTTCTGTCCTCCTCTCTGCTGATGAATGCTAAAACGGAGACAAGGGGGGTTCTGCAGCTGCAGGAGAGGTGTGGAAGGCCACATGAAATGGCCTTGAGGGACGGATTCGGCTGTGCTTTAGTGTATACTTCCTGATTAGAAGAAGCAGAGCACCAAACATTTATCAGTGCCTAGACATCGTCTGTTCCTCTAAGTTTACAGATGCCTATCAGGACTTGGAGATCAATAACCTCTTCAGCCCCAGAAAAATTTATCCCCTTCCTGACCAGAGCACTTTTTGTGAGTCGGCACTGCATCGGTTTAACTGACAATTGCGCAGTCATGCAGTGCTGTATCCAAACAAAACTGACGTCCTTTCTTTCCCACAAATAGAGCTTTCTTTTGGTGGTATTTGATCGCCTCTGCGTTTTTTTTTTGCGCCATAAACAAAAAAAGAGCGACAATTGAAAAAAAGCAATATTTTTTACTTTTTGCTATAATAAATATCCCCCCAAAATATATAAAAAAAACCTATTTTTTTCCTCAGTTTAGGCCGATATGTATTCTTCTACATATTTTTGGTAAAAAAAAAAAAAAAAATATCGCATTAAGCATATATTGATTGGTTTGCGCAAAAGTTATAGTGTATACAAGATAGGGGATAGTTTTATGGCATTTTTTTTTTTTTATTATTAGTAAAGGCGGCAATCGGGACTGCGACATTATGGCGGACACACCGGACATGTTTGACACTATTTTGGGACCATTGTCATTTATACAGCAATCAGTGCTATAAAAATGCAGATTAGTGTAAATGACACTGGCAGTGAAGGGGTTAACCACTAGGGGGCAATGAAAGGGGTTAAGTGTGTCCTAGGGAGTGATTCTAACTGTGAGGGGGCTGGACTTCAACACACAGTACAGTGATCACTGCTCTCGATGACAGAGAGCTGCTATCACTGTCCTGTTACTAGGCAGAATGGGGAAATGCTGTTTACAAAAGTATCTCCCCGTTCTTCCTCTCCGTGACACGATTGCGGGCACCCGGCGGACAGAGTCCGTGGGACCCGCGGTCACAGAGACTGCATCGCGCACGCGACAGTTTCTTAAAGGGGACGTACCTGTACACCCTTTTGCCTGCCAGTGCCATTCTGCCGACATACAATCGGTGTGCGCTGGTTGGGAAGAGGTTAAAGGCATTCCCTCTCCGCCTCCTATTTCGGAATTACATAGACGTTATCAGAACAGTGAGAACAGAAAGAGCTACCCGCTGATGCCATGCACCTCCACTTATAAGACAACTGTCTCACAGCCTCAGTACAGTGTGATGGGATAAAGTGTGCCTAGGCAAAAGAGCAGTTCTAGAATACCTACTGTAAGTGCTATACCATTCACACCTAACTTCACTCACATAGTTTTACATTATCCAAGGATACATTAGGATTACATTAGCCAAGTCCTGCTCCACTTTGACACAATGGCAAGGAATTATGCAGGCCATACATGGGTCGAAATTCCAAACAAATTTTCTTTAGCAAATTTTGTGTGTTTTGTTATCCCATGGTGCCACCATCGATTTCGAAATCTGACCAACCAAGCCTTCAATTTCACCTCATGTTGCTACAGAAAAGATTTTTTGTGGCTGGGAATCTTTTCTTTCTTGGAATTTTCTTTTCTTACACTGATGCACATTTTTTGCACGATTCTCCCATCGTTGATTAGAAAATAGTTTGCATTTCAAAAAATGTTCAACATGTCCGGTCACTCAAATTAGATGGCCGCACTAAAATCAGCCGTTGCTGCGGCCCACCAATGCCACGTACACAGGATCGCACATTCCGACAACAAAATCCATGTTTTTTTTCCGACGGATGTTGGCTCAAACTTGTCTTGCATATACACGGTCACACAAAGTTGGTCGGAAATTCCGAACGTCAAGAACGTGGTGACGCACAACACGTACGAGCCGAGAAAAATGACGTTCAATAGCCAGTGCGGCTCTTCTGCTTGGATTTTGTTGTCGGAAAATTTGAGAACCAGATCTCAAATTTTGTGCGACGGAAATTCTGATGGAAAATGTCCGATGGAGCCTACACACGGTCGGAATTTCCGACAAAAGGCTCCCATCGAACATTTTCCATCTGAAAATCCGACCGTGTGTATGCGGCATTATAGTGTGAAATGCGAGTGAAAATTCTTAAAGATTTTCTAAAGAAAATAATTTTTTGAAATTCAACCTATGTATGGCCGGCCTAAGGCTTCATCTTATCTTTGCTTTATTGAGCTTTCAGGGTGGCATGGTAACTTTCATTATTTATATATTCCTGGGGCAGTAGTGAAGAAAGGAAAGAACATAGAATCAGGCTCCCCAACACTTTGGTGTTCATTTGAGGACACACATTTGCTAAGATTATACAATGCATTCAGAAAGTATTCACAGCACTTCACTTCCACATTTTGTTATGTTAAAACCCCTATTCCAAAATGGATTAAATTCATTATTTTCTTAAAAATTCTACAAAACAGTATGAGTTTGGCACACCTATTGTGGGGCAGTTTCTCCCATTCTTCTTTGCAGGACCTCTCAAGCTCCATCAGGGTGAATGGGGAGCGTTGGTACACAGCCATTTTCAGATCTCTCCGGAGATGTTCAATAGGGTTCAAGTCTGGACTCTGGCTATGCCACTCAAGGACATTCACAGAGTTGTCCTGTAGCCACTCCTTTGTTATCTTGGCTGTGTGCTTGAGGTCGTTGTCCTGTAGGAAGATGAACCTTCGTCCCAGAGTGCTCTGAAGCAGGTTTTCATTAAGGATGTCTCTTTATTGCTGCATTCATCTTTCCCTCGATCCTGAGTAGTCTCCCAGTTCCTGCCACTGAAAAAAATCCCCACAGCATGATGCTGCCACCACCATACTTCACTGTAGGGATGGCATTGGCCAGGTGATGAGTGATGCCTGGTTTCCTTCAGACATGATGCTTGCCATTCAGGCCAAAGAGTTTAATCTTTGTTTCATCAGACCAGAGAATTTTGTTTCTCATGGTCCGAAAGTCCTTTAGGTGCCTTTTGGCAAACTGCAGATGGGCTGTTATGTGCCTTTTACTGAGGAGTGGCTCCCATCTAGCCACTCTACCATACAGGCCTGATTGAGGAGAACATCTCTGCAGCACTCCACCAAACGCTGGAGCACTGTCAGAGTGACCATCGGTTTTTGGTCACCTCCCTAAGGCCCTTCTTCCCCGATAGCACAGTTTGGCCGGGCAGCCCGCTCTAGGAAAAGTCCTGGTGGTTCCAAACTTCTTCCATTTTCGAATGATGAAGGCCACCACTGTGCTCATTGGGACCTTTAACGCTGCAGAAATGTTTCTGCATCCTTCCCCAGAGCTGCGGCTTGATGCAATCCTGTCTCGGAGGTCAACAGACAATTCCTTGGACTTCATGGCTTGGTTTGTACTCTGACATTCACTGTTAACTTTGGGACCTCATATAGACAGGTGTGTCCATTTCCAAATCACGTCCAAATCAACTGAATTTACCACAGGTGGATGCCAATTAAGTTGTAGAAACACCTAAAGTATGATCAGTGGAAACAGGATGCACCTGAGCTCAATTTAGAGTGTCATAGCAAAGGCTGTGAATACTTATGTACATGTGATTTTTTTCTTGTTTTTATTTTTAATACATTTACAAAAAGGATTTCAAACAAACTTCTTTCACTTTGTCATTATGGGTATTGTTTGTAGAATTTTGAGGAAAATAATGAATTTATTTCATTTTGGAATAGGGCTGTAACAAAATGTTGAAAAAGTGAAGCACTGTATACTTCCTTGATGCACTATCAGTGGCCTAAAACATACAGTATTATCCCTCTGGCAACACTACATCCCAACAGTAAAGTTATATCACACTTGTAACTGATAACCTTATATCAACCAGTAGTATTACATCATATTAACAACAAGCCTTCCCCTGGTAACGCTGTTGGCAACCCAGTACAATTAGGCTTTGATTACTACTAGGGTACCAGGGAAGGGTACTCAGAAATTGAGAAGACCTTTGTGTTAACCAAAGACGTAAAACATTTTAGTCCAAGTTGTTCTTTTAAAAATACATTGGATGTTTACATTTTTATTGCCATTTTTTGTTTTGCCTGGAGCTGCCCAACTTCTGCCATGAGACAGTTTCTACCACTCATACATACTGTAGAGTCACCTTTAAGGTGCATTGCCTGTGGAAACTGAAGTATGAACAAAATATTTTATGCCAAGAAACAGAAATGACAACTGCAGATGGGTCAGTGCTTCTTTATAACCTCTGTCTTCTAAAACAGGCTTTCGAAAAGCAAACAAATAGACAATCATATTTCTTTTGTTAGTTTAATGTGTTTCGATTCCTTAACAGCTTCACAGCTATTACATATCAGAGATAGGAACAAAAATTAAGTACAAGGTTTCACAAACACACATAGTTCCATGCCTGTCATTGCACAGAAATAATGGCTATTTGGTCAGTCAATGTAGTGTTTGCCAATACAGAAGGATGGTGACATTGACATACAGTCAGATAAAAAAACATTTATATGCAAGTGAAAAAATTTGATTTATTTCTGGCTAAATGCAAATTTTTAGATTTAGAACAAAAAGTACAAAATGTATGGCCTGCCATAATGGATCATTAACAACTATAACATTTCTAACCTTTTGGTACAATTACATTTTAATCTTACATTGGTAAAAGCACTAGAGGTCTGTGGTTTCTCTCCTTAAGATATATCCTCAGCATTATACAGAAATTACAGAACCCCGCTGAAACACTTAAAGGAAACTGATGTGAAAAATAAAACAGAGGCTTCCATCCTTGAAAAATGCTAATTGTCAATATAGTCTCTGACCTCAATATTTTTGGTGCCTAACCTACAAGTATGCAGATAAGAACTTCTAATTTTATTCTGATTTGTCTGATCTGTTTACTTGCCCAGATCAATAGAACAGCATTTGACAGCTAGCATTTTTAAAGAAGGTGCCTGAATATTTTGTCATGACAGGTTTCCTTTATGGCCTCAATTATAAATGTCAATAAAAAAAAAGTGGAGTTGTTGCCAAGGAATAGAATTGCATAAGTTGTATTAAAAAAAAATTAGCCAAAATCTGACTGGCTGTTATGGGCAAACCCCCCTTTTTTTTCTCCACCTTATATGTATGTGGTCTTTATGTCAAAGAGTTGCAGGACAATATTCACTTTCCTTGACCTAAAAAAATTGCAGGCTCCTGACATTTTTCAGAACCTGTTTTCAATCAACATTTGTCATCTCAGTTTTAGTAAGGTGCTCCATTTATATAACCTTAATCTTGTTTATGTAATATACTAAAGCCAACGGTGGGAAATGCGTACTGTGCTTACGTATAAATCCACAGCCAAAATTGTGACATTCATCAAAATCTGGGCATGAACCAAGTCCCCTTATGAGGCTTCAGAGCATGGTCATACATTTTAAAGAGATTTTTTTTTGGACTGCTGGTCAGTTGAATATGGTAAAATGATGACTGGTGACTTAATAACTAGAACTGTGATGAGTAAAGTTTGAATAGCAACATAACAGCCAATCAGAATCCATCTTGTACTTGTTTGAATACAGTACAGTAATTAGCTGCTCTGGATTATCATATTGAGCTGTTTGCAGCTTGTATACTAGAGATAAGTTAATGTAGTATGCCCATCATTATGGAGAGATCTTCTGCCATGCATGTCTGATAAAAACAGTATTAGTCAAGGGTCAAATTGCTACTCTTTACATAATCAGAAGCCCTTCATGCATAGGTTGTTCTTAATGGTGTTCTCAATTTGTATAAATAATCAGGCAGATCAAAATGTCCGCAAGAAACTTGTGAAAAATACAGTTCAACAGAGGGCCCCTTCAAACATGGCCAGAGCTGGAGAAGGTGTTTAAGGAACCCTCAGAGCACAATGCAGAGCCTTGGGGGCAAGCTACACATGCTCAGTTTGGCGTGTATTGCTATAGTTTTCTTTTCTTGGGAGGGAGCATGTTATCAGCACAGGGCCAATCAGCACTGTCCAGACAGAGGATCAGGGGTCATGCAGCCTCATACGACAGTCAGAGTAGAATGAACCGTCAAGCTTTAACCAGTGCTCATCTGGACACTAATAGAAGTCACAAGACTACACCAACTGCTGATGAGAAAAGGTATTTAGCAGTTTATATTTACTAAAATAATTGCATTTCCATGTTCTGTGTACTGTGGGAGACCAGATATAGTGAATGCAGGGTCCTGGGCTTAGTACCACTTTAAGGCCATATTAGAAATTGAACTGGTGTACCTGTGACCACTGGCAGCATGTCTAAAACCAAATATGCTGCTAGGTTTGAGAGGGTGCACTGTCCATGTGCTGACTCTTCCCTCCACAGAAGGTTATCCTGATACCCTACAATGGAGATGCCCTGGGAACATAAGGATAGCTCAAGGGATCTAGGATCTTGTCAAATACACAGGCCAAAAGACAGGGCCACAAACTGGATTTGCTGCAGATCAACAGCAGAGCCAATAAATTACTGATGTAGAGAAAATAAGGGGACCGTGCAAATACAAGTACATGTCCTTGACATCCTTAGAGGCCAGAATATTTCCATGAAGGGAGGCTGCAACAGACCTGGAGGTCTAAAGAGGACTTGGGATGATTTTTCTCAGCTGGAGACCAAGGTTTTTTTTTTTTTTTTGCTGGGATAGATGAGATGAATACGCTTACCTCTAGTAACATCATTTAGGTCCACTGCAACTCAGAAGAGGTGTTCACTGTTAAAAGGGCATGCACGGCAAATGCTTTTTACATGCCTACTCTGAAACTAATCGACTACAAATCGATTATTAAAATAGTTGTCAACTATTCTGCAGACAGAATCCATTATTTGTTTACAAATCAGAATATACAGCTCATTACACTGTTCATACTTGCCAGTATACACAGTGCAGCACACATACAGCTCAGTACACGATCCATAAGTGTCAGTAAGTGCCTGAAAGCTTGTGAATGTGAGAGAGGTGCAATACCTCATGGGACATGTAGTCTTGGGCAGGAGATAGAAGTGAGTGATTCTAAAAAGGCAGATTTTTTTTTACCTTGCTATAGGGACACTCTATACTATACTTTGCGGCTTGCTATAGGGGTGCTCTAAAGGCGGGAGGACACAGAAGCACCGGTGGGGGACCTCAGAAGAGGAGAAATCAGGGCTGCGCTGTGCAAAACCATAACACAGAGCAGGTAAGTATGACACGTTTGTTGTTAAAGAAAAAAACAAAACAAAAAAAACAAACAAAAAAAAAAACACTTTTACAAATCACTTTAAGGGGTCTGTGCAGGAAGATCTGCATCTGTGACGGAAGATGTAGGCTGATAGACTGGAGGTAATATAAGGCATTAAAATTAGTTAAAAGAAGTTTACCAGTATCGTGCATTATATTTAAAATATTCATATTCATGCAATAAAAGTTTCAGCCTTTAGCACTACTTTAATATAAAAGATCTCTCTCCACCTTACCCGTATTTCAGGTCTGACTTCAAACACCCTGTATATCCTACTGCTGGGTGTATTTATTATTACTTTCAGTTTTTCATAGTATAAATGAACCCCTTATAGTAGTGATTATCTGTTTTTGTACTATAAAGGGCTAATTTTAGATTTTCTAACCCCACGACAGGTAATTTTTTTTTTTTTTTAATTTAACTTGCTTCTAACATTCACTTTTAAAATAAATGTAATTTCTGAACAAAAACCACATACACTGTCCAAAAAGGTGTTATATCGAGAAAAGATTTCCATCATGCTCCTTTGAATTTTCCAGTCACTTTGGTCCCGTCACTGTTCGAAAACGAACGTCGAGTTGATCCCACTAGTGGATTAGAGAATCAAACATTCTGAAGACAAAAATTTTCTAAGGAAAAATCTGTCTGAAAATAATCTAAAATGCTGTTTTGCAGTTTACAGTTTTTTTCTTTAACCACTTGAGGTCCCGGCCATAGCCAAATGATGGCCACAACGTGGACCTCAATTTCCGGGAGGCCGTCATCGGACGTCCTCCCCTGTGCACGCGCACTGAGCGCACCCTGCAGGGCACGCGCTGTGATCACCGAGTCACGGAGACTCGGATGATCACAGATCTGAGTAAGGGGCCGATCCCGGGCCCCTTACCATGTGATCAGCTGTCAGCCAATGACAGCTGATCACATGATGTAAACAAAAGTTCGGTAATCATTTTTTTTTTTCTCCTCACGCTGTCAGCTGACAGCAGCCTCATACAGGGAACAAGATGGCAGACATCCACCAACTCATCTATACAGCAGTACAAGGAAGTCACCATAAACAGGTTCCACAATTAAAGAATAAGTGTGGGGTAAAGCCCAGTACACACTATAAGAAAATTAGATGAATGATCGTTTGGTTTTCCTCAATGTTTCACAGCAAGTCAAAACCGAGGATGATACCAATTGTATGAAAGTTCTTGTACGACAAAAGCTTTTTTTTTTGTGTATTGTTTCTGATCATGTGCAGTCTTTTGTATATAAGTTTTCTCATACAAAAACAGTACACATTAAATGAAAATCTTTAGTTCTGTTCACATACAAGAACATTTTTGGAGTTTGTGCCTTCTGAAAATTTAGTTTGGCAAGTCTGAATCGGATATCGAAAGCTGTGTACACACTATACGAAAATCAAACGATCATGCCTCGTACAAAATTTTTCTTCTGATATTCTTAGTGTGTACTGCACTTAAATGTGGATCACTTGCCACGACTTTAGTCTTTTCCCCTAATGTTTGACAGATCATTACAGCCATGGAAGGTTGAGATGCAAACCAGGAAAATAAGGTTTGGAGAGTGTTTCCAGTCTATTATCTATAAGATATTTATACACCTGCGCATCCTCTATAGCAGTGGTTTTCAACCTCTCTAGTGCCGTGACCCTTGATAAAATTTCCCAAATA
This sequence comes from Aquarana catesbeiana, assembly GCF_042186555.1. Taxonomy (NCBI): domain Eukaryota; kingdom Metazoa; phylum Chordata; class Amphibia; order Anura; family Ranidae; genus Aquarana; species Aquarana catesbeiana. Next base: position 768,646,413 of record NC_133324.1, read on the forward strand.
GTGGGGACCCCTAACAGCAAAATTATTTTCGTAGCTTGGGTTGTCTGCAGCCAAGGCAAGACAAGTAATTTGCGCCCCTAACCCACAGACATTTAGCGCTCCCTGAGTCCCTTCCACTCATACAGTATTAAACCCCCTTCTGGTACATTTTAGGATGTACCACCCTTTTTGTTCTCTCTTTCCCTTTTATGTCTCTCTATCCTAATTTCTTGTTTTTTTCCCCCCCATCCCTCTCTCTAGCCGTCTTTCTTGTTCTTATTCTTTCTCTCCCTTTTTCTTTGTTCCACCCCCTACTTTCCTCTCCCTTCCATGTATTCTCTATTTTTATTTCTTCTCTTAATCCTTGGTGGGGGGTGGGGGGGGAATGGCATGAGTGGTAGTGTTGTCGGGGAGTTGGGATGAGTGGCAGTGCTGGGGGAAGTTCTGATCAGCCAACTTAGGTGCTTTTGATCAAGGTCATCTGCTGATTTGAGAACTCTAGTGGGTATTTTTAATGGCAACTATAACCACAGGTAGTGTTACTCACTGTGTCTCCGACTTTGTGGTGTCCCGTAGCAGTGACACCCATGCCGAAATCAGGAGATAGGGTCACGTCCAGCCCCTCCAACTTCACATTCCTCACCAGCCAGTTAACCTCCAGTCTCTGCTCCCAGCCATGCACTGAACTGAATGGGCGACTGCGAAGAGGCAGAGTGGGCAGCCGTGCGCTCCAGGAACAGCCCAGCTGGGTGGCCACAGGCTCCAGGAACAGCCGCAAAAAGTCTGGGAGAGCGGTGCGGGCATCAGTAACAGCCCAGGATTCAATGACCCAGGCAAATCATCATTCGACCCCCAGGTTGAGAACCACTGCTCTATAGGGATCTTCAGAGGTTTATTTAAGCTGGGTATACACTACTAGAATTCATTCCACATTTTTCACTCTATAAACATTGTAAGAAAGTTCTTTAATTTTTCTAATCATTAGTGAGGTCAATTCGATGGTTGTTTTCAATAGGGATGACTAGAAAATTTGAAAGAGCAGCATGGGCCTTTTTTCTCTAATGTACAAATTACTAGCAGTGTGTTTTTTGTTTGGTAAAGTCAATTTATTCCAAAAATCAAGTAAAAACAAAATTGAATGAAACATTTGAAAGGTTCTGAGAAATTTTTGTACAAATTTTCATTTGAAATTCTACTAGTGTATAGCCAGCTTAAGACTGGACACTGCTGGTTCAACTGCTTCAACAGTCCGCTGCTTAATAAAGGTTTCAAACTGGTATTGGACCACAAAACACTTAAAAAGGTGTACATTTTTTTCCCCAGTCAGTGGGGTAGAGAACACCTAAAAATAGCGTGGGCATGGGAGAAGTTTTAGTAGTCTTAGGACCTCCCAGGTATTATAGACTGAAACCAAAAGCTGCACCTCTATGTTTAGGTTGGAATGCACAACATCAATAGGATCCAAAATGGTTTCTCTAAGCCTAGACGTTATGGAGGCTGCCTAGGACTCCTCAAGAACAACTTCATCTGGCCAGGATTTTTGAGACTCTTCTTCAGAGCCTCTGCAACTAAGGTTTAAAGGCCACTAAAGCTGCAGGCAGATAAAATAATGATCTGCAGGGGAAGATATTAAGGTACGCTTATGTCCTCTGTGGTTAGAGTCAACAATTAAAATTGCAATTTGGCTCATAAAATCTTGCATAACTGCAGTGAATTTCTCTGGAAGTGGTCCAGACCCGATGGAGGACTCTCAGGAATGTGAAGACTCAAGTAGGGGACAACCTTCTAGGCTGTTGGTATCAGGCCCTTGAGAGGGAACACTGCAGGCTGCCTCAGCATTGTTATCGGACTGTGAGCCAGAAGACCCAATACGGTGGAACTACTCCTTTTATGTTTGGGGTCCAATATATTGCACCTCAAATGGGAACAACTTCGCCCTAAAAACAAGCATAAACCTTGATCACTTATGGACTGACTGCTGAAGTAGGAGATGTATAAATAATCTGAATAGATCAGGTCACTGAAGGTGGCAGCAAGGACTAAAATGATTTTTCTCTTGCAATAAGGCAGAGTGTGTGCACGTGCACCACTCCAGCTAGTGATGCAACACTTAACTCCTTAGAGTTTTAACCCTTTTTGTGAAAAACAAAAAAGGGACTACTATGGCATCAAAGAGTTCTAAAGAAACAAAGTAGCTCCTGGTGCTTGGTCCACATGGCATATCAGACAAGTCTTTAGGGACCGGGTGACATCAAAGGCTCTGCTATGGCTCTGGACCTAGAAAGCACTCAGGAAATCGCTCTGTGGCTGAATGTACACAGAAAATAAATTTAACAAGCCCAGTGCCCAAATTTCACATTCCAGGCAGGCCCCAACATTGTCAAGTCCAGTGAGATCCGGCCTCCAAAGCTATTACTAAAGATACACCAATCTAGCTGCATAAAGGACCAGCAGCATGTAAATTAAGTCTTGAACAAAAGTATAAAAAAGGCTAAGAAAACAAAAACTTTTCTCAATAGTGAAAAGGCGGCCATCCTCTTAGGGTTCTAGCAAAAATCTGGGAATGGTAGAGGTCATACCAGGCTGGTCCCTGTTTTTTTGCCAGTGTCCAAAGTCTTCTCTAGGTGGCAGTATAACCCGAATGTCTCTGAATCATATGTACTTCAATGAACGAGAAAGAAAGAAATATTTTAAAAGTGTATATTAAAACAGCATTGTATAGATGATGAAATGGAAGAGAAGTTACCATCCTTGCAACTATAACCATTTCTTACACTGCCTCCAACTACTACAAAGGTCTCCATATTAATCTTTTTAATTAGAAGTACAGAAATAGCAGTACAACTAGCCTTCAATATCTCCTCAGTGACCTTAGTATTCTTTAATGAAATGAGAGGTGGTTAAGGATATGATGATCTGCAAAACGGTCATCTCTAATTTTCCTGTATACCGCTGTAAAAATGGCTATTAAAAAAAAGGTATTAGTAAAAATTGATAATACTAAGAGTTTGATTGTAAACAGCATTAAAAGGGCAAGCCAGCAAGAATCCTGTGAAGGAATATCAGAAGACTGCCTACTGTTCTAGACATACAACTCCAATCTGTGCAAGGTGACTGCAAAACTGAGTACATTTCCACTTTATTTTCAAATTAGAAGGAAGACATGCTTGTACTGGAACTTTAATAATACTTTAAAATCTCAGGCACTCTAATTTATAAATATGGCCTAGGATGTGATGAACAGAAAAGTCTAAGAACATTCTGTTCTCTCCCTGCACAGTTACACTGCTTCTGGCATATGCCCAAACTGTAAGTTATAAATAACAATGAGAAATCCTGTTTGATGGCAAACAGGTCTGTATGTGGGGAGTTCTGTACAGATTTTAGGGTGTGTCTAAGAAAGTATAATCTAACCTTCATATATAGCATTTATGTAAATAGGGAAGAACGATCCCCTCCTCTTTGGCATTTTCTGACATGTCAAGGAGCTCAGCTCAAAGCACTACATTACACAATATTGTCCACTTAGTTCAAAGCATGATCAGTAGAAAAAAAAATGGATGCTTGTTCTTTTTTTGGCAAAACTGTGATGACTTAACCAGACCTTTCTAAAACAGTAATCTGTTTAAAGGACAAAATATATTGATTTTACACTTGACAATAGAAGAGCAGCACTCTGATTGTCAAATGACAAGGCCCTTGGGCTTACTAATGCATTTGGAAAGCTTATACATGGTTAGTTCCATTTCTTGTTGAAGGTGAAATACCATTAAGCAAATGTTCCCTGTCATTCGCAAGCCTTCAGCAGTAGAGCCATTTCAATCTGAAACAATATTTACAAATGTATCATGACATTTCATTGGCAGAACATAAAAAAAATGAAACCAGTGGGTTAACAAAAAAAATAATAAATACATATTTAGAGAGTCTACCGTAGCTATATTTTTAGTGTGATACCAACTTTCTTATATGACAAAAAGAGTGCAGGTGTATATCCGGTGGTATGTCATTGAATGCCATAAAACTCCACTCTTATCAAAGCTGCAGGTGAGCCAGCTAATGATTTTGGGGAGGAATTTTTTTTTTTTTCTAGTAAGGCTAGGTGGCAATTTGTTAACATCTTCTCTATAAGGTGCTCCAAGTATCTATTAGTGATATGCATAGATGTCCTATCTAGACATGGCTTTCATATATAATACACGTAGTGGGGTTATCTGGGGGAGGTTCAGTTGGTTCAGAAGTCTGAGTACATGCTCTTGTTGTGGAGTCATCTTTTACACTTGATGGTATGCTGTCCTGTGATTCTGTATCCAAACAGTGTTTCTTGGCCATAGGATGTACAGACACTGTTATAGCAATTTGCCGAGAGGGCTCATGTACAGAGGAGGCATCTGACTCAGCTGTTGGAGAATCACTCCGCTGCAAAGCATTAGGGATGGTGAAGACTTCATCCACATCACAAACTTCCTGACCAACAGCTCCCTGTCTTACAAATAAATGCCCTGGTTCATCCAGGCCAACAACCTCCATGATTTCTTCCATTATAATCCTGCAGTTCATGATAAGAGGGGGTAAAGGAACACTTCTGGCCAGTTCCTCAATATATCGTGCAAACTCCATTGTTTTAAATTGAGTGACTTTGGCAAGCTCGAGTGTCTTGGCAGAAGTGATGATGGGAATTCTTTTTGCAATCTCAAAAGCCTTTTGTAATTTCTCTGCACCTTCTGTCCTGAAGAATTCATTAATGGCTTTTTCTGTCTTCTTCAAATGACTGCTCATCATACACAATCTTGTTATATTTAGTACCATCACTATGGTAAATGCCACCAGGCAGACAATCATGTAGTAGATTCCCATGTCACCAGAGGTAAAAATTACTCTCAGAGTAACTGTATTGTTTACAGTGCCATGGGCATTGGTAGCAACACAAGTGTATTTTCCTCTATCCTCGAAAGATACACTGGTGATATTTAAAAGTCCACTATCAAGAAACCACCATTTTCCAGCTGAAAAAACAAAAAACAAGGAGATTAATATACTGTCAGTTCTTAATAAAACGATATACTTTCTCGTATTTCACCTGCTGAAGCAAGTGTGTATATGAAACACAGGCAACAAAATACAAACAGCTATATGTGAAAATGAGAGTAAATGCAACAAGAAGTCAATTCGTATGGACTAAAATATACTATGAATGAATCACAACATATAAAAAGGTAAGAAGGCACATTAGAACGAAATAGGATTTTGACTCATCACAGAATCATTTTCTTGGAGTACATTACAGGAAACAGGATGAGAACTCCGGTACATAGGGTTATGATGCTGTCGTCTTCTGGAGATTTGGACACTGGCAAAACAAAGTTGCAGGAATAACCCACAAAAAACCCTCTGGCTCCAAGCATGCCTTAGATTTATTAGCAAGCAATAGTAGGAGTGGCTTTAAGGGTGGAGACAAGGGGGCTGTGTTCTGTAATGTACTCCAAGAAAAGAATTTTAATGGCAATTCAAAAATCCTATTTTCTTAGTTGTACATTATGGGATACAGGATAACCGTTCAGGTATATTAAAGAAGGAGAAAAGCAGTTTAACTGAATAGTGAGTAAAACAGCAAACAAAACACTAACAGGCCCACAAAAACGAACAGGTAAGTAGAAGTGGCGCAACAGAAATGAATGAAGAACCAAACAACTGGAGCTGGCAATGGCTGATGCCTGAACATCCACCCAATAAAAAACTTAAAGAACATGTAAGCAGAAGACCAGGCAGCCTTGCAAATCTGAGAAGCAGATGCCATGAAAAGCCCATGAAGCACTCAATTATCTACTGGAGTGAACTTTGACCAGTAATAGAGGAAAACCTGCCTTTGAGGTCAAAAACTTGTTGAATTCATCTAGCGATACTGGAATGAAAAGTAGAGTCACAATGTTGAAATGGAGCTGTGCCTGAAAGATAAACTTTACCAGCACAATCCAGGCAATGGACAGGGAATCTTTTTATGAATCCCTTTTTTGAAGTTTAGGTGCAGAACAGAAGGAAGGTAAAACAATGCCACCTTAAGAAAAAAAAGTCCCTGGGTCTCAAAACAACCTTTTCCTTGAGTAGCAAGTAAGGGTTCTTTACAGGTTAAAGTGTTTGTAAAGGTTTTTTTTTTTTTTTAAACAAACATGTTATATTTACCTGCTTTGTGCAAGGGTGTTGCACAGAGCAGCCCCAAACCTCCTCTTCTGGGATGCCCGCCGGTGCTCCTGGCTTTCCATGGGGGCATCCATGCGGGCTGGCTCCCGAGGCCCGCTGCTGCGTACATTGTCCAATGAGGAGAGAGACAGTGGCTGGAGCTGCTGACCTTGTGCACATCGCTGGATCGGGCTCAGGTACAAAAAAAAGGGGGTCTGGGGGGCATCTGCAGCATAGATTTTTCACCTTAATGCATACAATGCATTAAGGTAAAAAGTATTCAGACTTTTCAGCCACTTTAAGGTCACCAACTCAGAAACTCAACTTGAAGTGACATTGACAAGAAAGGCAACCTTGTGAGTAAAGATAGACAGCACAGTATCCCTAATCAGATTGTGAAGGCAAGAGCATCCCTTGACCTGGAGACAAACCTGCTGAGTTTTTTTTGTTGAAACTGGAAGCAAGGAAGTTCACATTTGGCATGCCCTACCTATGACAGAGGTCTTGAAAAACCTCTGGAGGAAAAGATCATTTTCCAGTGTCCAGATATTGATAACTGGGGAAGTCTGCACAGCAGCTAAGGCTAGAACATGAAGTTCTGCCCAAGCCAGAATCTGATCTAATTCTATTTGAGCAGTGAGACTTCTGGCGTCTCCCTAATGGTTGATATAAGCCACAGGCATTGTGTTATCTGATTCCTAGTTTAGTTACCTTACAGATGAGAAGTTCAGCATTAAAAAGGGAAAACTGTGTTTACCCTGAGTTCCAGAATGTTGATCAGGCTGAACTTCCTCCAATGACCAAGTTCCCTCTACTTAGAGGGTGCCTAAGATTTCTCCCCAGCTAGATGGCATCTGCAAAAAGCACCTTCCAAACCATTGGCAGGATTTCCAGTTTCCGTGTCAAACTTTTGAGACACTATGCCAGAACAAGCCTGGTTAGGCATATGGAACAATCCAGAGACTGTACCCTCTTGTCCCACACTACCAGAATATCAAGCTGCAACAGTCTTGAGTGAAATTGGGTATATGAAACACCATTAGGTCCAAGACCTTCAAGCAAAAAAGGAGGGCCGGGTGGCTCCTGTACTGCAGAAGAGAGACTAAAATTTATCCACAGGAAAACCTTGGACAGGGCCGTGTCTAGGACTAGACCCAGACATTCTAAAACAAAAATGTTTTCAGTGCCGATTTCTTGAGACTTGGGATCCATCCAGATCTGTGAGATCTGCATGGTCCATTGGTCTTTGGCTGATAGAGCAGGAGTTGACTATTCCTTCAGAAGAGAGGGTTGTCCAGATATCTACTATTTGGATGCCCTGAGAGCAAAGCAATACAATAACAGGGTAAAGGCCTGAAGTGCAGTGGACAGGCCAAAAGCTAAGGGTTTTAAATCTATAAGGTTGTGCATCAGTGAAATGAAAGAAGCCTTGGTGTGCCCAAAAGATGAGGATATGTATGTAGGTATCCTTGATGTCCACAGAGGCCAGAAACTCTCAGATGGAGGGAAACCATAACAGACCAGGTGGAATCTCAACAGAATTTTTGTACTCTAGTATTTAACATTTTTAGATCTAGTATGGGAAAGATGGCCACTTTTGCTTTGAGGATGGTAAACAGGTTTGAATAGAAACCTCTCCTTTTTTGGGTCAAATGCATATGACTTTCTGAAACAAAAAGTCTAAAATGTCCTCGGACCAGATGAATAAACAGACTATACCCGCAATCTGACAAGTGAGGAAGTCCCCTCATTGTTAGGAGGACTTGCTCACTTAATTAAGGCGCTTAGGGATCCAGGACTTACAGTGGAACAGAGTTCCAGGCTTTGCCTTGGACCTTGAGAGAAACCAAATTAACTCCATTTAGCTTCAGGAGTGTTGCCTTTTGAGTACTCTTCGCCTCTTAGCCAGAGGACTACAATAAAATGGTACCCATCTGCACACTGCTTTGGCATACAGTGAAATCTTCTGGTAATAAATAAAAAGGCTTCAGCTTGGTCTCCTACCCAAGGGAGAACCCTCCCCCAGCACGTTTCACACAATAGGGGCTTAATCATAGAGGCCTCTAAGATTAACCCCTTACTGGAAAAAACATGTTAGTGAGGATATTCCCATGGGAAGGAGGCCAAGCTGAAGCCATTTTTTGCTAAGAGGAGCTCACTATATGCCAAGGCAGTGTTTTGTTGCAGTGCTATTTTTAATATTTGCCAAACAATATCTGCTAACCCAGGGGTAGGCAACCTGGGGCCCTCCAGCTGTTGCAGAACTAAAAGTCCCATCATGCCTCTGGGAGTAGTTGTAACTGCCAACCTCACAATGCCTCATGGGAAATGTAGTTTCACAACAGCTGGAGGGCCCCAAGCTGCCTACCCCCATGCTTGCCCATTGACTCAATATAGAGTGGGGCCCACAGGCAAGAGCTCTAGCTGATGGAGGACAGAAGGATTCTTCAGGACAGATGCAGGATCCCAGGACATAACCTTGGACTAGAACTCTAGGATCTGGCATATGTATATAGTCACAATAGCAGGTTGCAGGGCAGGACTTGCGAGGGAGAACAAGGTCTTACCCTAGATTTCACATATATGTGGCTCTGCATGATGCATTTTCAAGTGCACAGCAGTTTATTAATTTGAATAGGCTGCTGTGCCTACGTTTTCTGTATGAAAAAGTTCATTGCACCCATTTCAAAACACGGCCATGTGAATATAAATCGCACCATGTTTTTCAGTGTGTGGGGTGCCATAATGGCACCCACACTCGTTTTTTTAAAGCAGCGCATTTTGTGTGGGGCTGCAGGAATGCGTGCAATTTACATGTACTCCTGCACCCACACAAATGTGGACCTAGCCTTAGAGAGAGCCTCTAGCCTTTTTTCCACTGGGTCTTTGAAAACCGGGATGTCCTCAGCAGGGACAGTCAAGTCTGGCTGAGACAAAAAACGGCTGGGTCCGCAATGTGGACAGGCCACTTTAGGAACCCCACCTCCATAGGGTATTGTTGGGCAAAATGTTTGGGAGGGGCAAAGATCTTTACCTTGTTAGGTCAATATCTATACAGGAACAGATGCAATAGGTAATGCACTGGAAATGTCTTAACAGGTTGGGGGCACCCAGGTTAGTCACTTTAGCTGTAGCCAACACAGGCAGCTCCAAGTCTAGGCATGTGCAGACTGAGTCAGTAAGGACTGAGATGGTATCCTAAAGTTTTGGAGTTTGCAGATTGGGGGGGGGGGGGGGATTCTGATGGGGTCCCTAATGTAAAGGGAGGAACTCTGATGGGTCCCTGATTTTTTTTGTTTTTTTTAGCCAATACATATTTGTAAGATATATAATGTGGCCCTCAAACTGAAAAGTTTGGAGACCCCTTCTGTAGAAAGGTAATCCAGGGAATTTGGATGGAGAGGGTTTTTTTTTCCCCTGTTAGAGCTAACTGGCAAACTGCACATGAAAAAAAAAAAGGTCAACAACTTGACTAGGCTTTCAGGTAGAGATACCTGCATTACAAGAATGGCTAAATAAAACATTATATATAGTAACCAGACACATGTACTTATCTAGCTGCTTGCTTGGCGCTGAAATAATAACCAATAATAATCATTAGCGGTTGCTTAATATTCTTAATGACTCATCCAACAGCTAATGCAATAGTTCCTTTAATGTATTTACTTGCTCATTTCTGCTGTTATACTATTGGCGAATACAAAGCAGTGTACCATGGCGGCAATTTCCTGAGTCAGAACACACTGTCTGAATGGCAGGAAATAACAGAGATCTGAAATAACACGTTCTTTTAGAATTTGTACTAGGTAATGAATGCACTACAGCACAGACCGTCCCCCCTGGATTATTCTAATACTGGCATGACATTTTGTTAGCTACTTTTCCATTAGCAGCAAGACCATCAACGCTACTTAAATTAAATCTGTTCTAAGTTCACAGTTTGATGAAACTCTCAGCCCAATGAAGATAGCTTGTCATATTTACTGTACACCGGCCTGTTGGAAATATAAATAAGGGACTATGCCAGGTGTAATATTGTGAATAAGCTGATTAACATACATGAGCATATTTCATTTTATGGGGTCTTTTTTTCCTTAAAGGCCAAGTTCACCTTTGGAACATGTTACATGTTCCATTTGTATTTAGGGTGGAACATGTAACATGTTCCAGTTCCTGCCCCCTCTCCCCCACCCTCCCTTTGCCACGTACCTGCTGACACTTTTTAAAAACCAGTGTGGCTGTGCAGGGCTCTGCCCACATAGCTGCGTCATTCATTCATAGATTTCTGTGAATGAATAAACTACAAGTACCCTCTTTCATTGCTGCAGATGACTTGTAGTTCTCAATGGGCTGCAGGGGGGCTGATGAGTGCTCTGGTAGTCCACTGACATGTCCGGCAGCTTTCAACTAGAAAGCCTGTACAGAGGTATTGATCATGGGTGCAATGATTTCAAGGCTTCTGTGGGGAAAAAAAATAAATAAATGCACATCTTTTTCTGCAAAAAGATGTGCATTAATTTATTTTTTCATGGAAAGGTGAACTTATCCTTTAAAATTGTTATGCAACAATGACAAAGGTGTGTAAAACACGGTCAGTGCTCAAAGTCACAATAAGGTCTGGTTCACACATATGCAGGTTGCAGTTTGCATATTCTAGATGCGTTTTTCAATACACATTTTTGATCCATTGAAGTCTATGGAACCAAAAACCAGAAAAAAAAGTCCCTGGCCCTTTCCATAAAATGCACAGATGTGAACGTGACCCATGGGAAACCATGTTAAATGGACTGTAGTGCGTTTCTGCAAAACTGAAAACGCACTAAAAAAAAATGCATAGGTGTGAACCAGGCCTAAATGAGAGAAAAGTCCATAATGTTTATGTGATGACCAGGGAACATCAGAAACAGGTGGATGCCAAACTCCAGCAGCCCCTGGTATATCTGGGAAGGATCCCTCATAGGCATGCAAAGGAAGAGAGGGAGAAAGAGTGAGTGAGAGAAAAATCCATTACATGGAATTATGCGCATTCCCACCAATATTACCCCCCCTTTTTTTTATAGAAACTCAACTGTTTTGGCAATGCTAACATGTATGATTATAATCACGCCTTATAATCATATTAAGGTGGTGGCAGACTTTGGTGTTTGGTGCAACGTTATCAAAATCTTTTCACAATATTTTTCACCAGCTTAGATTATTGTTCACATTTCTCTGATTATTATTCCTACTTCCTATGTACTAGCATTTGTATTTTTTAACCCCTTCCCGCCGACCGTACGCACATCTGCGTACTCGGCTTTCGGGGGTTATACCGGGATGATGCCCACTGCTGCAGGCATCATTCCGGTACCGTTGTTTCGAGCGGGCCATCGGCTATCCGTATATAACAACCGATGTGGCTAAAAGCCGCTCGGCTGTTATACCGGAGGACGCCCCCCCCTCCCGCCGCTCTTACCGGGCCTCCTGTGCGATCGGGAGGCCCGGTGTCCAATCAGCTGCCTCTGGCGGCTGTGGGCGGGCTGGAACGAAGCTGTGGGCGGCTTCGTTCCAGCCTTCTCAATGTGAACGCGGAAGCGACGTCATAAAATGGCGCCAAATTAAAAAAAATACACAGTATTCAGAATCGCCTTTTTCAGCGATCTGAATAATTTGAAGTGCAGAGGAGGGATGGGGGGTCTTTTAGACCCCCCATCTCTCCATAAAGAGTACCTGTCACCACCCATTACTGTCACAAGGGATGTTTACATTCCTTGTGACAGCAATAAAAGTAAAAAAAAAATTTTTTTTTTAAAACACAATTTATAAGTATAAAAATAAATAAAATAAATAAAAAAAATAATTTTTTTTAAAGCGCCCCCATCCCCGCGAGCAGCGAAGAAAACGCATACGGAAGTCGCGCCCGCATATGTAAACAGTGTTCAAATCACACATGTGAGGTATCGCTGTGATTATTAGAGCGAGAGCAATAATTCTAGCCCTAGACCTCCTCTGTAACTCTAACCTGGTAACCGTAAAAAAAAATTTAAATCGTCGCCTATGGAAATTCATAGCTACCATAGTTTGTCGCCATTCCACGAGTGCATGCAATTATAAAGCATGACATGTTTGGTATCTATTTACTCGGCGTAACATCATCTTTCACATTATACAAAAAAATTGGGGTAACTTTACTGTTTGGATTTTTTAAAATTCCTGGAAGTGTCCCTTTTCCAAAAATTTGCGTTTAAAACACTGCTGCACAAATACCGTGTGATATAAAATATTGCACAATCTCCATTTTATTCTCTAGATTCTCTGCTAAAAAAATATATATAATGTTTGGGGGTTCTAAGTAATTTTCTAGCAAAAAATATGGATTTTAACTTGTAAACACCAAATTTCAAAAATAGGCTTAGTCACGAAAGGGTTAATGGAGTAACTACAGCCACAGCAGACTATGCAACTGCTATGCAGCCCTAGGGCAGAAAAGGACCACAACTGTCTGGCTACATGGTGATTTTCACAGATATAAAAAAATTAAACATTTGCAACTGAATGTAAGCAGTTTTGGAACCTCTACACTATTTCTATAAAGGTTACTAGCATTCAGTATTACTAAGAAACTGTGTACATTGGGGAGACAATAGCCCTAGACATGTACAAGTGTTATAAATGAAGAAAGGAGATAACAAGTTGCAGCATCTGCTGATCTCTGAGCTGCTAGCATTCTGCTCTGCAGCTTGAGAGGTGCAAGGGCTTCACCCTTGAAATTTGCACACCATGGAACTCAAAGCACATTGTAAGGGGCACGCAAACACCCATAGCCACCAACACTCAAAGAGGACATCCTCCCAAGGCTTCCTCAATACTGTGCCTTCTCACAGTATGGGTATAGTAGGAAAGAGAACTAGTGTCTGTGGATGCCGACATCAGGGTATACCCAGCATACTGCTGTCCATTCAGGGGGACCTGCAACGTAGCAGGCCGCATTCCTTCCTGGCCTGAGCACAATGGACAATGTGGCTCAGCAGACACGGGTGATCTATCTGGACATAGTCACGGACTCTGGATGCCTCTGCTGCAATCTCACCGATACCCAGGAGGGTGGATTATGAACCTGCTTCAGCTGTGCAGATCTTCTGCCAAAACATTTGGGGAAGCCAGGGTCATGACCCATCCATACTAATCAGCAGCATATGTCAGAGGCTAAGCCAGCCACCAAGGACTTGAGCCGTAACGAATGTGAGGAAGGCAGCTAATACATTCATCAATTTTTTTCGTTCTACCAGTAGCTTGAACGGAAAAAAAAAAAAAAAATCCGATTACCCAATCCACACATTCAATGTGGGGAATCACTCCGGCTGTGCTATTGTGTTCTGATGATGGGGAGCAAATACAAAAAGCAGTGCTGCCGGTTATAAAAAACAAAAAAGAACAAAACACAGGCTGCAAAACCCTTGCAGCCGAAGCATGCATCCGAAGATGCGCCCACATCTACCTTGTAAAATCTGGTGAAAGTGTGTACTGACGACCAGGTAGCCGCCTTACACACCTGGGACCCTTGAAGCCGGAAGGCCCAGGAAGCACCAAATCCCCTGGTAGAATGCGCCGTGATGGGAAAGGGAGGCGCCCGCCCCCTATGGCATAAGCCTGAGCAACCATCTGTCTGATCCACCGAGAAATGGTGGCCGACGAGACCGCCAGGCCCTTCTTCGGACCAACCACTGAGACAAGCAGAGTCCGACCTCCGTAAAGGAGCCGAAGCAGACATATACACCCGCAGAGCCCGGACCACATCCAGAGAATGTAAGGCGACCTCCTTGGGATGCGACAGCCGAGGACATAAGGACGGAAGCACAATGTCCTCATTTAGATGAAAGGCAGAAACTACCCTCGGAAGAAAAAAAAAAAAAAAAAAAAAAAAAAAAAAAAAAGAGGGCTGCGGACGTAGCACTGCCTTATCCTTGTGGAGAATCAAATAGGAAGACTTGCATGACAAGGCCGCCAACTCAGAGACCCGCCTTGCGGACGTAATAGCCACTAGAAAGGCTACTTTCTGAGAGAGCGTCAGTAAAGGGATCTCCCTAATGTTCGCGAACGGCGGTTTCTGGAGAACCGAGAGCATCAGATTCAGATCCCACAGGGGCAGCGGCGGGCATACCGGAGGGGCCACATGCCGAACTCCCTGAACAAACGTACGCGCCAATAAGTAAGCCACCAGGGGCCGCTGAAAAAAAAGATAGCCAGGGCTGATATCTGTCCCTTAATGGTGCTTACTGCAAGCTTCTAATCCACTCCCCGCTGCAGAAACAGCAGGATCCTGGAAACCGAATATGAACGCGGATGCCACCCCACCTCCTCACACAGGGAGATGTAGGCCTTCCAGGTGCGATGATAAATCTTCCGGGAAGAAGACTTTCGTGCCCTCAGCATTGTGAAAATAACCGAAGCCAACAGCCCTCGGTCCCTCAGCACCTGGCTTTCAACAGCCATGCCGTTAAAGCCAGAGACGGTAAAGCAGGGTGGAGTATCGGACCTTGAGACAGAAGGTCCTCCTGCACCGGCAGCCGCCAAGGAACATCCGCCACCATTCGCACTATGTTGGCGTACCAAGGACATCAAGGCCAGCCTGGGGCAATCAGAATCACCGGAATCCCCTCAGCCTCCACTCTGCGTAGCAGAAGAGGGAGGAGCCCGAGAGGGGGAAAGGCATAAATTAGCCGATAATGCCCCCATGGGGCCACCAACGCGTCCGCCCAGGGATCCCTTAACCTGGCCACAAACCTCTGCACCTTCCGATTGAGCCGAGAGGCCAGGAGATCAAGATCCGGCATGCCCCACCGTAGGCAAATGAGCCGGAACACTTCCGGATGCAGTGACCATTCCCCCTGGTCCAGCAACTGACGACTGAGGTAGTCCGCCTGACAGTTTTCTACGCCCGGAATGTACACGGCTGACAGAGCTGGCACGTGCCGTTCTGCCCACTGCAGGATGTGGGAGACCTCCAGCACCGCTGCTGAGCTCCTTGTCCCTCCCTGATGATTGACATACGCCGCCGCGGCGTTGTCCGACTGGATCCTGACCAGATGACCCTGCAGCCTCTGCAACCATGTGGAGAGGCACCGCCTGATCGCCCGCAGCTCCAGCACACTGATCGACAGGCATTATTCCACCTGCGTCCAGTGACCCTGGGCCGACTGGATGCCCAAGATCCCCCCCCCAGCCGGTCAGACTGGCGTCCGTCGTGATCACCGTCCAATGAAGAGGAAGGAATGATTTCCCGGACCAAAGGGCCGGAGACCTCAGCCACCAGGGAAGCGAATCTCTGGCTAGATGGCTCACCCGGATATGACAATCCAGGGATGTCGGAGATTTGTCCCATTTGGAGAGGATCTCTTTCTGCAGTACCCAAGTGTAACGCCTCGAAGGTGGCTACGATGAGGCTCAGAACTCGCATGTAAAAACGCAGCGATGACCACCTGCGGGACATCAGTAACCGCACCGCAGAGTGGAGAGTCTGCAGCTTGCTTGAAGGAAGAAAGACTCTCGCCTTTGAGGAGTCCAGAATCAACTCCAAGTACTCCAGGTGCTGGGTCGGCAGCAATACCGACTTCTGGAGATTCAACACCCAGCCAAACTCCTGAAGAGTCTGCATGGTGATCGCCACATCCTCCCTTAGTTCTGAGGCAGAAGCTGCTCTCAGGAGGAGATTGTCCAGGTAACCCACGATCGCGATTCCTTGTTGTCTCAGCAACGCCAGGATCGGAGCCAGCACCCTTGGAGCCGACGCCAAGCCAAAGGGAAGAGCAGCGACCACGGAACGAACCGATTCCATCCTGAACCTCCAAACCTTCACAAAACAATTGAGGGCATAGAGATCCAGGACCGGACGGACCCCTTTCTTCTTCGGGATTACAAACAGATTGGAGTAGAATCCTGAAACCTTTCCGACGTTGGTACAGGCACTATCACCCCACGCAGTAGCAAGTCCTGTACTGCCCCAAACAGGGCCTCCCGACGAGACAGAAGGAGATGAAGGTTGGAGGGAAAAAAACCTGTCTGGCGAACAAGAAACTCTATCTTGTAGCCTGACAAAACCAGTTCGCAGACCCACTGGTCAGAAAGAAGAGAAGTCCACCGGTCTGCAAACTCCCGAAGGCGACCCCCTGCCTGAGAGCTGGGCGGGGGGTGAACCTTCAAGCGGTGGCGGATTTGTTCACAGGCTTGTTAGGCTTTCGATACCAGGGACGCTTTTGTCCCTCAGCGGGCACCCTGTTGGACTGGGAATGCTTACCCGTCGAAACGAGAGGACGAAAAAAAACGCTTCTGAGCGGAAAAAGAGGGCCCTGCCTTTGGCGTGGCTCCTTCCCCTTTCTGGACTGTGGGAGCAAAGTATTCTTACCCCCCCAGTAACATCTTTAATAATGTCATCCAGAGAGGCGCCAAACAGCCTCCCACCTTGGAAGGGTAACTCCGCCAACGCTTTCTTAGATGTCTAGTCCGCAGACCAACACTTGAGCTCTAGAAAGTAAGGGGGCCGTATCCAGGGCCGCATCACAAGTATACTTAAGGCCGTGCACCAACTGGTCTGCCAGTTCCACACAGACTGGGGAAACCTGCTCCTTCCCCAACTCGCTGTGCAACAACTTAGCCCATTCAGTAAGTGTTTGTGACACCAGAGCCGTGACTAACACTGGCCGAAACGCCGACTCCACCACCGTAAACATAGACCGGGCAACCGCCTCGGCCCTTCTGTCGGCAGAGTCCTTAAAAGAGGGGGACCCTTCCACCAGAATCATGGTCACTCTATTTAACCTAGATACCAGAGGGTCAACGACCAGAGATGTCCATTTTTTCAGGAAACTCTCCTCAAAGGGGTAACACACCGCCAATCGCCTCGGGACTGAAAAGGCATGCTGCGGGTGTTCCCACTCTCTGTAAATAAACTTATCAAAATAATTCAAGTAGGGAAACACCTTAGCGGTGCAGACCAGCTTGTGGGACCCAAAAGGGACCGACACATCTACAGATGCCCCAGCCGAATACTCTATCTTTAAGGTATTCCCGCACCGTCGTGATAAGTGCCCCCACTAGCGCTTTTTCCTATGCTGAAACGGACGCGGAAGATTCCTCCTCACTGTGCGAAGGGTCATGGTCCGCAACCTCTGAAGCGTCAGAACAGGGGCCGCCCGCGTCTGAATCAGAGCTTTCCCCGGAAGATGGGGGGAGGGCCCTTTTTTACCCACCTTGCGCCCGCATGCCACTTCCACCCTGGAAACAAATGATTCCAGGACCGCCGAAAGAGCGTTCAGGTGCACCGCAGGTCCAGGGGAACCGGTTGCTATCACAGGGGTGTCTGGGGAAGAAGCGCCAGCATCAGACGCCATGCTTGACCTACTCTCGCCTGTCACCACCCAGAACCTAAGGCAAGAGACAAAAAATGCCTACCCTCCTAGCTGCCACAGACTGAGAAACCCCCTGAAAGACTCACCACCCGTTCTCCCCTCTGCAGGCGTCCAAACCACGAGGTGTTCTATGTCAGTTTCGCGCTTTTCCTGGCTTAAACAGCCGCCCAGCACTAGAGAACTAACAGAAAACGTCCCCCGTGGCTACAAGAAAATGGCCGCCGGCCACCTCAGAAAAGTGGCAGAAAAACGCCGGGAAAATGGCCACCGAGCTCCAAGAAAATGGCTGCGGCTTACAGGAAAATGGCCGCGGTTCCCACGGCGACCATTCCCCCTGCAGGAACCCAACTGCCAGGAACCCGGAGACCCCCCGGACCAGGTAAGTGCCCCCTACGCCCAGCCACGCAGCGCCCTCGGAAGAGGAGGAGGGAAAGAAGCAGGGAGGGAGGAAAGGCAGAGAAAAACTCCCCTACTCGACCCTCCCCAGGGAGTGCCCAGCTGCTCCAGCCTGCCCAAACAAGTGGAGCCATACTTACCCCTCCTGCACGGACTACTGGACGCACTCCACGGACAGATCCATCTCCCGCATAATACGGAGTGGCTGTCGGCCATGGCACACTGTGACTCGGACAGCAGTAGCCCGGTCATATGTGTACCCCGGAGCATAAAGCTCCCTGTCTGGCCCGGATCAGCATGGGGCCTGACGCGGCCGACCCAGCGCGGAGCTTACGTCTGCACTCGTTCGATGGCCAGGCTGGGGAAACTACCATGATCTATATTATCCTGCCTGTCACCCAGCCCGGCTGTTGATTGCAGATCACAGGAAGAAAAAAGCAAAAATTTTCAAAGAACCACTGGTCCCCACAGGGAGCCAGGTCCTTCTCCTAGACTAGGCAGAAAAAAACTGGAGCTGCTGGGAGCAGAGTGGGGGGTTATTGCCAGTAGAACTGCCCCCTGGGGGTTTCTTTTTTCTATGTTCTGCCTAGTCCTCTCCTGTGGTGATATAACCCTAAAATCAAGATTATAGTGCTGTGTCCGTCAATGAACGAAAGAGAAAAAGGGTTTCTGTGATTAATGTAGACAAGCCTCATCAGCATGCTTAAGAATGCAGATCTGTATCTTCCACACAGTCATGCAGTGGATGGTTAATCCTAAGTACCAGGCAAAAAATGCATCCCAATACAAAATAATAGCTGGGCCCTAAGATTTATCAGATATTAAAAGTGATTGTAATGTCTCATTTTCTTTCCAATAAAAAAAAAAAAAAATCATGTTCTACTTACCTGCTCTGTTGCAGTGGATTCGCACAGAGCAGCCTGGATCCTCTTCTTCTCGGGTCCCTCTTCTGTGATCCTGGCTCCTTCCTCCTGCTCAGTGTCCCCACAGCAAGCAGCTTGCTATGGGGGAACCTGAGCTGAGTCCCAGCTCCCTGTGTCTATTCTGTGTCGATTGTTTATCAGCACAGCCCCCCTCGGATCCCACCCAGGACCACCAGGGAAGCCGCCCAGGACCACCAGGATGGCCATCCACACTGGACCACCAGGTATATACCAATCTATGCCCAGGCAGCTGCCAATCAATGTCCAGGCAGCTGCCAATCAGTGCCCACTCCAATGCCTACCACTGCCAGTGCCACCAGGGATGCCTATCAGTGCCTCATATCAGTGCCGCGTATCAGTGCCCAGCAGTGCCACCTATCAGTGCCGCCCATAAGAACCCATCTTTGCAGCCTTTCAGTGCCCATCAGTGTCGCCTATCAGTGCCCATCAGTGCCACCCGTGAGTGCCCATCAGTGCGGCCTATCAATGCCCATCAGTGCTGCATATCAGTGCCACCCATCAGTGCCACCTCATCGGTGCCTATGAGTGCCCATCAGTGAAAGAGAAAAAAACCTTACTTATTTACAAATTTTTTTTTAACAGAAACAAAAGCAAAACTTATTTTTTTCAAAATTTTCATTCTTTTTTTATTTGTTTAGCAAAAAATAAAGACTGCAGAGGTAATCAAATACCACCAAAAGAAAGCTCTATTTGTGGAAACAAAATGATAAAAATTTTGTTTGGGTACAGTGTAGCATGACCGCACAATTGTCATTCAAACTGCGACAGCGCTGAAAGCTGAAAATTGGTCTGGGCAGGAAGGTGTATAAGTGCCCAGTATTGAAGTGGTTATGAAAACAGGATTTTTGACCTGCCATAAAATCCCTTCTTTTTGGAGTTTAAGTGTCGGTTCACACTAGACGCGGCACGACTTGCAGGTCGCCTCACCAAGGCGACCTGCACACGATTGCCGGGGCGACTTGCAAGACGACTTCTGTATAGAAGTCTATGCAAGTCGTCCCCAAAGTAGTACAGGAACCTTTTTCTAAGTCGGAGCGACTTGCGTCGCTCCTATTAGAACGGTTCCGTAGCACAGAACGGGAGGCGACTTGTCAGGCGACTAGGTCGCCTGACAAGTCGCCCCTGTGTGAACCGGCCCTAAGGATACAAGGTCAGAGGAGCAGCTCAGTGCCAGTGAGGGACCCCAGAAGATAATTAGGGCTGCTCTGTGAAAAACCATTGCACACAGCAGAAAAGTACAGTGGGTATAGAAAATAATCACCCCCTTTAAAACAATCACATTTTGTAGCTTTGCAGCCTTAAACTGGAACAGTTTTTGTTTTATCCAGCGGTGTTTACTAGTGCAACTTATAACATCCAAGTGATAGATAGAACACCAGCATGTCAGAAAAAAATCAAAAACAGAATCACTCAATTGGAAAAAGGATCACTCCCTTTTTATGTCAGTATTTTTTTGAACCCCACCTTTTGTTTTAATTACAGCCTTTAGTCTGTTGGGATATGTCTCTACTAACTTTACATCTCTAGACTTTGCAATATTTGCCCACTCTTCTTTGCAGAACTGCTCAAGTTCTATTAAATTTGATGGCGTCCGTTTTGTGGACTGCAGTCAAGTCATTCCACAAATTTTTAATGGGGTTTTAGTCTGGGCTCTGACTAGGCCATGCAAGGACATAAACCAGTTTCTCCTTCAACCACTGTGTGGTCATTTTGTTGTGTGCTTTGGGTCATTGTCATGTTGGAAGGTAAACCTTCTTACCGTTGACAACTTAATGGCAGAAGGCAGCAGATTTTCCTCAGGAATTTGATGGGTAATTTGCCCTATCCATTTTTCTTCTATCCTGACAAGTGCTCCAGTGACACCCCCATGCTTTATACTGTAGGAGTGGTATTACTTGGATGGTGATCTGTATTGGATTTCCACCAGACATTTGTTTGGTGTTGAGGTCAAATCATTATATTTTAGTCTCATCTGATCACCTTAAATGCACATTGAAGATTCCGAGGCCACATGGAAAAAGGCGTTGTGATCAGAGGAGACTAAATTTGAATTATTTGGCCTCAACACCAAACGATATGTCTGGCGGAAATCCAACACAGCTCACCATCCAAATAATAACATTCCTATAGTAAAACATGGAGGTGGTAATATCCTGTTATGGGGGTGTTTCTCTGCAGCAGGGACTGGGGCACTTGTCAAGACAGAAGGAAAAATGGATGGGGAAAAATACCATCAAATTCTTGAGGAAAATCTGTTACCCTCTGCCAGAAAGTTGTCAATGGGAAGGTTTACCTTCCAACATGACAATGACCAAAAGCACACAGCAAAAATGAAGGAAAAAAGGTGAATGTGCTTGCATGGCTTAGTCAGAGTCCAGATTAAACCCCATTACAAATCTGTGTAATGACTTGAAGACTGCAGTCCACAAAACGCTCACCTTCAATTTAACCGAACTTGAGCAGTTCTGCAAAAGAAGAGAGTGGGCAAATATTGCAATATCTAGATGTACAAAGTTAGTAGAGACATATCCCAACAGACTAAAGGCTGTAATAAAAGCAAAAGGTGGTCAAAACAAAATACTGACACAAGGGGGGTGAACCTTTTTTTCAACTCAATGATTCGGTTTATTTATTTTTTTATTTTATCTGACTTGATGTTATATCTTTCACTTGTTATAAGTTGCACTGAGTAAATCCAGCTGGATAAAAACAAAAACTGTCAGTCTTAATTTGTGATTATTTTAAAAGAGGGTGATTCTTTTCTATACCCACTGTATGATTTGTTTGTTATTTAACCACTTCATTATCGGATACTTTC
Source organism: Aquarana catesbeiana (assembly GCF_042186555.1). Lineage (NCBI taxonomy): Eukaryota > Metazoa > Chordata > Amphibia > Anura > Ranidae > Aquarana > Aquarana catesbeiana. The sequence continues at coordinate 768,668,111 of NC_133324.1, forward strand.
TCCCCCTTCCTGCCCAGGCCAATTTTTAGCTTTCAGGGCTTTCACACTTTGACTGACAATTACTCAGTTAACACTGTACCCAATTAAATTTTTTATCTTTTTTTGAGACCGATAGAGCTTTCTTGTGGTGGCATTTTACTTTGTTTGTTAAACTTTTGCAAATAAATAACCTCTCTTTATAAATGTAGGCCAAAATGAATTCTGCTATATTTCTTTGGTAAAAATAGCCAAATCAGTGTATATTAGTCTTTGTAAAAGTCAGAGTCTTTACAAACTTTGGTATACATATTTCAAAACGAATCAATCCTTATGTACTGACGGCCTATCATTTCTTGAGGGTTGAAAATGCCAGGACAGTACAAATACCCCCCCAAATGACCCCTTACTGGAAAGTAGGCAGTCATGGGTATTTAGTAAGAGCCATGGTAAATCTGTTGTGTACAACTGTCATGTGATCTCTGCGATTAGTCACAGTGATCACATGGTACTGGGGTCACCTGCAACACAGCCTCTAGAGCACGCAGGAGCTGCACAACGTGCATGAGCAATTAAGTTTCTATACAGTGCCTTGAAAAAGTATTCATACCCCTTGAAATTTTCCACATATTGTCATGTTACAACCAAAAACATAAATGTGTTTTATTGGGATTTTATGTGATAGGCCAACACAATGTAGCACATAATTGTGAAGTGGAAGGAAAATGATAAATGGTTTTCCAAATTGTTTTATAAAAACATTTTTGAAAAGTATGGTGTGCATTTGTATTCAGCCCCCTGTACTCTGATACCCCTAACTAAAATCTAATGGAACCAATTGCCTTCAAAAGTCACCCGATTAGTAAATAGAGTCCACCTGTGTGTAATTTAATCTCAGTATAAATACAGCTGTTCTTTGAAGCCCTCAGAGGTTTGTTAGAGAACCTTAGTGAACAAACAGCATCATGAAGGCCAATTAACACACCAGACAGGTCAGGGATCAAGTTGTGGAGAAGTTTAAAGTAGGGTTAGGTTATAAAAAAAATATCCCAAGCTTTGAACATCTCACGGAGCACTGTTCAATCCATCATCCGAAAATGGAAAGAGTATGGCACAACTGCAAACCTACCAAGACATGTCTGTCCACCTAAACTGGCAGGCCAGGCAAGGAGAGTATTAATCAGAGAATCAGTCTAGAGGCCCATGGTAACTCTGGAGGAGCTGCAGAGATCCACAGCTCACGTGGGAGAATCTGTCCACAGGACAACTTTAAGTTGTGCACTGCACAAATATGGCTTTTTTGGATGAGTGTCAAGAAGAAAGCCATTGTTGAAAGAAAGCCATAAGAAGTACCATTTGCAGTTTGTGGGAAGCCATGTGGGAGACACAGCAAACATGTGGAAGGTGCTCTGGTCAGATGAGACCAAAATTTAACTTTTTGGCCTAAAAGCAAAACGCTATGTGTGGTAGAAAACTGACACTGCACATCACCCTGAACACACCATCCCTACCGTGAAACACGGTGGTGGCAGCATCATGGTGTGGGGATGCTTTTCTTCAGCAGGGACAGGGAAGCTGGTCAGAGTTGGTGGGAAGATGGATGGAGTCAAATACAGGGCAATCTTAGACAAAAACCTGTTAGAGTCTGCAAAAGACTTGAGACTGGGGCGGAGGTTCACCGCGACCCTAAACATACAGCCAGAGCTACAATGGAATGTTTTTTTATCAAAGCATATTCATGTGTTAGAATGGCCCAGTCAAAGTCCAGACCTAAATCAAATTAGGATCTATGGCAAGACTTGCTGTTCACAGACACTCTCCATCCAATCTGAAAGAGCTTGAGCTATTTTGCAATAAAGAATGGGCAAACATTTCACTCTCTAGATGTGCAAAGCTGGTAGAGACATCCCCAAAAAAACTTGCAGCTATAATTGAAGCAAACGATGGTTCTACAAAGTATTGATTCAGGGGGGCTGAATACAAATGCACGCCACACTTTTCAGATATTTATTTGTAAAAAATTTTGAAAAACATTCATCATTTTCCTTCCACTTCACAATTATGTGCCACTATGTGTTGGTCTAGCACATAAAATCCCAATAAAATACATTTACATTTTTGTTTGTAACATGACAAAATGTGGAAAATTTCAAGGGGTATGAATACTTTTTCAAGGCACTGTACATCAAGGCTAGATAGACACCAGAAACCAGATAGTCGATGGGGGATTATGGAACATGTATGTCAACTTCCAGGTCTTGAAATGTTCTTTTTTTTTCCCCACATTGAACATACAGGCTGGGACATAACATTATTTGAACATTGACTCTTTCAGAGGGATGGGAATGAATGAAATTCACATCCAGTAAGAAGCTTGTGGATGAACGCTTGATTAAGAGTGATCTAAAAAACACAGTACGGCTCATGTAGTGGTGGAGCAAGATCGCTTACTGCATCGCATATTAGCACATTATGTGAAACCTGCCTGCAAACGAAGCCCTGCAACCGATACTTTGTCACGTCTGGAGGCTGCATCCATCTTAACCCGTCTTCCTTTCCGGTCCGCGGACTCCGGCTCTGTGAGTGGCTGGAGCCCCATGACGTCACTCCCGCGCACGTGAGTTGCCGGTCAGGGCGCAGGGCTCTGAAGAAGCTGCCTGGTTGGGCGTTCCTTCTGAGCGCATGCACCGATGACATCATCGGCTGTATATACAGTAAATATCACCTAAACGCGCATTTACACTGCCTATAGGTAAGCCTTATTATAGGCTTACCTCTAGGTACAAATAATCGATGGAAGTTTACAACCACTTTAATAGTATGGGTACCATAAAAACAGGTTGTGATTAAGGAACACAATAGACTAAGGATTGGACCTTTTCATTCCAAGCACCTAGGCTGTCTGCCCTAGATCTCAAGTCACCATTATTACCAAATAGGCGAAATATAGTTTAAAAGGGTAAGTTTATGTTTCTCAGCATGTTACATATTACTGTCAGAAACCCTGAATCAGAACGAGACAGACGTACAGTAAAATCACACTTGTTTAACAATAAAAGTAAATAGAACAAACATAATCAAAACATATCCAAGTTCAGTAACTGGAACAGATAGACAAGCCAGAAAGACAGGAAGCCAGAGATCAGCGTAGTGGAACAGCAAGTAGGATCTGGAGCCAGAAGGAATGTCAGCCAAGCAAGTCTTTAAAAGAAATGCAGTCTCTGTGATGTTGACCAAGGCGAAGGCAGAGGTCATCTGGGCTGGAAGGCTTATGTAGGCAGGACTGAGGAGCAGGATATCATTAACAGGCGAGTCACTGTGGAGAGATAGGAGCTGGCAACTAGCCGACAGCTGAGGAACCAGCTCAGAGGAAAGAAGGGCTGAGCCCAGCCCTGTTAGTACCCCCTCCTCAATGACCCCTCCCCCTCGGAGGACCACCAGGCTTGAGGGGAAAAAAGTCTATGGAAATTACGGAGGACGACAGGGGCATGTACATCCGAGGATGAGACCCAAGTGCGTTCCACCGGACCATACCCCTTTCCAATGCACCAGGTACTGTAGGCGCCTACGGAACCTACAGGAGTCAACAATGGACTGTACTTCATACTCCTCATGGTTCTCAACCTGTACAGGGTGAGGACGTGACACCGAGGTGGTAAAGCGGTTGCAGATCATAGGTTTTAACAAGGAGACATGAAATACATTTGAGATGCGCATATTAAAGGAAGGTCTAATGCACAAGCCACTGGGTTAATCCTGTGAAGAATACAGAAAGGCCCAATAAACTGAGGTGCGAACTTCAGAGAGGGAACACGAAGTTGGAGGTTGCGAGATCCTGTCCCCAACCTGGTAAGAAGGTGCAGGAAACAGGCAACTGCGGTCAGCATGGAGTCTGTACCTATCATTAGCATGTCGCAAAGCCTAACGCAGGAATACTCTGCGGAACAAATGAGTCACAGGACAATCGGGAAGCAGAATTCAAGGCACTACTGTGAGCAAACTCCGCTCCCATGGTAAGAGGTCTGACCAGTTGTTATGATGGTCAGAAATATAGCAACGTAGGAATTGCTCCAAGGACTGATTGGCTCGTTCTGTGGCCCCATTAGACTGCGAGTGATACCCAGAGGAGAAAGCAAGCTGAATTCCCAACTGTGCACAAAAGGCTCGCCAGAACCGGGACGCAAACGGACTACACCTGTTCGAGACAATCACCTTGGGTAGCCCATGTAAGCAAAAGATCTCCCGAGCAAAAATGGAAGCCAGTTCCTTAGAGGTGGGCAACTTCTTAAGTGGAATACAATGAGACATTTTCGAGAACCGGTCAACCACCATAAGGATAACTGTGTTGCCCTGGGAGTTGGGTAACTCCACAATGAAATTCATTGACAGGTGGGATCAGGGCCTCTCTCCATTGGGTATGGGTTGTAGGAGGCCTACTGGAAGGTGTTGTGGAGTCTTACTCTGAGCACACACACCGAACAGGCAGCTACGAAGGCTGTTACACCAGCATGTAGACTATGCCACCAGAATTGTTGGGAAATGGTCCAAAAGAGTCGATTCTTCCCAGGGTGGCCAGCAGCCTTGGGAGAATGGTAAGTTTGGAGCACAGCAGTACGGAGACGCTCTGGGACAAAGCAGCAGTCACAAGGTTTCTCAGGAGGCGCATGGACCTGAGCAGCAAGAATTTTGTTACCCAAAAAAGAAGTGAAACTGGTGCGAACCATAGCCAGAATACGATCAGGAGGAATACCAGAAACAGTCTGACAAAGTGTCAGCCCTTACATTCTTAGTACCGGGTAAGAATGAGACATGTAATTGAAACTAGACAAGAAAAGAGCCCATTGCGCCCTTCTGGGACAGAGGCATTTAGCCTCAGACAAGAATGTGAGATTATGGTCAGTAAGAATGAACCAGCACAGTGGTACCTTTGAGGAGTTGTCTCCATTCTTTCAGGGCTAAAATGTTTGCTAAAAGCTCTCTGTCACCAATCTCGTAATTGCACTCCGCAGGTGACAATTTTTTTGGAAAAGTAGCCACAAGGATGCATAGCGCTCTCAGGAGGTAGGACTTTGAGACAGAAGGGCGCCAACACCAGTCTCAGAAGCATCAACCTCAAGGATAAAAAGGTAACGTAGAATCAGGATGTGCCAACACAGGAGCAGAAACAAAAGGCAGCCTTGAGACTCTCAAAGGCCTTAATGGACTCCGGAGACCAACTCTGTGGGTTACTGTCCTTTCTGGTCATATCAGTCAGGGGCTTGACCAGAGACGAGAAGCTACAAATAAACTTCTGATAATAGTTGGCAAAGCCAAGAAAATCATGCAGAGGACGTAAACCCACGGGCTGGGGCCACTGTAGGACTGCTGAATGTTTCTCTGGGTCCATCGAAAAACCAGTAGTGGAAAGGACATAACCCTGGAATTTAACCTGTTCACGATGGAATTCACATTTCTCCAATTCACAATAGAGATTGTTCTCTTAGTTTCTGAAGCAAACGACAGATATCTGTGTGGTGGCTCTCCAGGGATCGTCGAGATAAACCACCACACATAAACCAACAAATCTCGGAGGACATCGTTAATAAATTCCTGGAAAACTGCCAGGGCGTTACAAAGGCCAAAAGGCATTATGAGGTACTCATAATGGCCTGCTCTGGTATTAAAACGCAGTTTTCCACTCGTCGCCCTCCTTAATCCTCACGAGATTGTATGCCCCTTTCAAATCAAGCTTTGTGAAAAACGCTCCCTTGAGGCGGTCAAATAACTCCATAATCAACGGAATCAGGCATTCTTAATCGTGAAACGACTGAGACCTCTATAATCAATACAAGGTCTCAGTTCACTACTCTTCTTCACAAAGAAGAAACCAGCACCAGCAGGAGATGAGGATTTGCGGAAGAAACCTCGAGAAAGTGCGTCTGCAACATACTCCTCCATGGCCTTATCCTCCAAGACCGACAAAGGGTAAACCCGGCCATGAGGGGGTATGGCACCAGGTTGAAGGTCAATTGCGCAATCATACGACCGGTGTGGAGGCAAACTACTGGCTTGACCTTTGTCAAAGACATTGCTAAAATTGCGGTACTCCTCCAGCAGGAGTTGAGCAAAGAGGTGCACAGGACCTTGGCTACCTTCTGGAAGCATGTATTACACTGCATTGTGGTCACCAGGAAAGAACCTCAGCACGGAGCCAATCAAGAGAGGGGTTGTGCCTCTGTAACCAAGGATAACCAATAACCAGTGGAAACTTAGGTGAGGAAATAACTTGGAATTGGATTATTTCATGGCGAAGAGCCCCTATGGCCATGGACAACGGAACAGTCTCATGAGTCACATGGGCAGGCTGTAGAGGTCTCCCGTCAAGAGCCTCAATGGCAAGTAGAGTGTGACGCAGCTGCAGTGGAATTGAGTGCTTTGATACAAAGGCAGCATCAATGAACAGGCCTGCAGCCCCAGAGTCCATTAGAGCCTGTATATCAACGACCGGCTCAGCCTAAGAAAGGGTAACCGAAACAACGCCACCTAAGGTCTGTCCGTGACAGGACCTTAAAGTTCGGGCGTTCCCTGGACGGGTAGGACAAGACTTCAAAAAGTGACCTGCCTGGCCACAATAAAGGCACAATCTCTCCCTCCTCCTAAGGGTAGGGCAGCATCTCAAAGTATATCTCAACCTGGTTGAGAAATCCTCTGCATTGGACTGGATCGCCCCCAAATCGCTGGGGAAGCAGAGTGGAACCAGACAGAACTCTTATAGAGGTAATACTCGAAGCGGTGCCTGCACAGAGACTGGAGCAGCAGCAGGGACGGCCTGCAACACAGGTTGTACCAGACCAGCCACAGTGGGAGATTCCAGGTGAGCCATGCGACTCAGGAGCATTTGTAACGCCATGGCAAACTGATCCATGCGGTGATCCTGCTCATCCAATCTGGAAAAAATATTACAAACAAGTGGATTGACTGCATATTCTGAATTCATGACTTTCGCCTACTGTCAGAAACCATGAATTAGACCGAGACAGAAGTACAGTTAAATCACACTTGTTTAATAATAAAAGAAAATGAAACAAAATTAAATCAAAACATAGCCAAAGTTCGGTAACTGGAACGGATAGTCAGACAAGCCAGAAAGTCAGGAAGCCAGAGATCAGCGTAGTGGAACACCAAGCAGGATCTGGAGCCAGAAGGAATGTCAGCTATGCAAGTCATTAACAGGAACGCAGGAGAGTCTTTGATGTTGACCAAGGCGAAGGCAGAGATCATCTGGGCTGGACGGCTTAAGTAGGCAGGACTGACGAGCAGGATATCATCAACAGGTGAGTCACCGTGGAGAGATAGGAGCTGGCAATTTGCTGACAGCTGAGCGGCTAGATCAGAGGAAGGAAGGGCTGAGCCCAGCCCTGACAATTACACTCAGATTTAAGGTGCAACATGTTCAGCAACCTCCCCCTGCACCCCTGAACCTCACCGTGACAGCAGGCAGGAGATCCTCTCCCCACCATCATATCTTCAAAATGCCGCAGCTGTGCGGGGCTCCATCCTTACAGCCGCACCATTCATTCACAGGAATCAGAATGGGCTGCGAGTGTACTGATGAACACGCTTGTACTGCATTCACATTCCCTACAGCATACAAGCTGACAGCCCGTACATAGGTACGGACTAAAAGCTGGAGAGAGAGTGCAGGAGCTTGAACTTGTACCCATGATCTGATGATCACGGGTGCAATACTTTGCAGGCTCTTGTGCAAAAAAAAAACAACTTTTTTTTAACCTGCAAACAAATGTGCATTTTTTTTTTTTATCAAAAAGGTTAAACTTCGCCTTTAAACATTACCACTATGTATTCTGCAAATCTACAGGGACTACAGGTCAGTAGTAAGGAAACTTGTATACAGGAGGTCAATTCATATTCCCTTAGGCTGGTTTCACACGGGCGTTCCGTTTTAGTTCAGTTCAGTCACGGATTAACAGATCGAAAACAGATACGGATGTCACAATTTTACATCCGGTTTCATATCCCTTGACATCAGTTTTTTTACAAGAGAAAAAAAAAAAAAGTGACTGAACTTCAAACACTGTATATAGCTGGTTGCTAAAGAGGGGGCGAGAAGCCGAAGTCCTTAATAACCGATGGTAAACCCGCTGACAGCTTAAGTTAAAAAAAAAAAAAAAAAATATATAAAAATTGCCAGCAAAAAAAAAATTATTATTATTAATATTTTTAATATTATTATTAATAAGGCATGGGGTCGCCCCCCCCAGGTCCATCATGAATTTGGAGGGGACCCCCCACCCCCCCCCACCCAAAAAAAAAAAAAACTGTGTGGTGTCCCACCCAAAATCCATACCAGACCCTTATCTGAGCATGCAGCCTGGCAGGTCAGAACAGAGAGGGGACGAGCGAGCACCTCCCCCTCCCTCCTGAACCATACCAGTCTGCATGCAAGCAACATGGGGGAGTGCTTTAAGGCAGGGGGGCTCTGCCCCCCCCCGCCTCAAAGCACCTGTTGATGGTGACAAGTGCCTCTTCCCTGGCGGTGGTTGATTAATGCCTTGATTAATAGCTCTGGGCCATTTTCTCCCAGTGTTCTCTCCCTCCGCCTTCTCCCTCGCTGCCACAAGGGCAGCCCCTCCGGGTGACGTCATCTGATAGCCACGCCCCATGGCTATATAACAGATGCCAGACAGCGAGTGACAACACAATGGAGGAAGACAGCCAGAGAGCAACAGCGGCTTTTTTATTTTGCGGGTAACCGGCGGCGAGGAAGAAGATGGCGGCGGGAGAGGCAGCACTGGGAGAGACGGCGGAGGGAGAAGACAGCTCAGAGCTGTTAAAAAGGGACTTGTCAAAAACCAGCTCTGTTTTTTTTTAACTTTTCACTACTTTTTTGGTGAATTGGTAGGGGTACAATGTACCCGATACCCATTCACATAGAGGGGGGCTGGGATCTGGGGCCCCCCCCTTGTTAAAGGAAGCTTACAGATTCCGATAAGCCCCTCACCCGCAGACCGACAACCACTGACCAGGGTTGTCAGGAAGAGGCCCTTGTCCCCATCAACATGGGAGCAAGGTACTTTGGGGTGAGGGGGCAAAGCCATACTAGACCCGAAGGACCTGGTATGGACCTGGGGGGGAACCCACGTCGTCTCTTGTTCGGCATTTTTTTATTTTTATTTTTTTACATTCAGCGGTCAGCGGGTAACCCCCCTGAAAGCGGACTCATCGGTTGTTAAGAACACGGCGGCCGACTTCCCGGCCCCCTCCTTAGCAACCAGCTATATACAGTATTTTTTTTTTCTTTTTCCCCTCATTAAACAAAGGGTTGAAAAACAGATGTAAGCAGATCGTCCGCTAAAAATCATTTTTTTCGTCCGTTCCGTTTTTTTTTACGGAAGAAAAATAGGGTTTTCTTCGGTCTTAAAAAACAGAGCTTAGCTTAGCTTAACGGAGACGGATGTCAGCGGATGATGATCTGCTAACATCTGCTATCCCATTGAGATACATGTATGTGTGTTTTTCATCCGTCAACGGATGGATGAAAAACGGATATATGGAACGCCCGTGTGAAAGGAGGCTTAGAGTGTGAGCACATGACCAAAGCTGGCCAAACTTTGATTTCTGTTCAAACACTTGGAGAAAAATCATTCATCACAACATTCTTTCTTGCCACAACTGAATCAACTAATTTGGGTTTAAAGCCCTTAAAATTTTACCCAGACCTGCTATTTGAATGGAATCCAAGACATACTAAAACAGGTTTCATTACAAAATGTATGATTTTTCACAAACGAAACACATTTAGTTCTATCCTGCTCTGGATTTGCCATAACTACAGTTGAAAATGAACATCAGTTTCACCCCACTAACAATTAGAAATTTGAACAAATGTTCAGAAAATTTAAATTTTTGAAAATGTTCTATAGCCAGCTTTAGTTTATAGGCCACGGTCTCATCTGTTCCTGTATCATCATATTATATGATCACATAATACTGAAATCTGGGGAACCTTTACATATACATGCAGATCACGGATTTATCTCGTTGTCCAAAGTGAGATATGTTCATCTTAATTAATCATAGCGTGAGTCCAACAGGCAGGGTGCACACATACATAAAAAAAAAAGAAGTGTTTGTTAAATAATTACTATATTAGAAGCATTAGTTGAGGAATTCAAAGGTGTGCCTCTCTGGATTGTTGTTCTTAACTGGTTGTAGCTTTCTTTAGTTTGCTTTCTATATGGACTATGGAGGAACTAGGATAAAGATGACAGCAGTGGGCTATTTGAATGTATTTATTAGGTAAGCTTACCATTTTCCTCTTTAAGTAGATGTCCATGGGAGTTGTACCACTGGAAATGAGGATCAGGGTGTCCCTCAATATTGCAGTGAATGACCACGCTGTTCCCTTCTTTCACAATTAAATGATCTACTATTGATGTGACCACAGGTAACGAATCCAGTGCCTCTGAAGTATTGGCAGTATGGTTATTAGTCTCTGCTGAGTTTATTGCGGTCGCCAAAGAAAACAAAAGGATGACGAACAATGATGGTCTCCACCAAAATTTGCAGCCTGTCATGGCGATGTCAGTTTCCACGATTAATCGTGCAGAAGTCCCAAGATGGAAAAAGCGTGTCTGGCCCATCAGGAAGTCTCACCTGTAAAGGAAACGGATATTTAACAATTTGTAATTATGCGGTCAATAGGTCACTTTTACTGATGCATTTTAATGAGGTCATGGTTCATATTTCTTTAACGTTAAAAAAAATAAAAATAAATAAAGAAATAAAAAAAATTCCACTTGGCCAGTCAAGTCATCTAGTCATCTCTATGACAGCATATTCTACCAATTTTATATTTAGTCATCCCATGATGCACGGAAAAAAAACAATACTTTAAAACAGTTTGAAACCAGGAAGCAGAGCTGAGTAGATTGCTTGCTGTGCTTTGTGCAACTATCAATTATCTAGACCTTTCCATAGAAGACTTCCCTCCCTAAGAGAAAACACACACTGCAAGGTACATTTATAATGTAGTCAGAAAGGAGATTCACCTAGATATCTAGAAATTAGGTCAGAGAGGGTTAGACAAGAATCAACAAATGCCAGAATGTCCTGCCAGCTGCAAAAGGCGTACCTGGGGCCCAGTCACACCACTGAATTGTGGGAATTCACATTATGTTTTTTTTGGTAGGCTGTGGTACCACTCATTTTGAATGGCACCCCAACACAGATTCACACCAAGGTTGTAGCACACAACAAAGCACTACCATAAGTTGTGGTGCACCCTGTTGGAAAAAATACTACAGAGGCATGTTTTGCCATCCTCTCTAGGGCATTGGCAGCCCATTTAAAATGATAAGGCTGCCTTACAAGGTTTGTTAACCCCCCAAAAATATGGATCTTGTTTCTTTAACCTCCCTGGCGGTATGATTATTTCGGATTTTAGGTGCTGAAAGCGGTACAATTATTTTGCATGGAAATTTGGCGTTTTATATTGTAGGTCTGTAATTCTTAACAATAACACACATCTGTCCAAACAAGAGTCTAGTAGATATCCCGGGTATGATAAAGTTTGAAACACAAAAAGATAAATTATAATATAATAAATAAAAATAAATAATAAAAAAAAATAAAAATAAATAGTAATAAAATACATTTCCCCACGATTCACTATCGCTCAATTCTGCAAGTGTTCTAATCTACTATCGCTGTTTTCTAGATGGTCTAAAGCCACTTTTGACATAAAGGGACACTTTTTGGTTGCTATGGACAATCTCCAGTTTCCAGGCAGAAAGAACAGTATATATCACATAAAACTGCATGCAGGGCATGGGCCAAAGCACTGGGGACAAAAGGGATGTGAAATCATTTCATACAGTACTGTAATCAGTAAGATTAAAGTACTGAATGTGTTATGATTTTGACTTTTTTTGAATTTGCCGCCAGGATCCGCCCCCGTGCGTCGCGACGCTCGCATGGAACGGAGCCTGGCAAGGAGAGGCTTCGGATGAGGACAGAGCCCACGGACATTGCGGGGGACATCGCAGGATCCCGGGGACAAGGTAAGTAAAGCCACACCAGGATCCTGCGATGTAATCCCGAGTGTGGCTCGGGGTTACCGCTAATGGTCCTGATTTTTAACCCCGAGCCACACTCAGGAAAACCGCCAGGGAGGTTAAAGCATGTTATACAGCACAGTGCTTGTGCTGTGTAATTTGGCCCATTGTATCAACTGAAATACCTGAATGATCCAGCCAGTTTCTGCCCTCCCCTCTGTACGCTGACCATGATAATCAGGGCTGCTGAGCCCTGACACCATGGTCAGAGTATGTGCCTCCGTCAGCCGCAGCCCTGCTCTCTGTGTCTCTCTGTCCTCCTTCCCCCTCCCCTCGCTGCTTGTCAGCTCCCTGATCCTCCCCCTCCTGCTCTAAAAAACAAACAAACAAAAAAAAAAAAAAAAAAAAAAAAAAAAACAATGTTTCTCTTCTATAGTTCCATCCATTATATAATATTAAGCTCCCCAGTAGATGCAATTTTAAAAAATATGCGGTATAATAGCTTACTTCAGAACGCCGTTCATGTGACTGCACGCCGGTCTCCTCCCCTCCTCGGCTGACGTCAGCGAGGGTTTCCCAGCACCTCCCCCTGTAGCTATCAGATCGGGACAGGAGACCAGCGGGCAGTCAGCTAAGCGTCTGGAGTAAGCCATTATATCACATCATTTTTAAAAATGACATCTACTGGGGAGCTTAGAGTTATATACCAGAGGGAACTATAGAAGAGCATTTTTGACCTTAGCACTTTAACACAATGCATCAAAGCGAACAGATATGATAAGCCCTTGGCCTTCATCATAAATGTCCCCTTTAGGCTGTTAAATAAACCACTGAAAGAAATGTTCCTTTTGAGAAAGTGCAAAAATATCTTGCCAGACATATCGTCAGTTGATTATTTCTGTCTGTGCTGCATTATCAATTAAATTGATTCTAGATCTCTGGGGAATACAGAACCTCTCATCTAAGTTAAAGAGCAGAGAGGAGGGAATGGTGTATGTAGATCTGTCCTTCGGTGACAATGTTGCTCTCCATAGATACAGTATGACAAGTGAAAAAGTGTCAACCTAGGGCAGGAAGCAATGTTACTGGCAGGCTCCCCAGGTGAAATTGAAGGTAAAAAACAAAAACAAACAAACAAAAAAAAAACGAATGCAACCACAACGTCTAAGGACTTGGTAAGCTGGAATATATTACTATTTGTCCTTGGTTTTAGATACACTTATAGTGAAGTCCAAGTTTAGTCATGGGCTCTTCAAAACAGTTATACCAACTGTTCCTATTCAGCAGGGAGGGAGGAAATTGGAATTATGTTGATATTCATTGGAATTCAGAATCACAAAACAAGCATGTGAGATACCACCGACTTAAAGTCCTGTTTATTGCCAAATCAATAATAGCTTTTCCTGAAGGCAAATATTATATGAATTATTTTAGCAATGGCTAACTAACAATGTGTCATTGGTACAGGGCTCACTAGCCATAACGTAGTCTAAAGCTTGCCATACACTGTTATATTTCTTTGAATTTTTTAATGTGTGTGAGAGTGGGACTCCCAGAGTGCTAGTAGGGAAATATGAGGTAGGGTTTTAAATACCCATCCACTGGACACAAATACCGTACTTCACAAAATGTTAAAAATCCATTTACATCTGTCTTTGATTTAGTTACAAAATATTCCTAAAATCATATATCAAAAAGTACAAGAACATTCATACTACCCATCATCCCTCATTCAAGGGATGGAAATTGTTTAACAAAGTAGTCTTTGAGATTAGATGAGAGCAGTTGACGCGTTTCACAGGAACACCCCCTTCCTCAAGACCTCCCAACTCATATATAGATATAGTAGGAAGACGTTCTTGCTGCAGCTGTGTAAAATCCCATTAACGTATAATTGGATTACCAGTATGGGTAGAATGATTATACTGCGTGTGAATAAAGTCTCGACGGCCCATGGGAGGATTAACAAGTCCCCGGACGCAAAACTAAAAGAATCTACAGTGACAAACCACTGGTTACCATGTCTGTGAGGCTACATCAAATCCTAGAGCCAGATAGAAATTTTCCAGCACAGAAAAGGTGGGGGCCCCAACACCTTAAATAACAAATAGCATGTACCACAAGGAATGACCTGTGCACTGACATCCAAACACGTTTCAAATTGCACCGCACTGAATCACAGTGTGAACATTTGTATACAATTGTGTGGAGACACAGAGGGTTCACTATTATAGTGGTCACCCATGCCAATACCTATAGTGATGTGAGCGATTTCAGGGGCAGTTTTTTTTTATGCACCATTTTTTCTATCCATAGAATTGACATTGTAGCAACAAAAATGTCCATGCTTTAAAACTGCTACTATAAAACTGTCTCATATATGATGCATTTCCTTAGGTCTGAAGTATGTTTGGTTAAGTTCAGTATACATACTTGCGTCTAAAAAGTTAAAGTGGAACTACGCTGCATCTGAGCGCCACAAACCAAAAACACATTAACCACTTCACCTTTAGGAAATGTACCCACTTCATGACCAGGTCATTTTTTGCGATACGGCACTGGGTTACTTTAACTGATAACTGCGTGGTCATGCAACGCTGTACCCAATAAAACGTATGCCTTTTTTCCCCCCACAAATAGAGCTCTCTTTTGGTGGTATTGATCAACTTTTTTTTTGTGCTATAAAACAAAAAAAAAGACAAGACAAATTAAAAAAATAAATAAATAAAAATGTTTTTTTTTTTTTACTTTCTGCTACAAAACCTATCCAATTAAAAAAAAAAAAAAATCTTAATAAATTTAGGCCAATATGTATTCTGCTACGTACTTTTGGGAAGAAAAACCACAATAAGAGTAAACCAATTATCTTGCGCAAAAGTGATAGCGTCTACAAACTATAGGATATTTTTATTTCTAGTCCCGTCCTACGTGTTGTAGGTCACCTCGTTCTGGATGGTCAGAATTTGGTGTGACCGTGTGTATGCAAGACAGCTTGAGCGGAATTCCGTCGGAAAAACCTTCAGAGTTTATTCCGACGGGAAAACCGGTCGTGTGTACAGGGCATTATTGTTTGGAGATCTAAAAGTCTGAGGTGTTGAACTGTTGCAAAGAGATCACTGCTCACCCAGTGCATTGATCTCTTCTGCACCTAATGCCTCCTACACAAAAGACATCAGACAACTGATCATGCATACACATTCGCCAATATGTATGGCCATCTTTAAACTGCACCTAAATTTAGAAGCAATATTACTAAGAAACTTTGTTCCCTGTGCTCTTCAAATCCATGCTTGTGCTCCCACGACCTACAACAAAATTCTGTTTGCCTAGATCCTAAGGACCCATTCACGTCAGATGCAGTTTGATGCATTTTTGACTGAGTTCCCACTGTATAGCTCAGGGGTGCCCAACCAGTGGCCCGCGGAGCCCTCTGAGGTGGCCCGCGACCTCTTGCTCTGGGATGGCAGTTGGCAAGCCCAGATCACGGGTTGCCAACTCGCCATCCCAGAGCATCAGTGTTGTGAATGAAGCTGGCGGTAGAGGAAACAAGTAGAGCCGCATAAGCCGATGCTTCCTGTATAGCGCCGGATCCTGTCACAGGTGGAGTGATAACAAATTCAATGAATACCTGAATAGAAGACTGTTATTAAAGGTAAGTTTATTACTAAAATCACAGTGTATATATGGGCATATCTGTTCTGCAGTTGTTACTAGGCTGCTTTCAAACTGATCCACAGGTGCAGCTCAGTGCACCTGTGGGTTACCTGCACTGAGCCATAGACTTCTGTTATTACCTGCGGGTTTGGTGTGC
The DNA here is from genome assembly GCF_042186555.1 of Aquarana catesbeiana. Taxonomy (NCBI): domain Eukaryota; kingdom Metazoa; phylum Chordata; class Amphibia; order Anura; family Ranidae; genus Aquarana; species Aquarana catesbeiana. Next base: position 768,683,954 of record NC_133324.1, read on the forward strand.
TTTCAGAAAGTGTCTATGGCAAAGTGCAGCTAACCTGCAGGAAAGCAACAGGTACATTGTACTGGACCTGCAGTGTGGGTAAACAGCAGCGCATCAGAATCCTTAGGCCCCTTTCATGTGATTCGGACCCCCCATTCACCTCTATGGAGTGGCACTTGTGTCAGTTTACACCCACATACCTCCAATCAGATCCACAAAAAAAAAAAAACAGAAGGGGATCCATCCTCTTCCATCTGGGCTGATCGGGGGCACATAGAGTAGAGTGGACTGTGCCTGTCTGCTCTGCATAAGCAAAGTGGACATGGACCTGTCATCCACCCGCTCTGCTCATTGTGGCCCGCGACCAATTACCAAGTCCCTTAAGAGGCCCTCACTCTTCAATAGGTTGGGCACCCCTGGTATAGACAGCCCAAAATCCAGCTCATCCTATGAGCATAGTTCACACCATTACAGTGCAGTGCATTGAGGGAAGAAAAAAAGCACAGCAAGCTGCATTTTTCTGCATTGCATCACAGTGCACATAAAAGGAAATCCCAAGAAACTAGAAGCCATAGCCAAAGTTCTAGGACTTTTGCCATTATGGTCAAAGGAAAGAAAAAAAAAAAAAGAAAAAAAAAAGAAGAGCTATAAATTTTATACCATGGGCACAGCTCCCCTGAGAAACCAAAATATGAAAAGTGGTACAATAATTTGGGTCTGAAGGTTTCAAACATCTCCTTAGCGGACACAGAATTTAAAACAACCTGATTCACGGATGACATTGAGGTATCAGAGAAGTGTCAGCTAGAACTTGGAAAAAAACTCACCCGTAAACAGTCTTGCTGATAGGAGATACATTAAACTCTGCATTTTGATAGAAACACTAAACCCCAATTGTTGTTTTGCTGTATTAATTGAATAAAATGAAAACACAGTTTTTTAAATCTTATTTTTGTAAGGCTTTTTAACCGTGTGCCAGCGTGGTAAACCTGCTGCTCTCTTTATGAAAGCAGCAATCTTCCTGAAACAGTCTGACACTCTGCTCCCCAGTCACAACTAGAGCTAGGCAAAGCTCTGTCTATTATCTGCAGCCTGCTATCCCAGGAAAAGGACTTTACACTGGTGCAGGAGCTTGGTTAAAAGCCCTATAAAATGAGACATTTTAAAATGGTATTTTCCTGTAACATCAATGTGTCTTCCAAATGCTTTGTGAAACGACAGTTGAGCTTTATAACCTTACTTTTACAGTATGCGCTACTTTCGAATTTTATGTAGGATACTCAGGCATTAACCACTTCAGCCCCAGAAGATTTACCTCCCTTCATGACCAGGCCATTTTGTTGCGATACGACACAGCGTTAATTTACAGGACAATTGTGCAGTCATGGGACGCTGTACACAAATAAAATTTTTATTTTAAAGTTTTTATTTTTTACGCTATAAACATAAAAAGACCAAACAATTTAAAAAAAAATATATTTTTTACTTTATGCTTTAAAACATACATATACACACATTTATTTATTTTTTGCTAGTAATGGCATCGATCTTTAAACGGAACTGTGACATTGCAGCGGGCAAATCGGACAACTGACACTTTTTGGGGACCAGTGACACTAATACAGTGATCAGTGCTAAAAAAAAAAAAAAAAAAAAAAAAAAAAAAAAAGCACTGTTACTGTATGAATGACACTGGCAAAGAAGGGGTCAACACCAGGGGGCGATCAAAGGGTTAAGTGTGCTCCTAGGGAGTGCTTTCTACCTGTGGGGGGAATGCTGTGACTGGAAGAAAACAGAGACCTGCGTTTCTGCTTAACAGAAAGATCTCCAGCTTTCTCCCTCACAGAACAGCGGTCTGCCTGGTTTACATAGGCAGACCGCCGTTCTGCCTCTCCTGTGCATGATCGCGGCTGCCGGTCCCACCGATTGGCTCCAGCTGTGTTCAATCACAGCGGGAGCAGGTCGCCAGCGGCGCGCACGCCCCAGACCCACTACAGGAAATTACGTACCTGTACATGATTTTGCACAGGAAGGCCGCCCTGCCGCAGTATATCTGCATGGAGCAGTCCTAACTTGGCTATTGGATACTGCTTAAAGTGGAAGTAAACGTCTATCTCTGGCATTTACCTATACAGTAGGTAAGCCTATAATAAGAATTACCTATAGGTGGTGTAAATATATCCTAAATGGGAACTGTTTAGGAGATATTTACTGTACATGCAGCCAGCGACATCACTGGTGCATGCGCTCTGCAGGAACGGCCACCCGTGCCGTTCCTTCAGAGCCCTGGCCAGTCACAAAGCCGGAGTCCACAAACACGTAAGCAAGACAGGTGAAGATGGGAGCGCCTGCAGCTCTGACATCTCGGCGCTGGAATGCTTAGTTTTAAGGTAAGTTTAATATAATAAAAAGAAAAGGACTCCGTGCCAAATAAAGTAATATCTAAAAAGATTAAATGACCAAACCAAGTATTGGTTCTCACTCTCTACGTCTCGATTTTTTGTGAGAAGTCGTATGCCGCTACACATGGCTGGACTTTTCGGCTACAAAAGTCCGACAGCCCGTCCGACAGACTTTCGGCGGACTTTCTAACTAACGGACTTGCCTACATACGATCACACAAAAGTCTGACGGATTCGTACGTGATGACGTACACCGGACTAAAATAAGGAAGTTGATAGCCAGTAGCCAATAGCTGCCCTAGTGTGGGTTTTTGTCCGTCGGACTAGCATACAGACGAGCGGATTTCTGGGTCTGGCGGAGTTACGACGTAAAGATTTGAAGCATGTTCCAAAATCTAAAGTCAATCAGATTTGCGGCTGGAAAAGTCCGTTAAAAGTCCGGTGAAGCCTACACACGATCGGATTGTCCGCCGGACTTTTGTAGCCGAAAAGTCCGACCGTGTGTACATGGCATTAGTTAATAATTTTCTTTTTCCAATCACATAAGTTTAACATAATGTGCTAGTATGCAATGCTAGCACATTATGACATTACCTTGCAGGGTCCAGAAAACCCCCCCCCCCCCAAAAAAAAAAAAACCACGTCCAGCGGTTTACAACCGCTTTAATTAAAGTGATATTAACCACTTGACCTCCAGAAGATTTACCCCCCTTCATAACCAGGCCATCTTTTGCAATACGTCACCACATTACTTTAACCACTTCCAGTCCAGCGACATACCTGGCAGTATTTGATCACCACTGCACTTGTTATTTTTTGAGCTATAAAAGAGAAAATTTTGAAAGAAAAAAAATATATATATTTTTTTACTTTCCGCTATTAACCTCTTCAGCCCCGGAAGGATTTACCCCCTTCCTGACCAGAGCACTTTTTACAATTTGGCACTGTTGCTTTAACTGCTAATTGCGCGGTCATGCAATGCTGTACCCAAACGAAATTTGCGTCCTTTTCTTCCCACAAATAGAGCTTTCTTTTGATGTTATTTGATCACCTCTGCGGTTTTTATTTTTTGCGCTATAAACGGAAAAAGACCGAAAATTTTGAAAAAAAAAAAAAAAAATGACATTTTCTACTTTTTGTTATAAAAGAAATCCAATAAACTCAATTTTAGTCATACATTTAGGTCAAAATGTATTCGGCCACATGTCTTTGGTAAAAAAAATGTCAATAAGCGTATATTTATTGGTTTGCGCAAAAGTTATAGCGTCTACAAACTAGGGTACATTTTCTGTAATTTACACAGCTCTTAGTTTATGACTGCCTATGTCATTTCTTGAGGTGCTAAAATGGCAGGGCAGTACAACACCCCCCCCCCCCCAAATGACCCCATTTTGGAAAGTAGACACCCCAAGGAAATTGCTAAGAGGCATGTTGAGCCCATTGAATATTAATTTTTTTTGTCCCAAGTGATTGAAAAATGACAAAAAAAAAAAAAGATTTCAAAAAGTTGTCACTAAATGATATATTGCTCACACAGGCCATGGGCATATGTGGAATTGCACCCCAAAATACATTCAGCTGCTTCTCCTGAGTATGGGGATACCACATGTGTGGGACTTTTTGGGAGCCTACCCGCGTACGGGGCCCCGAAAACCAATCACCGCCTTCAGGATCCCTAAGGGTGTAAATTTTTGATTTCACTTTTCACTGCCTATCACAGTTTCGGAGGCCATGGAATGCCCAGGTGGCACAAAACCCCCCCCAAATGACCCCATTTTGGAAAGAAGACACCCCAAGCTATTTGCTGAGAGGCATGGTGAGTTTTTTGCAGCTCTCATTTGTTTTTGAAAATGAAGACAGACAAGAAAAAAAAAAATTTTTTTTTCTTTTTTCAATTTTCAAAACTTTGTGACAAAAACTGAGGTCTGCAAAATACTAACTATACCACTCAGCAAATAGCTTGGGGTGTCTACTTTCCAAAATAGGGTCATTTGGGGGGGTTTTGTGCCACCTGGGCATTCCATGCCCTCGGAAACTGTGATAGGCAGTGAAGAGTGAAATAAAAAGTTTACGCCCTTAGAAAGCCTGAAGGCGGTGCTTGTTTTTCGGGGGCCCGTGCGCGGCTAGGCTCCCAAAAAGTCTCACACATGTGGTATCCCCGTACTCAGGAGAAGCAACAGAATGTATTTTGGGGTGTGATTTCACATATTCCCATGGCATTTTTGAGCAATATATCATTTAGTGACAACTTTGTGCAAAATAAAAAAAATTTGTCTTTTTCCCGCAACTTGTGTCACAATATAAAATATTCCATGGACTCGACATGCCTCTCAGCAAATAGCTTGGGGTGTCTACTTTCCAAAATGGGGTCATTTGGGGGGGCTTTGAACTGTCCTGGCATTTTATGCACAACATTTAGAAGCTTATGTCACACATCACCCACTCTTCTAACCACTTGAAGACAAAGCCCTTTCTGACACTTTTTGTTTACATGAAAAAAATTATTTTTTTTTGCAAGAAAATTACTTTGAACCCCCAAACATTATATATTTTTTTAAAGCAAATGCCCTATAGATTAAAATGGTGGGTGTTTCTTTTTTTTTTTTTTTCACACAGTATTTGCGCAGCGATTTTTCAAACACATTTTTTGGGGAAAAAAACACACTTTTTAAAATTTTAATGCACTAAAACACACTATATTGCCCAAATGTTTGATGGAATAAAAAAGATGATCTTAGGCCGAGTACATGGATACCAAACATGACATGCTTTAAAATTGCGCACAAAACGTGCAGTGGCAACAAAATTAATACATTTTTAAAAGCCTTTAAAAGCCTTTACAGGTTACCACTTTAGATTTACAGAGGAGGTCTACTGCTAAAATTACTACCCTCGATCTGACCTTTGCGGTGATACCTCACATGCATGGTGCAATTGCTGTTTACATTTGATGCCAGACCGACGCTTGCGTTCGCCTTAGCGCGAGAGCAGGGGGGGACAGGGGTGCTTTTTTTTCCCCCCTTTATTATTTTTTTGCTTTTTTATCTTATTTTTAAACTGTTCCTTTCATTTTTTTTTTTTTAAATCATTTTTATTGTTATCCTAGGGAATGTAAATATCCCCTATGATAGCTATAGGTAGTGACAGGTACTCTTTTTTGAAAAAATTGGGGTCTATTAGACCCTAGATCTCTCCCCTGCCCTCAAAGCATCTGACCACACCAAGATCGGTGTGATAAAATGCTTTCCCAATTTCCCAATGGCGCTGTTTACATCCGGCGAAATCGAAGTCATGAAATGCTCGTAGCTTCCGGTTTCTTAGGCCATAGAGATGTTTGGAGCCACTCTGGTCTCTGATCAGCTCTATGGTCAGCTGGCTGAATCACCGGCTGCATTCTCAGGTTCCCTGTTGAGACAGGAGAGCCAGAGAAAAACACGGAAGACGGTGGGGGGGCATTCCCTCCCACTGCTTGTAAAAGCAGTCTAGAGGCTAATTAGCCGCTAGGATTGCTTTTACATGAAAGCCGACCGCTGGCTGAAAAGAGTGATACCAAGATGATACCTAAACCTGCAGGCATCATTCTGGTATAACCACTCAAATTCGTGAATTGCGTACCTGAAGACAAAAAAATGGTTAACAATAAAACACAGTAAACGATAAAGTATAAAAAAATTGCATACCTGAAAAGCAAACATGATAAAACATAACAATAAAACTTTGCAGAATAGAATACAGTAAAAAAGAGCAGAACAATAGAGAGAATAGAGAGAGAGAACAATGAAATGACAACTATTTTTTTTTATTTTATATATTTTTTTTATTTTATTTTTTTACACTTTTTTTGTAACTGTAACTTTTATAACTATAACCGGTTCCAGGTTCGGGTCTCTCAAAATGTGATGGCATCTTGGGAGACCCTGTGAAAGTGTGCCTAGTCTGTGGAATGCTGTACCCTACGCTAATACTCAACTAGTGTATGGTAGTGTTCAAAACATTCACCAATGCAAAGACCAGGATTGTCAGGACAGGAGGGACAATAATAGCGGGTGTCACGCCTATATCCGTGCTTGCTGTAGACACAACATCTTTTTTTGGGGGGTTCGTTGGGTAGGGGTACTCGGGAGGACATAAAGAAAATGCCTCTTATGCAGCCGACTGCATTTGGTTGGGGATGTGAATGGGGGAAGTACGGGTGCTGCAGAAGTGGTGGGTTCCCAATTATTAGGATTGGCGAATGCGGCAGGAAGGGCATTATGGGCGATCGCAGGGATCAGGCCTGACTCTGCGAACGCTGCAGTTATGCGTTTAGTGTTTTGTAAGTGTCAGTGATCGATCGATCGATACTGCACTTGGGTGGGCTGGGCTGGGCCGGGCAGAGGGGCAAAACGCAGGTGCTAGCGGGTATCTGGGCTGATCCCCCTAACACTGCGTTTTTGGGAACCCTAAACTGCTGGGGATGCTAGTATAGATCTGATCGCATCAGATATTGATCCGTTCAGATACTATACCACTAAGGGAGGCGTATGCTGCGTGCGTGGGTGTTAGCGGTACTGGCGCTGATCTGATGCTGCCTGGGGCGATGCATATCACCGCCGGGCGATCAGGGGGCTAAACCTTTGTTTGGTAATAAACTGCGGGTGCCCTGACACTATAAAAAATAAACGAACTAACCAGCGTCACCCGTAACAGTTATACGGTGATCAGTGGTGAAAGGGTTAACTAGGGGGCAATCAAGGGGTTAAAACATTTATTAGGTAGTATATGGGGGTCCCTGTCGCTATAAAACGCTGACGGCAAACCTAAATATTTACCTCCCTAACTAGCGTCACCAGTGACACCAATACAGCGATCAGAAAAATGATCGCTTAGCGACACTGGCAACAGGGGGTGATCAAGGGGTTAAAACTTTATATGGGGAGGTTAGGGGGGTACCCTAGACCTACAGGGGGCTAACACTAACCGCCCTACCACACTAACTGTCACAAACTGACACCATGCAGTAATCAGAAAAAAAAAAAAAACAGCTTGGTGTCAGTGTGATGGGGGGGGGGGGGGGGGGGGGGGGTAGGGAGGGAATCGGGGGTGTAAAGTGTGCCTGGCATGTTCTACTGAGTGTGTGTTGGTGCACTCACAGTGAAGTCTTCTCTCCTCGGCGCCGGAACGGTACGTGATTCTGCCTGTCCGTGCCATTCTGCCGACGTACATCGGCGTGAGGCGGTCGGCAAGTGGTTAAACCATATCCAATAAAAAATAAATAAATGTTAAAAATCTAAATTTCTTTATAAATTTAGACGAATATGTATTCTGCTATATATTTTTGTTAAAACATATCCCAATAAGCGTATGTAGATTGTAGATGCAATAACTTTTATAATATTTTAATATTTTTTTAAATATTTTTTACACTAGTAATGGTGGTGATCAGCGACATATATCGGTACTGCGATATTGCGCTGGACAATCTTACACTGACACGAATACAGTGATCAGTGCTAAAAATATGCACCGTCACTGTACTAATGACACTGGCTGGGAAGAGGTTAAACATCTAGGGTAATCAAAGGGTTAAATTTGTGCCTAGCCAGTGTTTTTGTGTACTGTGTGTGCTGCCTTTACTAGGTGGAAGAGATGGATTTAGAGAGATCTGCCTTGTTTACATAGGCAGTTCTCAGTTCTGTGTCTCTGCCTGATGATCGGAGGGTGTCGGCGGACATCCAGTGCCTGGCACCCACAGATCGGCTTCTGCTGTGAAAAGTCACAGCAGAAGCGGGACTGATATTGCGGCGGACAGTCTTACACTAACTGACACTTTGTGGGAACCAGTGACACAAATATAGTGATCAGTGCTAAAAATATGTGGTTAAAAAGGACATTTTTTTTTTTTTTAAAGCAAAAATAAATAAATGTTTTATTCTAACCTACTCAGTACAATGATACTGCACAGAGTGGTCCCTTACCTTCTCTCTGGCAGTCCCTTGCTAACATAGTCCACTTTCCTATGCTTTGGGTGTTTTTTAAGCAAGCTGGGTGTACGACTGCATGCGCTCATGAGCTGAGCCCAGCACCAGCAAGACCCTAGAGGTCAACCGATATGGGTTTTTCTCTGGCCGATGCCGATATTTAGAAATCGCAGTGGCCGATGGCCGATAGGTGATGCCGATTTTTTTGGGCCGATATATTAGGCCGATTTTCTTTTTTCTTTTTTTCCCCTTCATCTCATAAAATCTAACAGTTAGACCCCTTTCACACTGGGGCATTTTTTAGGCGCTTTTGGGCTAAAAATATCGCCTGTAAAGTGCCTGCAAAATGGCTCCCATGCAGTCTCAGTGTGAAAGCCCGAGTGCTTTCACACTGAGGCGATACGCTGGCAGGATGTTAAAAAAAAAAAAAAAAAAAGGCCTGCAAGCAGCATCTTTGGAGCGGTGTATACCGCTCCTTCACCACTCCTGCCCATTGAAATGAATGCGCATCGCTGCCGCAGGGCCTGCAAAGCGTTTCGGCAGCAGCGCTTCAGGGGCGCATTTAACCCCTTCCTCGGCCACTAGCTGGGTTATAAGCGCCCCGCTAGCAGCCGAATAGCGCCGCTAAAACTAGCAGCGTTTTACCGTCAACGCCTGCCCGCTCCAGTGTGAGAGCAACCTTAAGTAATAAGTGATACAGAAAATTTTTTTACATTTAAACATTTATTAAACAAAACAAACCTCCAATCAGTTCACTTGTATGTATAATTTAGATTAAAAAAAAAAAACAAAAAAAAAAAAAAAAAAACACTATATCTTAAATATTAAATACACAAAAACAGGTAATCAAAACTTTTGGACGAAAAAAAATGGGCTAACTTTACTGCTTAGTTTTTTTTTTTTTTATTCATTAGTGTATTTAAAAAAAAAAAAATTGCGTTTGAAAGACCGTTGCGCTAATACCGTGTAAGATAAAATATTGCAACAACCGCTATTTAATTATATATATATAATATGTTTGGGGGTTCCAAGTGATTTTCTAGCAGAAAATACAGGATTTTTACTTGTAAGCAACAAGTGTCAGAAAAGATTTAGTCTTTAAATGGTTAAACTGAGAACTTCTACACATGGAGTTCAGCTCATTGATAAGTGTAAATATTGTATCTCTTCAGGTTCTTTTATCAGATTTGGCAGGCTGCCCAGAGAGGAGAGAAGTTGCTTCACATTAGACTTCAAGCAACTTGCATTGACTTCTATTACAGAAGTCATTTGCAAGTCACGCTGAAGTTATAATTGGCCTTTTTTATCAGCACAAATCGACACTGGCACGCCCTGAATTAAAAAGTGCACTCCCTATATAAACCCTCCCACTGGTGGGAGTACCTCAGTTTAGTAGCACAGCAATACATTTGTATACCAAAGAAGGGAGGGACCTCTGTGTCCCGTGATGTACTTCAAAGAAAAGGATTTTACAGGTAAGCTGTTATAAAAATCCTATTTTCTTATCGTACATCACGGGACATAGAGCCATAATAGTTACCATGTGGGATGTCCCATAGCAATGCCAACTGAAGGGAGGGAGACACAACAAAAGTAATGCACCAAGAGATTAGAGGACTCATACTGCAGCCTATTACATCTACTAGACATAATCTGGTAAATATATGTACTGAAGACCAAGCTGCGGCCTTGCAGATCTGAGCCATGGAGGCTTGGCTTGGTGATGCATTGCCCAAGAAGCACTAACAGCCCTGGAAAAGTGCGCTTTAATATGAAAAGGAGGAATTTTCCTCTTTAAACCATAAGCTTGAAGCTAGTAGATTTCAACGCTGCCTGTCCTCTTTTTTTAGGACCGTCTGGAAAACTGTAAAAAACTGTAGAAGCCTTCCTCCCACTCGAGCGAGCGGGGGTGCCCTTTCATAAGTCTTTAGTATTTTGTTTTGTGGGTTACCTCCCCCAGGTCCTCTTTACCCCGGGACTGACCCTGAGGTTTACCTCTTGAAACCCGACGGTGGAGGCCGTCGTGACTGCCTGGAGGCAGATGCCCCTGGCACTGGAGAAGAAGCACATTTAAAAGAAAAATACTTAAACTTCTCCTTAACCAGAAAAAAGGGAACTTTTCCCATTAGAAATTCTATGGATATACTATCCAGATCGTCTCCAAATTCCACCCTAAAAAAGGGAAACTGGCCAAGAGCTTTTTGCATGGTGCTTCGGCTGACCAATTTTTCAACCATAGGATTCTATGCACATGTACCAGCCCTAGCATGAGCCATGAGGCCTGGAGAACAGAATCTTTCAAAGCGTCAACTGTAAAACAGAACGCTTCTGATATACCGGCCAAATCCTGGGCCTGCTGATCAGGAATAACTTTGAGTACCTCTATAAACTGGTCCTTTAAGGACTGAGATACTCTGAACGCTGCCAGCGCAGGTTGAATGACTGAACCTGCATGCGAAATATAGTTTTTTTTAAAAAGGAACTCCAACTTCTTACCCTTTAGCATATGAGCATTGTCTACTGGACTGGACAAGTTAGGTTTTTGTTTACAGATATAGCAGCGTTAATTGCTGGAACTCCCCATAAAACCCTTCCTCCATAGAATAAAGTATTGAGAACTATTTCAGAGGAAAAAACTGTTTATCTGGGTGCTCCCACTCAGAATACATAAGTTTTCTTAGCCATGAATGGATAGGAAAAGCATGAACAGATTGGGGGGGCTTTAGTGAACCCAAAGCAGAAATGGGCTCATCGACTGACTGCGTTACTGGCAGTAAAAATGTGGAGCGGACCAATTTAGTGAGCGACTGTAAACAACCTTTCCTGCGAGCCTGATACTCCACATCAGGTTCTTCGGAAGAGGAGACATCAGCCTTTTCCTGGTCCTAGAGAGAAATTCACCATCTCTCGCTCCTTTTTCGTCAGTATGGAGGATCCTGAGCAATGGACAGGGACCTGTTACGCTTAGTCCCACTCTGGGACGCGATTACGCATCAAAACTTTTGATTCAAGTTTAAAAAGGTTGAAGAAAGAAACCTCCTTAGTAATATACACAGGGGCTGCAGTGTTTAAGAGCAGCTGCAACACTTGCCCCTCCTGATGGCTCACTCTGACCAGCCATATTAATCTCAAGGGAGGATGCCAGCTTACTGGGATGGATCTAGGCTTCCATGTGACTGTAGAAGTCTTTCTAGAGCCCTTTATTGAGGCGTTTTCACCCCCCTTCTGACCATAGCCCAATGCACAAAGCAGATGTACTACCAGAAGGAATGCATCCACTGCTTGAGTAATAGTTCAGCTCTGTCACTGCTATTAATGCTCAGCTTGATGCAGTAGTAAATGTGTCAAAGGAATGTCATTGCTCTTGTGTCCCTCCTGCAGCATGTAATAACACAAATGGTGCTTTTAACCACTTACCAGACCGGCCACTGTATATATACGTCATTACTTTGAAGATGGATATCTCGGTAACGGCAGCAGCTGCTGCCACAACCGAGGTATCCATCTTTAGGGCCGGCGGTTCTGTACACGATAATGGTGGTCTCTGCGGCGGGTGCACCGCGAGATCACCGTTATCGGCGGCGGGAGAGGTGCTACCCCCCTGCCGCCACTCTTCCGCGCCCTCCGCCGCTTACCGGAGCCATCGGTAGCGGCGGAGGCGATCGTGTCCTTTCACTTCCTCAGTATGGAGACGAGTAAGGCTAAGATGGCCCCCACCCGTCTCCATACCATAGGATGGTGGAAGCGACGTCATTACGTCAGCTCCGCCCATTTGTCTTAAAAAGGCACAATTTTTTTTTTTGCATTAAAGTCTAAATATGCGATCTGAGGACTTTTTGACCCCAGATCTCATATTTAAGAGGACCTGTCATGCTTTTTTCTATTACAAGGGATGTTTACATTTCTTGTAATAGGAATAAAAGTGATCCAATTTTTTTTTTTTTTTTTTAAACAGTGAAAAAATAAAGTAAAATAAATTAGAAATAAAATTTTTTTTTTAAAGCGCCCTGTCCCGACGAGCTCGCGCGCAGAAGCGAACGCATATGTGAGTAGCGCACGCATATGAAAACAGTGATCAAACCACACATGTGAGGTGTCGCCGCGACCGGTAGAGTGAGAGCAATAATTCTAGCCCTAGACCTCCTCTGTAACGCAAAACATGCAACCTGTAGAATTTTTTAAACGTCGCCTATGGAGATTTTTAAAGGTAAAAGTTTGACGCCATTCAACGAGCGGGCGCAATTTTGAAGCGTGACATGTTGGGTATCAAATTTACTTGGCGTAACATTATATTTCACAATATATAAAAAAAAATTGGGCTAACTTTACTGCTAAGTTAATTTTTTCCAAAAAAAGTGCGCAAATACGGTGCAAAAAAAGCATTGCAATGACCGCCATTTTATTCTCTAGGGTGTTAGGAAAAAAAAATATATAATGTTTGGGGGTTCTAAGTAATTTTCTAGCAAAAAAACCTGTTGTAAACATCTAAAATCCAAAACGAGGCTGGTCTTTAAGTGGTTAAAACAGACCTTCCAGTGCTGGACGTTGGAGGACTCCAACGCCGCACTAAGCCCCGTCCCCCCGAAGTCTACGGCCCTTCCCCTCTTTTTAGAAAAAAAGCTTTTTCCCACGTGAGCGTGGGTTCCTGATCCTATGGGATCGCGACGTTTGTTTGTTTTTAAATCCTTTGGCGCTCTTTCCCCAAGAAGAGGGGAACAAAAAACAGCACAGGGGGGCGTCTGGTGGGGAGAGGGAACCCCCCAGACTTACTGGAGGTCTTGCTGCTGACCGGAGGAAGAGAAACTTGCTGCTTCCTGGACACAAACGTGAGCTCTCTGAGAAGCATGAGACACAAGTGCACAATACAGCCCCCAGTGGTGACACATAGGCATGACAACACTTACTAATTTAAAGGAGACATTCATAAGAAAATTTTAAACATTTCTTAGAAAACTCCACTTAGCTTTCCCGCTGCAGGGTTTTCTGTGGTAAACTAACAGACCCAATCTTCACTCTTCACGGTGGGTTCCGTTAAACTTTCAGGAGCTGGGGATCCTTGGGGAAACCCACAATCCTGGACCTGCGATAGCACCTCCGCCAGTAAACTTTATGGCCTTACTACCAAAAAGTACTGGATCCTGGGGTCCAGCTCTCCAAAAAGAGAAGCGTTACAGGCAAGACATCGTTTCGTCAGGTACGAGGCCCGGGTACCATTCAATTCGGCCAAAAAGACACTTTGAATGGATCCGGTCTGCATGGCTAGCCCCAGCAAGGATTGCTCCAGTGGAGCACAGCACATCTTCACTCATGACTAACACCTTAGACACTGGCGAAAAAACTGAGGTACTCCCACCAGTGGGAGGGGTTATATAGGGAGTGCACTTTTTAATTTAGGGCGTGCCAATGTCCATCACCTGAAGGTGGCCTATAACCCACATAGTAACTACTATGGCTCTGTGTTCCGTGATGTACGATAAGAAATAGCGGCGCTTTACCACTAACGTGAGGTCATTGTGAAAGGGCTTTTACAAGCAGCGAGCGGGGACATCCGCCCCTCGTAGCTTTATTAGGCTGTCCCGCTTTCGTCAGCGGATCACAAAAAGGCTTTCATTGCCTGTATGATATAGGAACCCGGAAAGCAACGAGCTTACATTATGTCCGGTTTCCCCAGTAAAAGTCGCCATTTTAAAAAAATGAGAGAGAGAGAGAGAGAGAGAGAGAGAGAGAGATATTCAGACCCCCTTACATTTTTCACTCTTGGTTATATTGCAGCCATTTGCTAAAATCATTTAAGTTCATTTGTTCATTTTTTTTCCCTCATTAATGTACACACAGCACCCCATATTGACAGAAAAACACAGAATTGTTGACATTTTTCCAGATCTATTAAAAAAGAAAAACTGAAATATCACATGGTCCTAAGTATTCAGACCCTTTGCTCACTATTTAGTAGAAACACCCTTTTGATCTAATACAGCCATGAGTCTTTTTGGGAAAGATGCAACAAGTTTTTCACACCTGGATTTGGGGATCCTCTGCCATTCCTCCTTGCAGATCCTCTCCAGTTCTGTCAGGTTGGATGGTAAACGTTGGTGGACAGCCATTTTTAGGTCTCTCCAGAGATGCTCAATTGGGTTTAAGTCAGGGCTCTGGCTGGGCCATTCAAGAACAGTCACGGAGTTGTTGTGAAGCCACACCTTTGTTATTTTAGCTGTGTGCTTAGGGTCATTGTCTTGTTGGAAGGTAAACCTTCGGCCCAGTCTGAGGTCTTGAGCACTCTGGAGAAGGTTTTCATCCAGGATATCCCTGTACTTGGCCGCATTCATTTTTGCCTCAATTGCCACCAGTTGTCCTGTCCCTGCAGCTGAAAAACACCCCCTCAGCATGATGCTGCCACCACCATGCTTCACTGTTGGGACTGTATTGGACAGGTGATGAGCAGTGCCTGGTTTTCTCCACACATACCGCTTAGAAATAAGGCTAAAAAGTTCTATCTTGGTCTCATCAGACCAAAGAATCTTATTTCTCACCATCTTGGAGTCCTTCAGGTGTTTTTTAGCAAACTCCATACAGGCTTTCATGTGTCTTGCACTGAGGAGAGGCTTCCGTCGGGCCACTCTGCCATAAAGCCCCGACTGGTGGAGGGCTACAGTCATGATTGACTTTCTACAACTTTCTCCCATCTCCCGACTGCATCTCTGGAGCTCAGCCACAGTGATCTTTGGGTTCTTCTTTACGTCTCTCACCAAGGCTCTTCTCCCCCGATAGCTCAGTTTGGCCAGGCGGCCAGCTCTAGGAAGGGTTCTGGTTGTCCCAAACGTCTTCCATTTAAGGATTATGGAGGCCACTGTGCTCTTAGGAACCTTAACCACTTAAGGACCAGCCTCGTTTTGGATTTTAGGTGTTTATATGTTTAAAACAGGTTTTTTTGCTAGAAAATTACTTAGAACTCCCAAACATTATATATGGTTTTTCTTCTAACACCCTAGAGAATAAAATGGCAGTCGTTGCAATACTTTTTTTTTGCACCATATTTGCGCAGAGGTCTTAAAATCGCACTTTTTTTTGAAAAAATTCACTTTTTTGAATAAAAAAAAAAACAAAAAAAAAAAGAAGAATAAGACAACAGTAAAGTTAGCCCAATTTTTTTTTTATATTGTGAAATATAATGTTACGCCAAGTAAATTGATACCCAACATGTCACGCTTGAAAATTGCGCCCGCTCGTGGAATGGCTTCAAACTTTTACCCTCAAAAATCTCCATAGGCGACATTTAAAAAATTCTACAGGTTGCATATTTTGCGGTACAGAGGAGGTCTAGGGCTAGAATTATTGCTCTCGCTCTACCGGTCGCGGCGATACCTCACGTGTGGTTTGACCACTGTTTTCATATGCGGGCGCTACTCGCGTATGCGTTCGCTTCTGCGCGCGAGCTCGTCGGGACGGAGGGGGGGGGGGGGTTAAAATTTTTTTTTTTCAATTTTTTTTTTATTTTACAATATTTTATTTATTTTTACACTGTTTAAAAAAAAAAAAAAAAAAAAAAAAATGGTGTCACTTTTATTCCTATTACAAGGAATGTAAACATCCCCTGTAATAGAAAAAAGCATGACAGGACCTCTTAAATATGAGATCTGGGGTCAAAAAGACCTCAGATCTTATATTTACACTAAAATGCAATAATAAAAAAAAAAAAAAAAAAAAAAAAAAGTCATTTAAAAAAAATGACATTTGAAAAAATGTGCCTTTAAGAGGCGTGGACGGAAGTGACGTTTTGACGTCGCTTCCGCCCAGCAGTGTCATGGAGACGAGTGAGCGCCATCTTAGCCTCACTTGTCTCCAGACACAGGACGGAGACAGATGCGATCGCCTCTGCCGCTACGACGGCTCCGGTAAGCGGTGGAGGACATCAGATCGCGGCGGGAGGGGGGGGCCCTCTCCCGCCACCGATAAAGGTGATCTCGTGGCGAATCCGCCGCAGGGACCACTTTTATCTGAAAGCCGGCCGCCGCACAAAAACAGGGATACCGGGGTTATGGCAGCTAGCTGCTGCCATTACAACGATATCCCCGTTCAAAGTTTGGACGTACATCATCGTGCGGCGGTCGGTAAGTGGTTAAGTGTAGCAGAATTTTTTTTGTAACCTTGGCCAGATCTGTGCCTTGCCACAATTGTCTCTGAGCTCTTCAGGTACTTCCTTTGATCTCATGATTCTCATTTGCTCTGACATGCACTGTGAGCTGTAAGGTCCTATATAGACAGGTGTGTGGCTTTCCTAATCAAGTCCGATCAGTATAATCAAACACAGCTGGACTCAAATGAAGGTGTAGAACCATCTCAAGGATGATCAGAAGAAATGGACAGCACCTGAGTTAAATATATGAGTGTCACAGCAAAGGTTCAGAATACTTAGGACCATGTGATATTTCAGTTTTTTCTTTTTAAATAAACCTGCAAAAATGTCAACAATTCAGTGTTTTTCTGTCAATATGGGGTGCTGTGTGTACATTAATGGGGGAGGGGAAGAAAAAAAAGAGAGAAAGAGAGAAAGAGAGAAAGAGAGAAAGAAGAGAAAGAGAGAAAGAGAGAGAGAGAGAGAAAGAGAGAAAGAGAGAAAGAGATTAAAACCACTCTAAGGAGAAATCTGAAAAATGACGAATAATAAGTGTGTGTACATATATTTCTCAGATATTCTCCTAGCAACTAGCCCAACACACTTTTTGGGTACACTTTTCTTTATAAATCAACCCTTTTATTCTCTATTGAGGAGGAGGGAAAGTATTTATAACCAGCTTGCAGAGGCCCAAAATATGGAGGAAAAAAGCAAAAATGCCCACATTGCTGTCCTCGTGTTTTCTCATTTGTAAACACACTGACGCCAGTGTCTTTCCAAACAGGAGTATTCCCATACTATAAAGAGCCTTGATGAAACCCCTCTTTGTTCCAAGTCACTGAGTGTCTATGAATGGGCATCATTGTCCCGCACTGGACACTCTCCAGTATAATTTGTTCCAATGTGCTGCCTGAACAGTCTACTAGCTATGTGCAATATACATTATACCAACAACTAAAATACCTAGCCAAGGAAGATTTTAATCTTACCTGTGAATTTGCAAATTGTTACCAACTATCTGTATTTTCCATTGAACAAACAGTTATAACAAATCCCATTTTTACAACTTATTTTTCCAATACTCCAGCTTCAAAACCACTTTTTCAACTGAAAAGAATAAAAAGAATGTGTTGGGCCAAGTTTGAGGTTGGAAGACTGAGGGGGTTATTTACGAAAGGCAAATCCACTTTGCACTACAAGTGCACTTGGAAGTGCAGTCACTGTAGATCTAGGGGGTAGATCTGAAATGAGGGGAAGCTCTGCTGATTTTATCATCCAATCATGTGCAAGCTAAAATGCTGTTTTTTATTTTCCTTGCATGCCCCCCTTAGATCTACAGCGACTGAACTTCTAAGTCCACTTGTAGTGCAAAGTGGATTTGCCTTTCGTAAATAACCCCCAGAGTTTCCAACTTATATATTGTACCAACAAAAGTACGACTACAGACCTAGCTTCACTCATGCTATCTTTTAAATATCTTGCTACACTTCAATTGGGCTTCTAAAGTATTTTCTGATAGCTACATGACCTGTATTTACTTATGATACTTTCTAAACTAGTACCTACAGACAGGTAACCTTGGTGGGCTTCTTGCTATGAAATATTGGTTGGAATGTTTTTGCCTTGAAGTTTACAATGCACAGGGATGTATAAAGGCAAAACCTTTTATAGCTGTAGATGGGGTGGAAAAGGATTAGAACACCTGTCAGGTTGTACTGCTGTCTGTGCTATGAGTAAGCGCTCATGAGTGCGAAACGCGTCAACTGAGCTTGTACCTTCTGCCAGATTGTCCTGTATTTTTGATGATCCAGCTTTTACAATAAAGACGCTTTTTTCAACCTTATCCGGTGTGCGGCATCCAGATTCTCTCGTTCAAAGCTGTGCACTGCTGTCTGTGCCCCTGTTAGAGAGATTCACCCTCCCTATTTGTCCTGTTTACCGTTAAAAGAAGTAAAAGAAAATCCCACATTTTGGGTTGCCCCCAAAATAATAGGAAGGGAAATCTTCCAAAAAGAAGACTAGTTCTGGTTCTGGCGTCACACTAGGATTACCTCACTTAGGCCTGTTTCATTTGGGCTTCAACTGTTTTTGCAAAGCTTTTGCCATGCTTCAGGCAGCTTTTTCAAAGCTTTTAAAGTGCCCTTCAGCTGCTGTTTGGAAATATTATACACAGATCTTAAACGGCAAAGCCAACTATCACGTTAAAGAAGCTACTAGCAGGCTTTCAATAAGGTTCAAGTTATGCTGAAGCCTGCTAGCAGCATGCTCAAAGTGGTAGTCGGCACTCCCATTAGGATCAGTGTTCAGTAATTGCAAACTGGAGCTGGAATGGTACTTTAAAAGGCTTCAAACAGAGCTTACTGAAAGCTCCACAAATGCTTTTTAAACTTTTGCTGTTCACACAGCTCTTATACAAGCTGAAGCCTGTGTGAAACAAGCCTTACTGTTTTGCTCTGGGACAGTAAGCCCCGGTTCACACAGGGGCTGCACGACTTGCAGGTCGCCTCACCGAGGCGACCTGCACACAACTGCCACAGCGACTTGCAAAATGACTTCTGTATAGAAGTCTATGCAAGTCGCCCCAAGTAGTACAGTAACCTTTTTCTAAGTCGGAGCGACTTGCGTCGCTCCTATTAGAACGGTTCCATTGTACAGAACGGGAGGCGAATTGTCAGGCAGCTAGGTCGCCTGACAAGTTGCCCCTGTGTGAACCAGCACTCAGTGAAGGGAAATCTCCCCTATGGGACACAGATGGCCCCTAATTCTACACTTTAATAGGATATAAGTGTGCATTGTTCATGTGTATCTTGTGTAAAAAAATGCCATATTTAAACCCAACTCCACCTTTTAAAAATAAATTAGAAATAAGGGATACTCAGCAGGTGTACAATTAAAAAAGCAATTCTGGCCGCAATACTTACCCTCAATTCTTAGTTGTTTCCAGCAGTTCCTCTTTGACATTTAACCTGCTTCCTGAGAGCCCAGGCCGTCAGAGGTGCCCTCTAGGTGAGATCATAATGCTAGCCTGGCCTCTCAATAATCCTGGACAGCAATGCCCTTACTCATTACTACAAGAGCACAATGTTTTCCAGACCCAAGAACCTCTACTGCTGCTGAGGAAGGACCAGTGATGTTAATGGACCATCCAGAAAAATGCATACTGGAATTTTTAAAAATATAAAATTGAATATAATGCAATGTGCTGTATCTGCGAAAGCAGGGAAGGGGCTGGCAAGTTTCACCACTTTCCTCACTGAATGCCTGGCATTTGGGCTAAACAGAAGATACTAAATGATGTTGCAGGTACAGTGTGTATAGAAAAGTATCACCCCCTTTTAAAATAATCAGATTGTCGCTTTGCAACCTGAGTTGAAAACTTTCTCAAATGGCACACAAAGCCATTTGACTTCCAACTGTGATCAGCTGTGGTCATTTTGATTAGCTCAGCATGAAAAGGGCTTTCCAGGAGTATTTCAGTCCCTGGTCCCTGGTACTGCAACTGAAGCAATCAACTATGGATGGCAAGGCACTGTCACCAGGATAAAGTTGTGGACAGGCACAAGGTAGGAGATGAATACAAAAAAATTCAAAGACTTTATCAATGCCTAGGAGCACAGTGAAATTATTAGGAAGTGGAAGGTATTTGGTACAACACAGACCCTCCCTGGATCAGGCCATCACTCCAAACTGGAAGAAAGAGCCAGGGGGAAACTGGTCAGAGAGGCTACCAAGAGGCCTACAGAAACCCTGAAGCAGTTGCAGGAATTTATGACAAAGAGGAGTGGTCATTGAGTGCATGTGGTAACAATATCACAATTCTCCACAACCCTTTTATGGGAGGGTTGAAAGAATAAAACGCCACTCCTCTAGAAAGGCCACATGCAGTAACAATTGAGCGCTGCCAAAATACACCTTGAAGATTCTGAAGCCACATGGAACAAAGGTGTTATGATCAGATGAGACTAAAATTGAATGATTTTGCCTCAACACATGGGTGACAGTCAGGAGGGGTAGAGGGGGAAATGCCAGAGAGGCCGATCCAGGACTGGAGCATCCCAATAAGTACGCTCCATTGAGTGACATTGGTGAAACCAGTCAGGGACCAGCACTGCTGGAGATGAGGGACTCTCCTAGCTGCCAGGGGAAGAACTCCTCCAGTAAGAGTGGGGGGGCAGCAAAGGGAAAGGAAAGACAGATTCTGGTGGTAGGGGACTCAATTCTTAGAAGGACAGAGAGGGCAATCTGTAACCAAGACCTGAAGCGCCGAACAGTATGTTGTCTACCGGGCGCTCGGGTTCGGCACATCATGGATCTTGTGGACAGATTACTGGGAGGGGCTGGGGAAGACCCGGCTGTCATGGTGCACGTTGGCACCAATGACAAAGTCAGAGGCAGATGGAGTGTCCTAAAGAACGATATTAGGGACTTAGGTGCTAAATTGAGGAAAAGGACCTCCAAGGTAGTGTTCTCAGGAATACTACCGGTACATCGAGCCACACCAGAAAGGCAGAGGGAGATTAGGGAAGTAAACAAGTGGCTGAAGAGCTGGTGTAGTAAGGAGGGGTTTGGGTTCCTGGAGGACTGGGCCGACTTCTCAGTCGGTAACCGGTACTATAGAAGGGACGGACTGCACCTAAATGAGGAGGGTGCAGATCTGTTGGGAATGAAGATGGCCAAAAAGTTAGAGGGGTTTTAAACTAGACGATGGGGGGGAGGGTCCAGAGACAGTGATAGCCAGCACGGAAGATATTCCAGAGGGTAGTATTGGGGGCATTAGTGGTAGGTTAACCAAAGCACAAAAACACAAGGTGAGTATAGTAACAAGTCCTAGTTGCAATCTTGAAACACCCAATACGAGGACAATATGCGACTGGTCTAAACTATGTGGCATGTTCACCAATGCCAGGAGCATGGCGGACAAGATGGGTGAACTAGAGATACTGTTGTACAAGGAGGATTTGGATTTTGTGGGAATTTCAGAGACCTGGTTCAACAGCTCTCATGATTGGCTGGCAAACATTCAAGGGTATACCCTATACCGCAAGGATAGAGAGGGTAAAAAAGGGGGAGGGGTATGCCTATATATCAAGAATAATGTACAAGTGAATGTGAGAGATGACATCACTGAGGGAGCTAGAGAGGAGGTGGAATCCTTATGGGTAGAACTCCAAAGGGATGAAGCGAAGGGGAAAATAATACTGGGAGTATGCTATAGGCCCCCTAACCTGAGGGAGGAAGTGGAGACGGATCTCCTATCACAAATTGGATTAGCAGCAAAGATGGGAAGTGTTCTCATAATGGGGGATTTTAATTATCCAGACATAGACTGGGCGGAGGGAACCGCGCATTCATTTAAGGCTCGCCAGTTCCTTAATGTCTTGTAGGACAATTTTATGGGTCAGATGGTAGACGCACCAACTAGAAATAAAACATTATTGGATCTACTGATTACCAACAATACAGACCTGATAACAGATGTGGAAATACAGGGCAATTTAGGTAACAGCGATCACAGGTTAATTAGTTTCAGTATAAATCGCACAAATAGGAAACATGAAGGGAACACAAAGACACTGAATTTCAAAAGAGCCAACTTCCCTAAACTACAAACCTTGCTAAAAGGCATAAATTGGGATAAAATATTAGGAACAAAGAATACGGAGGAGAGATGGGTTTGCTTTAAGAGCATATTAAATAAGGGCATTAGCCAATGCATCTCATTGGTTAATAAATTTAAAAGAGCGAACAAAAATCCTGGATGGCTTAACTCCAATGTAAAAATGCATATAAAAGCAAAGGAGAAGGCCTTCAAAAAATACAAGGTTGAGGGATCATCCTCAGCATTCAGACTTTATAAAGAATGCAATAAGAAATGTAAGGGTGCAATTAGGACGGCTAAGATGGAACATGAAAGACACATAGCGGAGGAGAGCAAAAAAAAATCTCAAGAAATTCTTTAAGTATGTAAACAGTAAAAAAGGGAGGACAGACCATATTGGCCCATAAAGAATGAGGAAGGACATCTGGTTACAAAGGATGGGGAGATGGCAAATGTATTGAATTTATTCTTCTCCTCAGTCTTCACGAGTGAATCGGGGGGCTTCAGTAACCAAAACTACAGTGTTTATCCTCATGACACAACACAGGAAGCACCTCCATGGTTAACAGAGGATGGAATTAAAATTAGACTTGAGAAACTTAACATTAATAAATCACTGGGACCAGATGGCTTGCATCCGAGGGTACTTAGGGAACTCAGTCAGGTGATTGCCAGACCGTTGTTCCTAATTTTTACAGACAGACAGTCTATTGACTGGAATGGTACCAGCTGATTGGAGAAAAGCCAATGTAGCACCAATATTTAAAAAGGGCCCAAAAAACATCCCTGGGAATTACAGACCAGTTAGCCTAACATCAATAGTATGTAAACTCTTGGAGGGGATGATAAGGGACTATATACAAGATTTTAGTAATAAGAACGATATCATTAGCAGTAATCAGCATGGATTCATAAAGAATCCTTCTTGCCAAACCAATCTATTAACCTTCTATGAGGAGGTGAGTTGCCATCTAGATAAAGGAAGGCCTGTAGACGTGGTGTATCTGGATTTTGCAAAAGCATTTGACACAGTTCCCCATAAACGTTTACTGTACAAAATAAGGTCCGTTGGCATGGACCATAGGGTGGGTACATGGATTGAAAACTGGCTACAAGGGCGTGTTCAGAGGGTGGTGATAAATGGGGAGTACTCAGAATGGTCAGGGGTGGGTAGTGGGGTTCCCCAGGGTTCTGTGCTGGGACCAATCCTATTTAATTTGTTTATAAACGACCTGGAGGATGGGATAAACAGTTCAATCCCTGTATTTGCAGACGATACTAAGCTAAGCAGGGCAATAACTTCTCTGCAGGATGTGGAAACCTTGCAAAAAGACCTGAACAAATTAATGGGGTGGGCGACTACATGGCAAATGGGGTTCAATGTAGAAAAATGTAAAATAATGTATTTGGGTGGCAAAAATATGAATGCAATCTATACACTGGGGGGAGAACCTCTGGGGGAATCTAGGATGGAAAAGGACCTGGGGGTCCTAGTAGATGATAGGCTCAGCAATGGCATGCAATGCCAAGCTGCTGCTAATAAAGCAAACAGAATATTGGCATGCATTAAAAGGGGGATCAACTCCAGAGATAAAACGATAATTCTCCCGCTCTACAAGACTCTGGTCTGGCCGCACCTGGAGTATGCTGTCCAGTTCTGGGCACCAGTCCTCAGGAGGGATGTACTGGAAATTGAGCGAGTACAAAGAAGGGCAACAAAGCTAATAAAGGGTCTGGAGGATCTTAGTTATGAGGAAAGGTTGCGAGCACTGAACTTATTCTCTCTGGAGAAGAGACGCTTTAGAGGGGATATGATTTCAATTTACAAATACTGTACTGGTGACCCCACAATAGGGATAAAAAACTTTTTCGCAGAAGAGAGTTTAATAAGACTCGTGGCCACTCATTACAATTAGAAGAAAAGAGGTTTAACCTTAAACTACGTAGAGGGTTCTTTACTGTAAGAGCGGCAAGGATGTGGAATTCCCTTCCACAGGCGGTGGTCTCAGCGGGGAGCATTGATAGCTTCAAGAAACTATTAGATAATCACCTGAATGACCGCAACATACAGGGATATGTAATGTAATACTGACACATAATCACACACATAGGTTGGACTTGATGGACTTGTGTCTTTTTTCAACCTCACCTACTATGTAACTATGTAACACCAAATGATGCGTCTGGCAGAAAGCCAATACAGCTCACCATCCAAATAACACCATTCCTACAGTAAAGCTTGGAGGTTTATCTTCCAACATGACAATGACCCAAAACACACAGCAAAAATGTGTTTGATAGAGAAAAATGTGACTGTCCTTGCATGGCCTAGTCAGAGAGCCCAGACTTAAACCCCATTGAAAATCTGCGAAATGACTTCAAGACTGCAGTCCACAAACGGTCACCATCACATTTAAGTGAACCTGAGCAGTTCTGCAAAGTAGAGTGGGCAAATATTGCAAAGTCTACATGTGCAAATGTAGTAGAGACATATCCAAACAGACTAAAGGCTGTAATTAAAAGGGGTTGTAAAGTTTTTTTTATAAACATGTCATACTTGCCTCCTCTGTGCAAGGGTTTTGCACAGAGCGGCCCCGATCCTCCTCTTCCGGGGTCCCCCAGCGGCGCTCCTGGCACTTCCTCTTCTACGGAGAGCCGCTTTTCATGAGGGCACTTGTACGGACATGCTCCCGAGTCCTGCTGCAGTGTCCATTGACACAGACAGCAGGACTTGGCCCTGCCCCCCGGCTCAAGTGTCACTGGATTTGATTGACAGCAACGGGAGCTAGTGGCTCCTGCTGCTATCAATCTAATCAATGAGGACCCGGGACAGTGGCTGGAGCTGCTGTGCTTATCCCCGTTGATGGAACGATCGGGATCAGGTAGGTAAAAGGGAGGCTCTAGGGGGCTGCTGCACTACAGAAGGGTTTTTTACCGCAATGCATAGAATGCATTATGGTGAAAAACCTTGAGGGTTTATAACCCCTTTAAAACAAAAGGTGGTTCAACAAAATACTGACAAATGGGGGTAATCCTTTTTCCAACTCAATGATTCTGCTTTTGATTTCTTTCTGACATGTTGATATTATATATCTTTCACTTGGATGTTATAAGTTGCACTGAGTAAATACAGCTGGATAAAACAAAAAACATGTGTCTTCATTTGAGGCTGCAAACCAACAAAAGAGGGGATTATTTTTTATACCCACTAAGTGCATGTGGGTTCCTGCAGGTGGTTCACTTTTCAAAACATCAACACCAGATTGTGTACAGGACACAATGTATTAAAAGGATATCATCACTCTAATCTCCTATGTAATTAGGAGTACCAGGTGTAACACAGGCAGATCTTTCACAAGGAATGATGGAAGGGAAAAGGACCGTATACCTCTTGTCCTGACTCATCAATGTTAGAAGATAAAGTCACAGTCAACCGGGCAATTAAAAATGTTTCAGCAGGAGATCGGCAGTGGCATGTTATGTATCAGTCTCATGACAAGTTCCTTTTAATCTGCACTTAATCAGGAAAGCAAGTGAACAGCATGAACTATTTTAAAAAGATCTTTCGGTGATCAGATCATGGCTAACCTCCCTCCATGGCTGTGGCCAGCTTTAGAATTGGCAGAGTCTAGAAATTCAGCACTGTACTTTTATTTTTTTCAACAAGATGCATCTCAGAGATGTCAATTAAAATCTCTTATGTCTGATTAACAGGAAAAATATGTGCTTAGAGGCAAAATAAGATACAAAGGGACAGGATCATTGAGCAATATGATGCAGTCAAAGCTTAGCAATCAGGTCAGCATCAGTTTTGGTCAGCCTACTGTAATCAAACCAAAGAAAAAAAACAAAAAAACAAAACAAAAATACACTGCCTGGTTGTCAAGTGCTGCTGCATGATGCCGTTTGTTCTTTGCCTTAATAAAAAAAAAAAAAAAAAAAATCTTAGTTCTTTAATGTACTAGCCTCTGTGCCAGAAAGATAACAGTTGTTTCACCTCAGATGCCCCCAGCTGCTTTCAACATCATTTGAACAGAATGCAGATCACACACAGGGCAACATAGAAAAACACTCATGTTCACACATCCTACCATCCTAACCCAGGGGTGACAAAACGAATAGTGTGTCCACAGCAAAGATTTCTAAATATGGTTACATTCGTAGGCACATAAATTGTTCATGAGAAAGTGTCTGCACAGTTTTTAATGCTAACAACATAGTTATGGCTATCAAAGACAGACACCAGGCAAACAGCTGAACACTATATTGTGCATTAAAGTGATACTAAACACACACGGTTCAATTTACATTGTCCCTTCTATTTCTGTATGTGGATGATGGCACTGTAATTATTTTAATGAAAAAATAAAATAAATATCCTCTCGGTGCATTTTTCCTAATTCATATACAGCCGTCACATGACCCAGATCTTTCCCATCCTGTCTGCAGGAAAACAGCAGGAGGAGCTTCTAGTCCTCTGCTGCTGGTCACATTCAAAATAAAAAAAAACTAAACAAAAAACATTCTTGAAAAAGAGTAAAAATAAATAATGCCAATAAACCGTTTTAAATTGGCATGCAAATATACAGTGCTTTGAAAAAGTATTCATACCCCTTTCCACATTTTGTCATGTTACCAAGCTAAAAACGTAATGTATTTTATTGGGATTTTATGTGATAGACTAAACACAAAGTGGCACATAATTGTGAAATGGAAGGAAAATTATAAATGGTTTTCAAATTTTTTTACAAATATATACCTGAAAAGTGTGGCGTGCATTTGTATTCAGCCCTCTTTACTCCGATACCCCCAACTAAAATCTAATGGAACCAATTGCCTTCAGAAGTCACATAATTAGTAAATAGAGCCCACGTGTGTGTAATTTAATCTCAGTATAAATACAGTACAATACAAATGCTGTTCTGTGAAGCCCTCAGAGGTTTGTTAGAGAACCTTAGCAAACAAACAGCATCATGAAGGCCAAGGAACACATCAGACATGTCAGGGATAAAGTTGGAGAAGTTTAAAGGAGAATTGGGTTATAAAAAAAAAAAAAAATACCCCAAGCTTTGAACATCTCAAGGTGCACCGTTCAATCCATTAACCGAAAATGGAAAGAGTATGGCACAACTGTAAACCTACCAAGTCATGGCTGTCCACCTAAACTGACAGGCCGGGCAAGGAGAGCATTCAGAGAAGTAGCCAGGAGGCCCATGGTAACTCTGGAGGAGCTGCAGAGATCCACAGCTCAGGTGGGAGAATCTGTCCACAGGACAACTATTAGTAGTGCACTTCACAAATCTGGCCTTTATGGAAGAGTCGCAAGAAGAAAGTCATTGTTGACAGAAACCCATAAGTCCCATTTGCAGTTTGTGAGAAGCCATGTGGAGGACAAAGCAAACATGTGGAAGAAGGTACTCTGGTCAGATGAGACCAAAATTGAACTTTTTGGCCTAAAAGCAAATAGCTGTGTGTTGCGGAAAACTTACACTGCACATCACCCTGAACACACCATCCCCACCGTGAAATCTCGGTCGACTTAAGGAAGCGTTATGACATAGTCAGGTTTTTTTTTTTTTTTGTCATCTGTCCGATTGGTGAGATTTCTCTTGATTTCCTGTCCCATAGCCAATATAGGGAACAAGAGAAAATCCCTCTGAAATAGGGCACAAAAAAAAGACCTGGTTGGTGCTCTAATCTTCTTTCTTTAGTTATACTTTAATGTAAGGCCCCTTACACCAGCCAGATCTAGAAATGATGGATCCATTTTTGTGTTCCATCTACACCTGCTGTGCTACATGCTATGCGGTTTAGGGAAGGTGACAAAGATTGTAAAGAGTCTGCAACTGTGCAAAACTGTGTCATCTCTCTGTACCTTACCTGCTCTTTGAACTAACTGGGAATGAAGTTAAACAGGAGCTCCACCAAAAAGGGCAAGAATTGGCTCAGGTGAGGACATCGCTGGATGCCTGGACAGGCAAGTATCATAATATTTAAAGTAAGCAGCTACAGTATCTGTAGCTGCAGTCTTCATTTTTTGGTGGGGAGCTTGGGGCTCCTCTAACATCACCACAACAGTGATGCCTACTATGAAATCTGTTCCTCCTATAAACCAACCAACCAACCAACCATTCTTCTTACCTCTCTCTTGCCAAGCAGCTTCCTTTGTAGGAATTTCCAACTGCAAAGAGAATTATAGCTCTTATAACATATGACAACTCAGAATAGGGATAAAATTTCACTAGTTGGACTTAAAGTGTCACTAAACTGACGTAAAAAAATAAATAAATAATAAAAATTACCTATGTAAAATGCTGTATTACATGCTGTTCATATTCACTCAGGCACTAGGAGATTTATTTTCTGTGTTCTGCAAAAAGCCTGGCTGATTCTGCTGCTCTCCATCTCCACTGTCTGTTCATGTCCCCAATTCAGCTAGGGATTTTGCAGCTATGGTGGCAACTCTGCACATGCTCAGTTTGCAGCAAATTTCTAAGCAGAGCATTTCCTCCCTATCACAGCTGAGTAGCCACATGTGACTATAGAGTCACACATGTGGGTGTATCCAGTGGTAAATGACAGCCCACTCCCTCTTCCATGCCGACCAACGGGCTAAACGCAAAAGGAGCGGGATATTACATGTAGATTAATGATGGCTTCACCTCACTTTTATTCTAAGACACAGGCTGGAGGGGACATGACACAGCCTGTGACTGGCAGAAATTCGCCCACACCATGTTATTTCCCCAAAATAAAGATTTAATTTCAAATATATGTTTGTATGACAATTAAAAAAAGATAATTGATATAATTTGACACTGTATTCCAAATGCTGTTTTTTAAGATGTGAGCAGCAGCAGAGAACTAGAAGCTCCTCCTGCCTATGTTTCCATGCTGGCATGATGAGAAAGATCTGGGTCATGTGACAGCTGTATATTGATTAGGAAAAGGGTATTTGGATTTCTATAAACAAGAGAGCCAGGCGCATGGATGTATCCAAGCAAACTTGTAATAAAAATAAACGCAGCTCCCAAACTCAAAAGACCAGAGAAGAACAAAAATATATTAACATAAGGAGTGCAGTTCCAGTAGAATAATAAGAGGTAAAAACAGATGTAAAAGTAACAGACTAATTCCAAAAAGAAGAATAATGAAACCATGTATCAAAATTCCAAACAATAAAACCAAGGGGAAGGAATATGCCCTGTGAACACTGACTCACGGCTTCCGTGTCATCTCCGCAGAGCCGAAAGGGATGGATGGTTATCTTAAAGTGACACTAAAGCTTTGTTTTGTTTTGTCATACTTACCTCCACTGGGCAGTTAGTTTTGCACAGAGTGGCCTGAAATCCTCTTCTGGGGTCCCTGGGCGGCTCTCACGGCTCCTCCCCGCATTAGATAAAGCCCCAGTAGAAGCGTTCTTCTGGGGGGTTTACATTGCGGGCGCGCTCCCGAGTCATTCATTTGGCGTCCATAGAAGCCGAATGTATGACTCGGCCCCACCCCTCAGGTAATTGAATTTGATTGACAGCAGCGGGAACCAATGGCTGCGCTGCTATCAATCCATCTAATCAGGACCTGAGACACCGGCTTTTGCTGGTGTGCTCGTCCCTGGGATGTGATAGAACGGGTACAGGTAAGTAAAACGGGGGCTTGGGGGGCTGCAGCATTACAGGAGGTTTTACAACCCCTTTAAGCCCTAGGGCTGATGGAGAGGGGCAGTGATCTCCGTTGTAAAAGCTCAGCTCCCAAACTTTCCAGGCAGAGCCAGATGAAAAAGCCTGTGTCAAATCCCAGAGTTCCTGGAGGGGGACAGGGAGCCCCGGGAGAGCTCACTCAGTACTGGAACTCGGTGGGACAGTGTGGAGCTGTACGGTCCCAGGGATGGAAAGCAGCAAGAGCAGGGCTGCAGAGTCAGTGCACAAGCAGGCAGCTACAGCCGCTGAACGGTCTCAAGCGGCAGAGGGAGGGAGGTGGGAAGGAAGGAGGAGTGGGGAGGAAGGAGGAAGAGCTCGATCAGACTACACGTTTCGGGGATTAACCCCTTTGTCAGGTGAGGAATATACTTAGATTTCTATTATTATACAGAATTTATATAGTGTCAACAGTTTGTGTAGCATTTTACAGCGTGAACTCGACAGTATGGTTACAATACAATTCAATACAGGAGGAATTAGTGGGGCCTGCTCATTAGAGCTTACAATCTAAAAAAGGGAGGGTCAAGTGAAACAGAGGATAATAACTGTGGGGGATGGGCTGATGGAGAAAATAAAAAAGTACAGTTGTTTAGGTGGAGGCAGGATAGGCTTCTCTGAAGAGAAAAGTTTTCAGGGATCGTCTAAAAGTTATAAAAGGAAGGATAGTGTTGGAGACAGCCGGACAGATTGGGGTAGGGAATTCCAAAGAATGGGAGAAGTCCTGGAGGAGAGCATAGGAAGAGGTGACCAGTTAACTAGAGAGCTGGAGGTCTTGGGTGGAAAAAGGTGAATTTATGCCCTCATGCACACAGGCTGTTAAAATAACGTTATGAAAACGCCAGTATCTTTGCAGTGATTTTTTTTAACTTTTTTCAGCTTTTTTCAGAGTTTTTGCAATAGCGTTTTTGAGCGTTTTTCCGCGTTAGCGTTTTTTAGCGTTTTTTTTTTTTTCAATGGATCAAAAACGTTAAAAAACGTTGGTGAATGACGTTTTTGAGCGTTTTTCAGCGTTAGAGCGTTTTTACAGCTGAAAAACGTCTCTCAGAACCCACTGGTCCTGGGTTTTTTTTACAGCTTAAAAACGCCTATGCCACTTGCAGCTCAAAAACGCCTAGGTGGGCATGAAGCCATAGACTAACATAGACAGGCCTTTTTAAGCTGCAAAAAAAGCTCAAAAAAGCAGCTGTAAAATTGTCCGTGTGCATGAGGACTCAAATTGTTAAATAGTGCAGCACTAAAATATACATATTGTATGTATATTTTAGGAGTTTATTTCATAGTGCTGCACTATTTAAAAATTATTATAGTTTATATTTGGTGTGGCGATTCACTGAGTGTCACAGCAGCTATTGTAATATTGTAATTTATTATTACCAGTCACATTTACATTTTGACTTATGTTAGCATTTGGCACCGATTGCTTTTTTCACAGTTTAAAGTGAACAATTTGGTTGGCATTTTGAGACTAGGATAGTGATGTAGCTGGGGGGGGGGGGGGGGAGCGCAAGTTGTGGATGGCTCTATAAGTGGTTGGTATTTTGAATTGAATTCGTGAGATGAGTGGCAGCCAATGGAGCGATTGGCAGAGGGGTAGCAGACGCTGAGAAGTCCGTAAGGTGGATGAGTCTAGCAGCAGCATTCATGATGGACCGAAGGAGGGATAGTCTATTTAGAAGGTAAGCCAATGAGGAGGGAGTTGCAGTAATCAAGGCGAAAGATAACTAGGAGTTTTGTGGTGTCATTGGTTTGGAAGGGGTGTACTTTGGAGATGTTGCAGGGTTGAGGCGGCAAGCTTTGGAGAGTGGTTAGAAGTGGTGCTAAAAGGAGAGATCAGAGTCTAGGATAACACCAAGCACCCTGGCATGCAAGGTTGTGCCATTAATCTTGAAGAGAAGTCAGGGAAGGGGCACGTGGGGGAGGAAATATTATGAGCTCAGTTTTGGACAGGTTGAGTTTGAGGAAGTGTTGTGACACCCAGACTGATAGGTCTTAGATTTTTTTGAAAGAATTACAGTGCCATAATACAGATCCAGAAATAGAAATAGAAGGGACAATGTAAATGTAACAGTGTGCGTTTAGTATCACTTTAAAAGCACACCCTCTGTCTTGCCAGCCCTCCGTTCACGGTTTTCCTTCTCCCCTCACTGGAACAGTCACATACAGGACTATGCTTGTTACTTAAAAAAGGACCGTGAGCTTATTTTCAGGCGACAAACACGCATAGGGCAGCCCATGAAGTGAATTTGTATTTATTTTATTCCCACATTTCTTTTCTTACATATTGTATTGTACAACCTTAGAGGCAATGGCTGCATAAGAAGTTTAGTAGCTCTCAAGGATAATTTTGTACCTGTCAAGAGGTAGTTTGGCACAGTATTCTTAACTCTTTAGCGCCGGCGCCTCCCAACCCTTTAAAAGGCTTCAGATGGCAGGAGATGGAGGCAGGCATTCAGGTCATGCGACAGCGGTCACATGATCGGAAAGCTCCCGATCACTAGTATGCATTGGGAGCTTACCATTCCCCACCGGCTACCGTGCTGGGAGCGTGCTCTCAGCATGGTAAGTAGTTTACACATTGCTGCATATACACGGCCGCTCTGTGTTAAGGCCCACCCACCGAGAGGGCATGTGTGTGTACTGTTGGTGGCAAGGAGTTAAGAATACTGCTCCAGCTGTCTTAGGTTTAAAAGTTGTCTCCAGATCACACATTTCAGCTCTTTCCTTAGATGTGCGATCGGATTCAGATCAAAGCTCATTGAAGGCCACTTCAGAACAGCTCCATATTTTGTTCTTAGGTGCTTTTAGCGGTTTTGGGTCATTATCCTGTTGAAGGACCTATGAGCTGTGCCTGAGACAGAGCTTTCTGACACTAAGCAGCGTGTTTCACTCCAGAATTCCTTGACAGTCTCGTAGAGATGAAAAGGCACCCAGTGTCAGACATAGCAAAGCAGCCCCAAAACAAAACCAAGCTTCTTCCATGTTTCTCTGCAAGTACAATGTTTTTTTTTTTTCAATTGAAAGCTCAATGTATTCATCTGTGAACCTAAAGCTGATATGACCTGCTAAAAATCTCCAGTTTTGTCTCATCTGTCCAAAGAATGTTCTCTTGGAAGCATTGTGACTTGTCAATGTGCATTTTAGCAAATTCCAGTTTTGCTGAGTCCTTCTGGGTTTCTCTTTGAACGCACGGTCATTCAAAAAGAGACAGATAGTGTGATAAGATACTGACCAACCTCAAAGTTCTGCTAGCATCGCCAGTATGGGAATTTTCCTTGGCCATTGGTCTACCAATCTCACTATCCTGTTCAATTTGTGGTTGATTTTTCTCTTCTGGCCATGTATAGAGGCTGGTTACACTTCCATGGAACTCAAACTTCCTAACAATATTTGCAGCTCCAACCCCTGGCAAAAAGTATGAAATCACCACTCTTAGAAAATGTTCATTGAGGGTTTAACTGTGTAGAAATAAAAAAAACTGAATCACAGACATGCCTCTAAACTATTTTCATTGAACATTCCAACTGTCAGGGTGATAACCGTAGGACGGGTAATTCTGCCAGTATTCCTCATGGTGGCGCTAGGCAAGTCTCTGTGCGCATGCGCGCACAACAATGGGTGCAAACAGTTGTGCAATAGCGGGAGCGTGCGCATCTCGGTAATCATTGGCGCCCTTCTGCCTATTTAAGCCTGCTGCTGGTACATGCTGGTTGCTGGATTATCATCAGCTTCCTGTGTTCCTTGTGCCTGTTGTGAAACCTGCTTCCTGTTACTATTCGGCTTGCCTGACTGCTCCAGTATTCCGCCTGCATTGACCCTGGCTTGGACCTGACTATTCTTCGGCTCTGCATCTGTACCTTGATTGTCCTCCTGTGTTTGACCCCTGGCTCGGCTACCTTCTCTGTTCCTGATTATCCTGTTGTACCTCACCTTGGACTGATTCCTGTGCTGAATGACCATTGGCCTGGCTCTGACTCTGCTCATGGTTGCTCCACGGCTCCATACCTGGAATCCCTCCTTGCACGGTTGCCCTTCAACCTTACCAGCGCACCCCAGCAACTCCCCGCTTTCTGCTACTCAGCAACAGCGCTCTGGCAACCCGTGCACCTTTGGGCACCATACTCCCTGTCTCACTCTCAGGGTTAAGCTGCACTTAGCCGCAAGGGGCGCCCCCTCTGCAATCCGGCCTCACATCCAGGACTCTGACAGTATAATACAGCCATGACTGAGGCCGGCGGAGGTGCGTCCCCAATAGAGACTTTATGCCAACAGGCCGCTACCCTTACACAAGTGGTCCAAGGTCTTCAGGAAGGATACCTCCAATTAGAAGGAAAACTCCATCATTTTATTCTACCATCTGCCTTTTTGGATCCTGGTTCCTCCTCCACCAATCTCCCTGCTACGGCCTCTTCAGCACTGACTTTGCCCCCAGAACCGCGGGTACCTACCCCTGAACGTTTATCTGGAGACCGGCAGAAATTCAGATCCTTTAAGAATGCCGGCCAGTTATATCTGGCTCTGCAACCCCGTACCTTTTCCACTGAGACTGTCAAAGTTGGCTTTCTTATCTCCCTGCTGACCAACGAACCCCAGGCATGGGCCTACAGGTTATAGGAACGGAAGGACCCAGCTACTAGTTCAGTGGAAACGTTCTTTACGGCTTTGTCGCAATTGTATGAAGACCCCCAGCGTACAGCCCAGCGTACAGCCACCGCTGAGGCCGCTCTGTATGCTCTTCAACAGAAACGGCGCCCGGTGGAAGACTATACTGTGGACTTCCGCGGGTGGTCTGCAGATACAGACTGGAATGAGGCTGCATTGAAAATACCAGTTTCGCCTGGGGCTTTCTGAATCCCTTATGCCAAGTACACACGAGCGGACTTTACGGCAGACTTTGCCCGGCGGACGGGATTTAGTCGGACAATTCGATCGTGTGTGGGCTCCAGCGGACTTTGTTTTCTCAAAAGTTGGACGGACTTAGATTTGAAACGTGTTTTAAATCAATCCGTCGAACTCGAGTCCGGTCGAAAAATTTGCTCATCTGTATGCTAGTTCGACAGACAAAAAGCCACGCTAGGGAAGCTATTGGCTACTGGCTATGAACTTCCTTGTTTTAGTCCGGTCGTACGTCATCACGTACGAATTCGACGGACTTTGGTGGATTGTGTGTAGGCAAGTCCGTTCATTCAGAAAGTCCGTCGAAAAGTCTGCCGTAGTCCGCTCGTGTGTACGCGGCATTAAGGGAGTTTGCCGAGTCGGCATCCCTGCTACCCTCGAGGGGCTCATTCAACTATCCATCCAGTTGGATAGACGCCTTCGGGAGCGCCAGGCTGAACGTTCGCAGACTCCCAAAGTACTGGTACCAGAGATCGGCGCTATACCCGTTGGTTTGGTGCGATCCGCACTGACTCCTGAGGAAAAACAGCGTCGGCGTCAAGCCAATCTCTGTCTCTATTGTGGCCGAAAAGGACACTTCCTGAGCAACTGCCCCATAAGGCCCAGCAAGGTACCCAAGAACTCTCCAGTGTACTTCCAGATGTCCGGAACTTCCACTTCTCACCTTACCCTTTCCATCACGCTACAGTTGGCTGACAAGGGGGTTCAGCTTCAGGCTATAGTCGACTCCGGGGTATGCAGTTGTTTCTTGGACTTGGACTTAGCAGTAAAGCTTGGCCTGCCCCTACTCCCCAAGAAACATCGATTGGAAGTTCTCCTGGCTGATGGCACCCTGCCTAGTTCCGGTCCTGTGACACAAGAGACTGTTCCTCTTTTTGTTACTACTCCTGATGGTCATCAGGAATTTATACGTTTCGACATCCTAAGCTCACCTATGTTCCCCGTCATCTTGGGTACCCCGTGGCTCCAAGCCCACAACCCCCAGATCAACTGGATCAGGAAAGAAATTTCATTCACTTCACCTTATTGCCTACAGCACGGTCTTGCCCCTGAAACCAGCAATGTAGCCAGTTGCCTGTCAGTTCAACCTGTACCTGTCAACAACCAGAGTATTCCACCAGCCTACTAGGAGTTTTCAGACGTCTTTGACAAGAAAAAGGCTGATGTCCTGCTACCACACCGGTCATACGATTGTCCAATTGAATTACTCCCAGGAGCTGAAATACCATTCGGTCGCATATTCCTCCTCTCGGAGACGGAACTAGGAACATTGCGACAATACATTGATGAAAACCTGGAGAAAGGCTTCATCCGTTCCTCCTCTTCTCCTGCTGGAGCCGGAATCTTTTTTGTCGAAAAAAAGGGACAAATCCCTAAGACCATGTGTGGATTACAGGGAGCTCAATAAAATCACTATAAAAAACCGTTACCCTCTCCCTCTAGTTCCGGAATTTTTCCAGAGATTCCGTACTGCCCGAATATTTACTAAGCTTGATCTTCGAGGAGCCTACAATTTCGTTCGCATCCGAGAGGGTGACGAACGGAAAGCAGCATTTAGAACTCGCTTTGGACATTTCGAGTACTTAGTGATGCCATTTTGAATGTGCAACGCCCCGGCCACATGCCAACATTTCGTAAACGATATCTTTCGAGAATTTCTGGATTACTTCGTCATCATCTACCTGGATGATATCCTGATATTTTCAACCACCCTGGAGCTCCATCGTACACATGTAAGGACAGTTCTGCACACTCTACGTAAGCACAAACTATGTAAAAGCAGAAAAGTGTGATTTCGAAAAGGAGTCAATACAATTCCTGGGGATAATTATCTCCACTGGTGGTGTTGCTATGGACCCGCAAAAGGTACAGGCAATCTTGGACTGGCCAACTCCATCGGATAAAAAGGGAGTACAAAGATTTGTGGGGTTCGCAAACTTTTATAGGAGGTTTATAAAGAACTTTTCCTCCATCTCACCAATCACCCAAGTTACCCATTTACATACTCGGTTCCTCTGGTCTCCAGAAGCCCAATCAGCTTTCGATAAGCTCAAATCTCTTTACCTCTGCACCTATCCTGCAACATCCTGATCCAGTCCTCCCTTACATCTTAGAGGTTGACGCCTCTGAAGTCACCACAGGGGCAGTCTTATCCCAACGTCAGGGTCCCAAGTCGTTACTCCATCCTGTGGCCTTCTCCTCGTGGAAGATGAGTCCGTCTAAAAGGAATTATGATGTGGGAAATCAAGAGCTCTTGGCTATTAAAACTGCCCCGGAGGAATGGCGGTACCTCCTTGAAGGTGCTCAGCATCCCATCATGATATTCACGGATCACAGAAACCTGGAGTATCTTCGCACTGCTAAATGCCTGAGACCCCGACAAGCTCGATGGGCCTTGTTTTTTGCCAGATTCAATTTTCATATCTCCTTCCGCCCTGGGTCCAAGAACAGGAAGGCCGATGCCTTGTCCCGGATGTTTCCTGATACTCCTGAAGAAATCACTCCTAGCACTATTGTCTCCACAGAATTTTCTCATGATTCAAACCGACCTGAGTTCCTCACCGAAACAAGCTTCTTCCCAAAGCTCTGAACCAGAAGCACTGTCTTTAAGAAACCAGGAAGGTTTTCTTTGGTATCAGAACAAAATTTTTGTTCCGCAGCAAGCCAGAGCCCAGGTCCTAAAGACTTTACACGACCACCAACTTGCTGGTCACTTCGGGGTACGAAAGACTTTGGAGCTTGTTCAGCGATCTTTTTGGTGGCCCACTCTGAAGCCTGACTGCAGGGAAAATGTCAGTTCCTGCACCATTTGTCAACGTAACAAGGAGTCTAACATCAGATCTTGGGGTTTACTACGCCCATTGCCTGTGCAACCATGGAAAGAAATATCTATGGATTTCATAGTAGAGTTACCACCCTCGGAGGAATTTACAACCATCTTGGTAGTCGTTGACCACCTGTCCATAATGGCGCATTTTTTGCCCATGATGGGTACACCATCTGCTGCTAACATGGCGAAGATCTTCATAAAGGAGGTAGTCAGACTTCACGGCCTACCGAGCAACATTGTGTCCGACAGAGGGGTGCAATTCACCTCTAAGTTCTGGAAGGAGCTCTGCAAAATGCTGTCCATTAAAGTGTGCCTATCTTCAGCTTACCATCCTCAAAGCAACAGTCAAACCGAAAGAACTAATCAGACTTTAGAACAGTACTTACGTTGCTTCTGCTCCTTCTCCCAGGACGATTGGTCCTTGCTACTCCCGTGTGCGGAGTTTGCATACAACAACTCAATCCATGCTTCCACCAATCAGTCACCTTTCTGGGCCAACTACAGTTTCCATCCCTCATTCTTGCCTAATGTTATACCAGAGACCTCAATCCCCGCAGTTCAGGACAGGATAAATGCCATTCAGGCTAACCACCTAACTCTCCAGGCAACTATGCAGAAGGCGGCCCAAGAGAGTTATAAAAAAACATGACAAGGGGAGGAGAGATCCTGTCTTTAAAGTTGGAGATAGAGTGTGGCTTTCCTCAACAAATCTTAAGCTTCCTTGCTCCTCCCGGAAGTTATGACCAAGGTTTATCGGTCCATTCACAATTAAGAAGGAAATTAACCCAGTGGCATTTGAATTGTCTTTACCTAGTTCCTATAAAATCCACCCAGTATTCCATGTTTCTTTATTAAAATCTGTTGTCTCCAGTCCTTTTCCAGGGAGAGAAGAAGCTCCACCGCCTCCAATCTTGGTGAACAATGAAACAGAATACGAAGTAGAAGCCATTTTGGACTGCCGTCGGAGAGGTAGGACTGTTCAATATCTTGTTAAATGGAAAGGTTACTCTGTAGAAGATAATTCTTGGGAACCAGCAGATAACATAACATTCGTGCCCCTAGACTGTTGCAGAGGTTTCAAGCTCAATACCCTGAAAGGTGGGCCAGATTGGGCATCTGGAGGCTGCCCCTTGGGGGGGGCACTGTCAGGGTGATAACCGTAGGACGTGTAATTCTGCCAGTATTCCTCATGGTGGCACTAGGCAAATCTCTGTGCACATGCGCGCACGTAGGCACACGACGGGTGCACACAGTTGTGCAATAGCGGGAGCGCGCACATCTCGGTAATCATTGGCGCCCTTCTGCCTATTTAAGCCTGCTGCTGGTACATGTTGGTTGCTGGATTATCATCAGCTTCCTGTGTTCCTTGTGCCTGTTGTGAAACCTGCTTCCTGTTATTACTCGGCTTGCCTGACTGCTCCAGTATTCCGCCTGCATTGACCCCGGCTTGGAACTGACTATTCTTTGGCTCCGCATCTGTACCTTGATTGTCCTCCTGTGTTTGACCCCTGGCTCGGCTACCTTCTCTGTTCCTGATTATCCTGTTGTACCTCACCTTGGACTGATTCCTGTGCTGAATGACCATTGGCCTGGCTCTGACTCCGCTCCTGGTTGCTCCACACCTGGAATCCCTCCTTGCACGGTTGCCCTTCAACCTTACCAGCGCACCCCAGCAACTCCCTGCTTTCTGCTACTCAGCAACAGCGCTCTGGCAACCTATGCACCTTTGGGCACCGTAATCCCTGTCTCACTCCCAGGGTTACGCTGCACTTAGCCGCAAGGGGCGCCCCCTCTGCAATCTGGCCTCACATCCAGGACTCTGACACCAACCTTCTGGCTTTAAGAAACACTTAAAAAATAAAAAAAAAATTGAGAAAAAAAAAGTGTAGTCAATTGCAATTGTTTTTACAGATAAGGCAGGAGGAAAAAAATATTGAATAACTCAATTCTGAGCAAAATATGGAATTATGAAAAAAAAAAAAAAAAAAAAAAACACACCACACACTACAGTACACCACCTCTGGCTATTATAACAGCTTGAATTCTGAGGCATGAATTTAACAGTCGACAAACAGTATTCTTCATCAATCCGGCTCCAACCTTCTCTTACTGCAGTTGCCAGCTCAGCTTTGCAGGTTGGAGCCTTGTCATGGACCATTTTCTTTCATTTCCACCATGGGATTTTTCAACTGGATTGAGGTCCAGACTATTTGCAGGCCATGCCATTGACATTACATGTCTGTCTTTATTGAAGGAAAGTTGACAGTCTTGCTCATTTTGCAGGATGATGCATCTTTCTCTATGGCAAGATGCATCATCCTGCAAAATGTCATCATCGAATATCCTTTTAATTGATGTAATAAGAAAATATAAACTTGTGCATTTATTGAAGATTTAATGACGGTCATCTCCCCCGTACCAATACCCCAATACCTGACATGCAACCCCATTTCATCAATGATTGTGGAAATTTGCATGTTTTCTTCAGGCAGTCGTTCATACATATCATTGGAACGGCACCAAACAAAAGCTTCAACATAATCACCCTGCCCAATGCAGATTGGTGATTCATCACTGAATATCACTTTCATCCAGTCATCCACAATCCATGAGTGCTTTTCTTTAGTCCACTGTAAACTTGTTTTTTTTTCCTGTTTAGGTGTTAATGATGGTTTTCGTTTGGCTTTTCTGTATGTAAATCCCAATTCCTTTAGGCAATGTCTTACAGTTCGGTCACAGACATTGAGTTCAGTGTCTGACAATTTGCTCCTCATTTGTTTTGTTGTGCATTTTCTGTTTTCAAGGCATATTGCTTTAAGCTTTCTAGCTTGACGCGTTGAGGTCTTCTTTGGTCTACCATTATGCTTCCCTTTAACAACCTTCCCATTGGATTTGTACTTGGTCCAGATTTTAAACACAGCTGACTGGGAACAACCAACATCTTTTGCAACATTCCGTGAGGATTTACCTTCTTGCAGAAGTTTTATAATCCTCCCCTTTGTTTCAACTGATATCTTTATTGTTGGAGCCATGATTCATAACAATCAGGCTGGTGCAACAGCTCACCAAGGTGTGCAAGTACTGTTTAACTGCAGACTAATTAGCAGATGTAATCAGATGCAGATGTTTGTTTTAGAACTGCAAAGTACATGGTGATTCTATAATATTTTCCTCGGAATTGAGCGATTCCTTTTTTTTTTCCATCTGCTTGATCTGCAAAAAAAGTTGCAATTGACTACAGTTTTCTTTTTTTCAAGTGTTTCTTTAAGCCAGAAGGTTGGAATGTTAAATTAAAATAGTTTTGAAGCATGTCTGTGATTAGTTTTTTTTTTCTACACAATTGAATGAACATTTTGAATGAACACCACAAAAATGTTGCCGGGGGTTGCATAGTCACAGGAACATGGTATCCTCTCAGAGAACTCTCTTGGTTTTCTCTGATCCATGTTCAGGGTGGTGCACACAAGAATACTTAACAGCAGAATGACTACTTTTCTCTATTTAAATAGGCTGACTGACTAATTAGAAGATTGAAGACAAGTGTGATAGTAATTTTGTAAAACAGTTTAAAATATTTATGATCCAAATTATTTATAACCTTTTCTAGTGGTACCGGCAAATCTGTGCAGGCCATTTCAAAATATGTTGATAGGTTTAGCAATAATTAGTAAAGCATTGTTTCAATGAGCTGCAGGGGTACCAATAAACTGGTCCATGTCTGTTTATAACTGCTGTAAAGTCTGAGAATTGCATAAGTCTGATTATAGTTGTTAGCTTCTACATTATGTGAAGCTTAATCCAGGTCTGGGCCAACTTTTTCTAGGATAACTGGTCATCTTTCGGTCCAAGAAAACAAGGCCTTGCCTTCAAAGCATTAAGAGCCCTTGCACACCGGGGCGGCGGCGGCGGTAAAACACCGCTATTATTAGCGGCGTTTTACCGTCGGTATGCGGCCGCTAGCGGGGCGGTTTTACCCCCCGCTAGCGGCCGGGAAAGGGTTAAATACCACCGCAAAGCACCTCTGCAGAGGCGCTTTGCCGGCGGTATAGCCGCGCCGTCCCATTGATTTCAATGGGCAGGAGCGGTAAAGGAGCGGTATACACACCGCTCCTTCACCGCTCCGAAGATGCTGCTAGCAGGACTTTTTTTACCGTCCTGCCAGCGCATCGCTCCAGTGTGCAAGCCCTTGCACACTGGAATGAAAGCAGCGGCACTTTCGGGGCGGTTTGCAGGCGCTATTATTAGCGCAATAGCGCCTGCAAACCGCCCCAGTGTGCAAGGGCTCTAAATTGTACAGCATGCCTTCTTAGAAAGCATCTTCTGTAGAAAAGGGGGAGGGCACTTTAAAAAAATTAAAAAATCTAAATCACCTTTATTGCGATGTAAAAACATTCCTTGCAACAGTAATACAGCATGACAGGTCCTCTTTATGGAGAGATCTAAATCTCTCCTCTATCTTTAAAAGCAAAAGATCAAGAAAAAAAAAAAAAAAAAGCCTTGTTTACATGCCGGAAGGAACCAGAAAAGACGTCGCTTCAGTCCTCCAAGGCCATAGAGATGAGCAGAGGCCCTCTTGCCTTCACTGACCTCTACTGCAAGCCATCACCGTTGCTGGATGGTCCTTGCTGGATGGGCTTAACCGATTGTCGGGTAAGTGTAAAGCATTTTATCTTGTAGAGAATTGCCAGCTGGAAAAAAAAAAAAAAGCAAAGCAATACCGGAGTTATGGCATATTGCTGCCATAACCCCAGTATTCTACTTGCCGACCAAGTCGTCATTTGTCTATGGCCTGGTCGGCAAGCGGTTAA
Source organism: Aquarana catesbeiana (assembly GCF_042186555.1). Taxonomy (NCBI): domain Eukaryota; kingdom Metazoa; phylum Chordata; class Amphibia; order Anura; family Ranidae; genus Aquarana; species Aquarana catesbeiana. The sequence continues at coordinate 768,726,235 of NC_133324.1, forward strand.
AATGGGTCCTTTAAAGAACGGGTTAGTGAGCAAAAATGTTCTCATTTAAAGTGGTTGTAAACCTAGTAACGCCACTTTTACCTACAGGTAAGCCTATAGTAAGGCTTACCTGTAGGTACTTGAAATATCTCCTAAACCTGCACAGTTTAGGAGATATTTACCCTATATGTTTGCACCAACATCATTGGCGCACGCACACTAAAGGAAGGGCACGATCATGCCGTTTCTTAGAGGCCCGTGCCGTGACTGGCGGCTGCCACGCGCATGTGCGGGAGTGATGTCACGCGACTCCGGCCAGTCACAGAGAGTCCAAGGCCCTGGAAGGAAGAGGAGTGAAGATGGATGCGGCCACCAGCGGGGACATCGCAGGCTTCATTTACACACAAGTGGCACCTAATAGGCTAGTATGCATACTAGCCCATTATATGCTTTTACTTTGCAGGGAAAAAAAAAAGCCAGACAAACATCAACCTGGTTGCATACATTCTAACCAAAACAATTCAGAACAATATCCCAATACGGCAGCTGACTTTAGTTCTGATTGAACTAAAAAGCTTTACATTAATTTTAATGTGGCCTAGTAAGAAATATGGACCAAAAAAAAAAAAAAAAAAAGAAGGAGCCTTGATTCATATCATTTACCCAAAATATATGCCACAATCTTGACCTTGCCAATAAAAATTATAATAATTATTATTATGTGTAGGAATGAAAAGTGGTCAGAAGCTGAAAAAGCAGTATTCAATAAGGACATAATATCTATAGACACATATTTAAAAGAAGGATTTTAAATGAGAAATGTCAACACAGCAGATAAAATCAATAGTGGAATATTGCAGAGCAAACAGCCTACTAGCACATACACCATGCTAGTCGCCTTGTTTCACGCATTCTGTCGCCATTCAAGCGAATCAAGCCCCCTTATTTGCCTGAGTGCTTGCTTTTTCCCAGCTGACTGCAATGTTGAGCTCAGCAGCTGCAATGCCCTTTTATGTCAAAAAAATGAGTCTGAGCTGGCACACATATAACATCTCTATGGAGGAAGAAAAACTTGCCAGTGAGGAAAATGATACAGACCACCCAGCGATAACAGCACACGGTGAGCAAACTAACCACATGACTATTCACATTAAAGGAAAAAAAAAAAAAGGAAGAAGAAAACCAAGGACTTTGCAGACTAATGTGCATTCTCTAATCTACATTCAATTCCTTCTCTGCTCTTCCCATGCTGGGAATTACGCTGCACAAAAATAATACAGAAGCAATGGGTTTTTAGCTACAGACTAAAAAAAAAAAAAAAAAAAAAAAATGAAGAGCAACTTGAAGCACCTAGCTGCAGGAAAATGTACATCTCTGAAGTGAACCAGCACATTAGTTAATAAACGATACCACCAGTACATTTAGGGCCGGTTCACACCACATGCAGTCCAGTGCGTTTTTTTGACATGCTACATTTTTTTTGCACTGAACTGTACTGGAACGCAGTAAAACTCATCAAAATCGCACCAGAACACATCAAAAACGTGCATGAAAAGATGCATACGAAACGCACCTGGACTGTGTTTCTATGGTGTGAACCGGCCATAAGGCAGAACTAAATTCTCTCAACATTAAAGTGTTACTAAACTCAGGACCCTGCATTCACTATATCTGGTCTCCCATAGTAAACAAAACCTGAAAATGCAATTATTTTAGTAAATATAAACTGCTATGTACTTTTTTTATCAGCAGTAATATATTATATATATATATATATATATATATATATATAGCAGTTGTCCTATGAGGATGCAGGATGCCTGACCCACTGTCTGGACAGTGCCGATTGGCCCTGTGCTGATCACATGCACTTTCACAAGAAGAAAAAACAAAAAACAAAAAAAATCACTCTAGCAATACATAGCAAAGTGAGCATGTGCAGACTGACTCCACAAAAAGAAAAACCCCTAAAAAGGCACTGGCATAGTAGATTATTGAAAAAGGTATAATTTATTAACCATAATGCAAAAATTAACAATCAAATGTATTGGAATGGTCACAGTTTCTGTAAACAAAATCACCACACAGATTGCACTATGAAATTCTCTAAGTTCACCCGATGCATTTCAGAGTATCAAATGTCTCTTTCTTCAGGGGTGTTATGAGAAAGTCAATCGTGTATGTATATTGTAGCGGTGTCACCAATTAAAATTCCATAGAATTATTAAAAACAGACAGACAGAACTGTGTCTCCATGAACCTCCTGCTTAAAGTGGCTGGTCTTGTTGATATGCTTCAGTATTGCATAAAAGTGATGGAATTGAAATTGAAAGAATACCAAACTCCCCCAAGGGACAATGAACAGCTAAGGACACTGAAGCCAAAAAAAAAAAAAAAGAAAAAAAAAACGAAGAGGGGGTCGCTCTGTGCCACATAAGGACAGGTTGGTGGTGCAAAGATGGTTTGAAGGAATGAAGATAGTATATATACTTGCATATAAACGGCCGTCACATGGAGACACGTCCTGGCATCCAAACCGAAAGGTGCAGACTGCCTTAACTAAAGCTGGCCACACACCTATAGATTCTCTGCAGATTTTCTATGGTTAGATGGAAAAAGTGGGAGATTCCTCCATCCACACAGTTTAGCGAACATGGAGAAATCTGTTGCACTTTTTCCAACTAACCATAGAAAATCTGCAGATAATCTTTAGGTGTATGGCCAGCTTTACTCTGTCTCATTCGGAGAGATTTTGGAGAATGCAAGAAGGGGAGGATCTGTGCATACAGGATCAAACAGCCTTTTTACACAATGCAGAGGAATAACCCCTTAGGTTCCACAGCGAGTATAACAAGCATGCATTACTGCATATACAGACGGATTTTACTGTTGTGGGTTTAGTAACATTTTAATCATTTTTAATCCTTGGTTTGCTAGCATTAATAGATATATCTGCTCGTTTTAAACCCCTTTTAACATTTCTTCAGTTGCTTCCTGGTTTCTGGCCTAGGCTAAAATTTTGTTATACAACCCAGGAGTCTTCAGGGGCATTTTTTTCTTTTATCTGAAGGAGGGAAAGAGGGGCTTTCTCAGCTAAACACACCCTCCTGTCTTCATGCCTGACCTAAGGGTATATAAATTCCAGAAAGTAAATACTACATGAATCTGCTGTCCTTAATTAAGATGGCCACAGCTATACTTAAAGAGGAGTTCCAGCTGACACTTACCTGTCCAGGGAGCCCGCAATTACGGCACCCGAAGCTAACCCGTGCATCTGCTTCGAGTGCAGGTGCTGGCATCCTTACTAAGGGAAACAGGAAGTGAAGCCTTGAGGCTTCACAGGCTGTTTCCTACTGCGCATGAGCTTTCTGAATGGTCCCGCTGTCTTCTTGGACCTGTGCGTGTCTCCCAGAATGCAGCAGGGAGAAGGGGCCGTACATGACACAGGTCTCGTTGCACCCTTACATGGACGTGGGAGCGAGTACTTGTTTGACAGGTATCCACACCCCCCTCCCCGAAAGGTGCCAAGGGGTTGAAGATGATAAGTGGAGCTTCCACTTTTTGGTGGAACTCCGCTTTAAAGTATCTAAAGCCAAATCCCCCCCCCCCCCCCCATTTTGGATAGCATAGGGGTGGGTTAAAACCACTCAGCTTTTTTTCCACTGTGTCCTTCCTATTACTTGCTCCCTTCACTTCCTGTCCGGCAGATTTAAAGGAAAGTGAGGGAACATCTTTCCAATATTAGGCAAATCCCCTTTTAGAGCATTGTTACAGGAACAAATGTCCCCATTAGACAACTTTCCCTTTATTCCTGTTCTAGTGGTAACTCAAAATGTTTGATTTACACTTTTCATTCCCTTTGATATAAGTGGTCAAGACAATTAGAGTGAATGTCTCTATCAAGCACAAACAGCAATAAAACATGACAGAGGTTCTACCCCTTACCACTCTATATAAATCTAAAAATAAAGTTTTGCCTTTAAACTAGATGCCTCATTACCAGGTTCTGGCAGCTAGGGCAGACATATCATCGTACTGTCAGCTGTTGGAAAAATGTATTAAAAACAGATGATAATTACTTCTGTAATTTCCAGGACCTTTGACTGACTCATTTGCAGGAATGTCTGTGCCCTTCTACTAGACACAATGCAGAGGTTCATGTCTGAACAGAGACAAGTACGAAGCTTGGTTCTAATGATATAATAGAAGCCATTTTGCCCTATGTGCATAGTGCCGTCAATTAGCACGCTTTAGTGGCAGGTACAGACACAAATATTAGCAGCATGTTAGAATCTCAATGGCACATTTGCTGCTCTCCCACAGCCAGGCAAGAGATGTAAAATAATTCCTTGGTCACAGTTTTTAAAATTTAGCAGATCCTCATTTTCATTTTTTTACATAACCTGGAACTCTCCGATAAATGCAAACAAGCGGCAACATGCATGACTTTACAAGACGTGTAGGCGACTGCTGATCTGCATACTTGCTCCAAACAATAAGGCCTTTGGGCAGCCCAGCTAGTTTTATAGTACTGACTTTACACATTAGAACATGGAAGCCCAAGGTAGAGCTACAAACTAGATACATTCCTAAGGATGTGTGCCAGAGAATCTTCAAACACCACACTTGTGCAAACATGATTTTTACTGCAATAACCTACATGTGAAAAACCCTGAAAAGAAAAGAAGATCAACTTTGACTTGTGAACCACCGTCTGGTTTTTCAGGGGCTCCATTGGCGAGATTACCCTTTACTTCCTGTCATGCTGACAATATTTTTTTTAAACAGAAGTTATGAAAAGTCTACAACAGAGCCACGGAAAAAAATAAATTCTGACAGGGGTTCTAGCCTGCCCCAACCCTACTAAAGAAGAGCATTTTTATTTCTGTGTGGCTGTTAGAAAGTTCCCATACTGTCACCAGTGCAGTGTCATCATAACTGGTGTGGCGATGATCAGGAACACTGACTGGTGACAGTATTTTTTTTTTTCCCAAGAAAATTTTTACTGTAAATAAAATAGTTACAACATAGTAGAGCATGTTACAGAAGCAACTAGTATCACATAAGAGTGCACGTGACAGTTAACCTAAGCAGAGCACAGTACATAAAAATAAGGTTTAGGTTTGGTGTTATAAACGGGAGGGGGTTTGAGTGAGGTCGATTTAAGAGTGATCGCAGTAATTATAGTCGGATGAGTGGATAACGGTTGGTGGGCGAATTGAAGTTTGTTTGGTGTCTCATTATCAAATAAGGGAGAAAGATGGATGATGAAGTAAAAACGGTCTTGTCATCTTACCCCTCTGAAGCTTCAAAATAGGGCGAAAGTGTTGTGGTAAGGATGTGTCTGAGTAGGGTATCATGCTTCTGGATATCCAAGATAAGGGTAGGGTTCAGGGGTGGTTTTAAGGAAAGTTGGGGTAGGTGGGGTGGTAGGGAGGGGTGTTGGGAGTAAAGAGGGGGGATAGGGGATGGGGGGGTGAGGGGGCGGATTGGGTACCATCTCTCTCTCCCTCTGCGGCAGTGGGTATACAGATGTTTGGAAAGGGGGGTACAAATTTTTTAGAGATTCTCTGTGTTAGTTGTGCATTGTGGTGGATGTTGGTATCCAGGCTGTTTAGGGTGGGCTGTCTCCTGAGGTGTCTGCTTGTGTTGCGTTGGGGATGATAAAGTTGTGGTACGGGGGTCCCCGGGTTACGAACAAGATAGGGACTGTAGGTTTGTTCTTAAGTCAAATTTGTTTGTAAGTCGGAACAGTACCTTTTTTAAGTGCAAATCTAGTCTCAGAGACAGGATGTAAACCCAAATCAACAGAGAAAGGCAACCGGATGGCAGGGGCGGCATGGTTAGTTCAAATATGTTTTGTTTCTTTTATTTTTTTACTTTTTAATCACTTTTTTTTATTTTTATTTGTAGCTTGTCGTTTACTTTTTTTTATTTTTGTATAATTTTCTTATTTTTAATATTATTTTTCTTATTCTTTACTTTTTTTATTTTAATTATTATTGTATTTCTTATTTTTATTTTTTTTTATCAATTTTTTTTTCACTTAACTTTATTGCTATCACACAGGAGGAAACAATTTCCTGTGTGATAGCAATTGGAGGTGACAGGTTCTCTTTATTGACCCTGTCACCTCCAAAACAGGAGTCCAGGAGCACAGCTCTCCCCTCTCATTTTTATGGCGGCAGCGACAGGAGACAGCAGAGAGGAGTATACTGTATGGCACAGCAGGGAGATGGATGGTGAAAGCAGCCATCAGAGGCCAGGCAGGCCGGCCGGCAGCGGCGCAGGAAAGACCGGGGATCCTGGAGGCTTCGTTAGGCCGCACTAGGCCGGACAATGCCTCGGCAGATTTAGCGGCCTGGCAGGCCACCGGACCATACCAGGCCTGTGGATGGGCAGGCAGGATGACGAAGGGGACCCGCAGCCAAGCCAGGAACGGAGGAAAGGCTCAGGAGAGGAAGATTCGGCCAGCAGTGACGTCATTTGGGCCCCGTTCGTAAGTAGGAGTTGTTCGCAACTCGGATGTTCGTAAGTCGGGGACCCCCTGTATTCTGTCCTTGTTAGAAAGTGAGTCCAACAGGCCCGTTGGGAAGAAAATTTTGTAGGTGTGTCGTTGGCTACACAGATTAGTCGTTCCATTTCTGCGATCTTGACTTTTCTAAATGAGCCATTCTTTGGTAGTGGGGATGTGTGAAGTACCCCAATGGACTGGTATGCATTGTTTGGCTGCGTTTACCGACTGGTGACAGTATGATTATATATATATATATATATATATATATATATATATATATATATATATATATATATATATATATATATATATATATATATATAGATATACACACACACACACACACACACACACATATTTTTTTTTTTTTTTTTTTTTTTTTTTTAGTAAAAAAACCACCACACACACACACACACAGTAACCAAAGCAATAAAATGTTACTTTAGTAACACTGTACTACTCTGGAGAAGTGATCAGGATTTTATTTATTTTTTTTTTTTTTTTACACATTATGATTGCTCATAGCAGTGTACCTCATTGATATAAGCAAGCGTTTTACGGAATTAAACTGATTCATTCAGTTTGTTTTGATTAGCAGTGATTGGCAAGAGCTAATGACATGGTACAGATGGGCTGTGATTTGCCCTGTCTGTACCACGTGATCACACTGACCAATCACAGCTAGCAACACAATTGTACACAATGGATGGCATGAAAGGAAGCCCTCTATTGTTTACAACTGTCATGTAGCCTGTTGTGATTGGTCACAGCGGTCACATGGTACTGGAAGTGAGCCGGTACACTGATCAGTCATTGGATACAGCCGATGACAGATCGGCCCGCAGAGTGGCCCTAAACGAGGTGCGATCCTGGAGGACGTCATATGATCTACGATGATCTATAACAAAATGATGGCTGGGCGGGACCTGGTTAACCACTAGACGGCTACAGCGCAGACGCTAATTGCCGGGAGGCCGTCCCTGGACGGCCCCGTTTACTTCCGCGTTGCGCGCTCCCGCGGGCGCACATGGGGGAAGTTCTGTGCTGGCCGTGTCCCTTGGACACAGATCACTGAAAACGGCCAATCCTAGCGGCCGTTTTCAGCGCGATCGGCGGTGCCAATGAGAGACGATCTCATATGTAAACATATGAGATCATCTCTCATCGCCGGTGTTCTGCGGCTCTCCCTCCTCACACAGAGACAGCGTGTGAGGAGGGAGAGCGAACCGCTGCGGCGGTAAGTGAAGAAAAAAAAAAAAAAAAAAAAAAAAAAAAACCTGCCCTCTGTCCCTGTCGTCATGTCCCTGCTGTCACGTCCCTGCCATCAGTCCCTGCTGTCATGTGCCTGCCACCTGTCCCCACTGCCATCTGTCATCAGTGCCACAGTGCCATCTGTCAGTGTCACGTGCCATCTGTCATCAGTGCCACGTATCAGTGCCATCTGTGCTACGTATTAGTGCCATCTGTCATCAGTGCCACGTATCATCAGTGCCACATATTAGTGCCATCTGTTTTCAGTACCACGTATTAGTGCTATCTGTCATCAGTGCCACGTATTAGTGCCATCTGTCATCAGTGCCACCTGTCGTCAGTGTCGCATGTCATTGTCCTGGTGCTCCAGGGCCTTCAAAAGTGTAATAGGTAGTCAACAAGTTAGATGTGTAATTTATGCTCCTAGAACCCCTGATGGTGCTCCCTGCATGTTGGGCCTCTCTATGTGGCCAGGATGTGAAAAAGTCCCACACATGTGGTATTGTAATACTCAGGAGGAGTAGCAGAATGTATTTTGGGGTGTTATTTGTGGTATACACATGCCATGTGAGAGAAATAACCCATTACAATGACAATTTTGTGGGGGAAAAAAAAAAATCTTCATTTTGCAAAGAAATGTGGGAAAAAAATGACAACATCAAAAACCTCACCATGCATCTTACTAAATACCTTGGAATGTCTACTTTCAAAAAAAAAAGGGGTCATTTGGGGGGCATTTGTACTGTCCTGACATGTTAGGGTCTCAAGAAATGAGATAGGCCGCCAGTACATCAGGTGTGAACATTTTTTTATGATTTGCACCATAGTTTGTAGATTCTCTAACTTTCACAAAGACCAAATAATATACACTAATTTTGGTTATTTTTACCAAAGATATGTAGCAGTATAAATTGTGGCCAAAATTTATGAAGAAAAATTAATAATTTGCAAAATTTTATCACAGAAACGAAGAAAAATGCGTTTTTTTTTCTAAATTTTCGGTCTTTTTTCATTTATAGCGCAAAAAATATAAAGCCCAGAGGTGATCAAATACCACCAAAAGAAAGCTGTATTTGTATGAAAAAAAGGACAGAAAAATCATTTGGGTACAGTATTACATGACTGAGTAATTGTCATTCAAAGTGTGAGAGCGCTGAAAGCTGAAAATTGGTCTGGTCACGAGGGGGGTTTAAGTGCCCAGTTGTCAAGTTTGTCACTTTGGAGGATCAAAATCTGAGATGAGCAACCCATAGCAAAGAACCTGTAGAGTGGGAGCATATATTGGTATTAAAAACACATGAGGGCAGACCACGTCTGAGGAAGCTTGACATCAGAAAAGTAGCAGGACCAGACGGCATGTCAGGCCGTATATTGATGATAGCTGCAGATCAGTTAGCTGATGTTTTTATGGATATATTTAAATTTGTCGCTGGGACAAGCTGCTGTACCTTCTCGTTTTAAAACTACTACTATTGTCCCAATACCTAAAAGTTCAGCAGTAACTTGTTACAATGATTATCGCCCAGTGGCGCTAACTCCCATCATTATGAAGCATTTTGAGAGGCTTGCATTATCATATCTTAGGTCAAGCATGCCTCTTCATCTGGATAAGTTTCAGTTTGCCTGTCCTGCAAAAAAAGATCCACAGACGATGCAATGTCTATTGCTTCGCATACCTCTGACACTTCTAGAGTGCTCACACAGTAGTTACTGACAAACTAGTGAAAAAGTTAAATGCTTTGGGCATATACCCACTGCTGTGTTTATGGATTACAGATTTCCTAACAGACCACAAATGGTGAGAACAGGAGATCAAGCATCAAAAACTATTATTTTGAGTACAGGGGTACCACAGTGATGTGTGTTGATTCCGGTCCTTTTTACACATGAGAGCCAAAAATTCTATGGTGAAATTTGCTGAAGTTCGCTTTAGTTTGACTCATATGAGATAATGGAGGAGACTGCTTATAGGCAGGAAATTCAACATTTGATGTATGGAATCAAATGTTGGTGTATGGAAAACGATTTAATACTTAAAAAAACCTTGTGCCTTTACAACCACTTTATCTTAATGCATTCCAAAAAAGCCTTTCGAATGCAGCAGCCCCCCCTAATACTTACCTAAGCCCCATCTCTATCCAGCGATATCCACGAGTGCCTCGGCAGTCTGGGACTCTCCCTCCTGATTGGCTGAGACACAGCAGCGGCGCCATTGGCTCCTGCTGCTATCAAGCTTAGTTAGCCAATCAGGAGAGAGGGGGGGCAGGGCGGAAATGCAGCTCCATGTCTGAATGGATACATGGAGCTGCAGCTATGCTCGGGTGCCCCCATAGCAAGCGGCTTCAGAAGGAACCGGCCAAGATTCGAACCGTGAATGGGCAGGCTGAATGTACCAAGTTGATGGATCAACTTGGGTACAACCAGCCTGTTGGGTTTTACCTGCAATTATTGTTATAGCCATTAGCAATAATTATGGTGTTCTCCCGGCGGGGATGGCTTCCTCCCCCCGGGAGAAGACAATGGCTCAACAGTATTGATTCCTGTATCAACACTGGGGGAATTTCTTTCCTACTACCCGTGGTTGCAGGAAAGAAATTTGTTCTGTGTATTGCTGGCCTTAATGAGAGAAGAAAATAAAAGCAGGCATGCCAAAAGCAAAAAACAAGTGTGTTCATTTTGAATTAATCTATCCACTTCTGTGTGATGTAAATAAAAAATAGACGAGTAAAAATGAACATGCCTGGCTGCGAAATTCAACATCTCCCAGTGTTTCCTGCCGAGTGTGGACTGGGTGAGCTACCGGACTGGTTTTCCTCCCACATGCAAAGACATGTTTTAAGGACCGGATTATTAAAAATGAAATTCAAGAGATGACAGCACCCATTGACTGAGTAGTTTATGGTTGTTTGGGTGGAGACGACAGCGCAGACTACAATATACATTCTAAAGCCCAAGAAATGCATACACACATATAAAGGCTTTAATAATTATGACTGTACATACACCACAATAAAGATCACCCATCATGGACTTTGGTTATTTATGCCCCCTTTCCACTGACAATGACCTGAAAGTGTGGGAAAGCAGGTAAATCAGCAATCATGTCAGCATACTATGGTTAGTAATAAATAGTTTTTTGATAAATCATTTGCAGCTTCCTAAACTCTATAGCCTGACATTACTGTTTACAGATGGTTTACAGAAGAATTTTCACTAAATATTGTCTAAGTGGTTACTGTCCTCCAAGTGACAAGGTTAGCACTTTGTCCCGTCTTTCTTTCTAGGTGTTTTTGAGATAGTGTGGTTGACACAAAGTATTCAATCTCTTCTTTACAGGTATGTGGATTTTCTACATGACAGGGCCTCTACTTGGCTAACAGTCAGGATTGGTTGATTCAGTTTATTGAAGGACATATAGGTAATACGCGAAAAATTAGAATATTGTGCAAAAGTTCATTTATTTCACTAATGCAACTTAAAAAAGGTGAAACTAATAAATGAGATAGACTCATTACAAGCAAAGCAAGATAGTTCAAGCCATGATTTGTCATAATTGTGATGATTATGGCTTACAGCTCATGACTCATCAACACGGGGACAAGGTGCTTTAGCCCCGGATCATACAGGGGCGACTTAGCCACCTGACAAGTCGCGTCCCGTTCTGTACTACGGAACTGTTCTAATAGGAGCGACGCAAGTCGCTCCGACTTAGAAAAAGGTTCCTGTAGTATTTTTGGGGCGACTTCAGGCGACTTGCATTGACTTCTATACAGAAGTCGTTTTGCAAGTCGCCGCTGAAGTCGTGTGCAGGTCGCCTCGGTGAGTCGACCTGCAAGTTGTGTTGCCCCTGTGTGAACCGGCACTTAGGGTGGGGGGGGGGGGCGCAGAACGCCTTGCCCCAAAGCACCCACCCCACCCCCAATTTCTAAACAAATCTGGTATAAACTGAACACGTTTATTAAAGTTTTAAACATTAAAAGTAAACAACTGGGAAAAATAAAATGCTTGCAAAATAATTATTTATTAAAAGGAGAAGTTCAGCCAAAGCTCGTTTGGCTGCACTTCTATGGATCACAGGAGTGCGAGTCGTTCTATGGACGGCACCAATGTCAGTCCAGGCACCGCGTCATCCCGACCACAGAGTCTGGATCCGCCAGGTGCCTGGACTGACACCTGTCTCCGCCCCTCCACAGCCCAGCGCTCCAATGAGCGAGGAGGGGAGAAGAGCAGAGAGCTGTGACTGACAGTCTGCAGCAATCTGCTCATGGAGCTCTGAAAACCGAGTGATCAGCAGTGTTCGATCGCTTGGTTCTCAATGCAGAGGCGCCAGGGGACCGATGCTGCATTCACCTAGGTAAGTATGATTGGGGAAAAAATAAAATCCTTTACTTCTCTTTTACATGGCTTCCCAAAACATAGAAAAATGGCATAAATACCTATAAAAGTATGTCACCTGCCACCCAGATGCAGCGTGTCACCTGCTATCCAGATGCAGCGCGTCATCTGCTACCCAGATGCAGCGTGTCAGTACTTACGCTACTTCTGGCAGCCTCTCCCCAGTGGCATCCGAGTGGGTAAACTTCCATATGCGGGCGGCGAGAGATGAGGCAACTATCTCTGTGCTCGACCGCGGCGGCAGCAGCTGTCAAGAGCATCCTTCGGGGGACTGCTGTAGGGGCGGAACAGCGGTGATGCAAGGCGAGCAGTGAGAGAGGATGTCATCTCTCTGCTGCCCGCCACACCACTGAGCAGCCTTTAAATAGTATCCGGAGGAGCAGATTTTCAGGAGACTGCAGCGATCGCCGGGCAGGGACAGAGGGAGGTTTGACCAGTGTCGGCCCCGATAATCAGACGACCCCTAATGCAGACCATTGGATCAGTCTAGTCTTGATGTATTTCCTTTGCATCTGTAAGTGTGTTGAGGAAAACCAATCTCAATCTGTCAATTCCTGGGGGTTCCTGCAAGTGTCATTAGGGGGATCCATAAGGAGTAAGTAGTGGCTTCCATAGTTCCTGCCTGACATTGCCATGTAGTTCTGGTGCTAATGTTTCTCTACTGACCACTGACGAATACCTATATGGTGATTATTTTTATTGGTTTTCTTTTGGATAGCAAAAAGAAAGCATTAGGGAAGTACATTTCTTCATTTTTAATATATCTACAACTTACTGATCATGCTAATGTACTGTAACCTGTAGGTATTTTTTTCAGAGGTTACCTGGGAACTAAAAATTAAACCCTTGGTTCCTACAGGGTAAAATAGTTGAAAAGGGCTCGTCTAGGCAGCTACAAGCATTAAAATGGTATGTACCAATGTAACACGCATCATTACAGAAATGTAACAAGGTGTCAGAATAAAAAACTACAAATAATGAAAACCATTACAATCTAGGTGAGATAAATGCAAATGAATAGAAAGATAATGTGAATAGCCTCAGGCCCTTATCACAAAGGATAAGATAATACAGTTATACAAAACAGAAGGCGAGAGAAGTACAGAGAAGGAAAGCCGCAAAGTGAGCTAAAAGGCTGCAAGCAACCGATAAGACAAACAGTGATGATAAACACAGAAAGATGATAAAATGACTGGGCTGTATCAGACACGTGTGAGAACTGCCTACAGTGGCAAGAAAATGTATATGAACCCCTTGGCATCAACTAGTTTTCTGCAGTAATCTGCCATAAATTCTGATCCTTATCTATGGTAAAGCTGGGTACATACTAAAAAGTGTTTTTTTTTTTTTTTTTTTTTTTTTTACGTGCAATCCAGGGGGTTGCACGAAAATAAAACCGCTCACCTCTTGTCGGAGATGCTGTACTAACCATGCAAGGTTAGTCCAGCGATCTGCCCTGCTAAGCTGTTTTGTTCCCCCCTCCTTGAACTATGATCTCTGCCATTGGCTGAGAGCCCTGATCAATTTGCCTGTCGGCTGCCGGTTTTCCAGCATGTACGGCCAGCTTCTGTCAGGCAGACTGACATACATAAACAGAATGTCGGCCGATTTGTTTTGAACTGGCAAATGTCTCCCAACATTCTGCCCGTGTGTGTGCGCGAGGCCTTAAAGCCATTATATTGTCTGCTTAGTCATTTTTACCTACAGGTAAGCCTAAAATGAGGCTTACCTGTAGGTAAAATGAATATCTCCTAAACCTGTACGGTTTAGGTTATATTCACCTTGCATTCAGCCGCTGACAACAGCGGTGCATGCGCAGTTAAGGTCCGGCGTATCGTACTGGAACAGAGTGACCCGGAAGAAACATGTCAGCTCCCTCAGCGATGATAACCCCCTGTGGGAGCTTTGTTTTAAGGCAAGTATTTCATAATGAGCTAGTATGTGGTGCCTTTGCCTTACAGGTATTTTTTTTTTTTTTGGGTATATAACCGCTTTAAGTGTTTGTTAACCCATATATACACAAATCACTGCCAGCCCCTCTATTATAGGCAGGCATAGCACACTGTTAATCTTTTAAAAAAACGAGGCTTGTAAATACCAATTTAGAGCGATCTTCAGGCCGATCACGTGACTTGCGGCCGCTGTACAGCTCCAATACATGGCTACTGCAGAGGGGCTGAGAGCTCTCTCCGACATCAGCTGGGGAGGTCAAATGGCCGCTCAGTCCCTCCTGCAGAAGCCCTAGAAACGGGCCGAGAGTCACGTGACCAGCCTGAAGATTGCACAAAAAAAAAAAAAAAAAAAATCGGTATTTAAAAGCCTCCATTTTATAAAAAGAAGACTAATACAGTGCGCTATACCTAACTATAAGAGGGGCTGGCAGTGGCCATATATAAAATTGTATTTATACTAATAGTGTCGGGGTCCGGAGACAAACACAGAGCTGACAGGCAGGGAGGAGAGAGCGAGGGAGAGAGAGGAGAGCTGAGAGAGCAGGGCTGTGAATTACGGTGGGACGAACGCTGACCATGGTGATCAGGGCTCAGCAGGCCTGGTTTTCGTGGTCAGCACAGAGAGAGGGGGGGGGGGGATATAGGAGGTGGCAGGATCAGGTATATTTTTTTACAGTTTAGAGAGGGGCAGATTACACAGCACAAGCACTGTTTAATCTGCTTTAAAGGGACCAGGATCTGTATTTTTTTTTGGGGGGGGGGGGGGGGGGTTAACAAACACTTTAGTAACAACAAAAGACAAAAAACAAAGTGCTAAAGCTGCTAACACACAAACAATTCCAATTTCTCTTGTCTGTATTGAACACACCAAGTAAATATTCACAGTGCTGGAAGAAGTGAACCATTGCAGTAATTAGCTGTTCAAACTGCGTTTGGCAGCAATGACATCAACCCCTTTAGGTAACTCTGGATCAGACCTGCACAACATTCCGGAGGAATTTTTGACCGTTCCTCTTTACAAAACTGCATCAGCTCAGACACATTTGTAGGATGTCTGGAGTGATCAGCTCTTGAGATCATTCCACAGCACCTCTATGGGGTTAAGGTCCTGTCTTTGACTGGGCCACCCAAAAGACCCATTTTCTTGTTATGAAACCAGTTCGTTGTGGATTTACTTTGATGCTTAGGGTCATTGTCCTGCTGCATCACCCAACTTCTGGGCTTCAGTTCAGCCATTCTGTCATTATCTTGGAGGAATTTGGTAAACTTTGAAATGTATTTTCCCCTCGATGATGACAAGTGGGTCTAGACTCTGAGGCAGCGAAACATGCCCAAATCATGATGTTCCCTCCACTGTTGGGAAGATGTTGGTAAGCTGTGGCCTTTTTGCACCATACATAATGCGGAATGTTCTTCCCAAACAATTCAACTTTTGTTTCATCAGTCCACAAAACATTTTCCCTGTATCGTTGCAGGTTTTTGGAGAGCAACGGCTTCCTCTGTTGTGTTCTTCCATGGAAACCCTGCCTGTTCAAAGACTTCTGTATGACAGACTCATGATTAGAGATGTTTACCAGTTCCAATTATGTCTTCAAGCCTTTAGCTGTTACTCGTGGGTTCTTATTTACCTCATTGAGGATTCTGCGTTGTGCATTAGGAGTCATCTTGGCTGTGCACCCAAATTTTACAAGTGTAGCCACAGTACTAAATGGTCTCCATTCATACAATTTGTCCAAATATCGACTGATGGATCTCTAAACACTTTGAGATTGCTTTGTATCCCTTTCCAGCTTTATGCAGATCAACTACTCTTAAATTGTATGTCTTCAAAGAGCTCCTTTTTGCAAGGCATGGCTCACATCAACTGATGCTTCCTATGAACAGCAATCTTATTTTTTTTAGTGTCTTATCAATCACAGTAGTTATAAACCACACCTCAACATTCTTTTTTTAACTAGACTTCAGGTGTGCGAACTACTGACTCCAATTAGCTTTTGTTGAAATAATTAGCCTACGGGTTCACTTACTTTTTCCTACAGTATTATGAATGTTTGTGTGTTCAATTAAAAAAAAAAAAAAGAAAATTGGAATTGTGTGCGTTATCAGCTTAAGCACATTGTGTTTATCTATTATTGTGACTTAGATGAGGATAACATTTTATGGAAAAATTGTTGCATACCACCAATTAATTCCAAGTGGTTCACATACTTTTTATTGCCACTGTATATCACAGAAAATGAGCAGTGCTACAACTTTAATGTGGTGTGATGTTATAACTGCAGATATGTCAGAAAGTTTAAATGATATAGAGGAACATATATAGGCTAAAAACACTATTGAACACATTATAAAGATCCAGGGTTGGCAGACATGTCAGGAGGGTAAGATCCTGCATAAGAAGACATCATAGAATATGATATACTGTACCAAGCCCTTCTCAACCTTTTAGGCTGGGTTCACACCAGCCTATTCTTTGAAAAGTGATTCACAGTGGACTGCTTTTCAGAATTTGGCTAAACAGCTGCTATCAGGCATTCAGGAGGTGATCCTGCCACCTCCTGCTTTTTTTTTTTTAACAATTAATATGGAACTAATAAAACTGAGAGCCAAGTGTTTGACTGTGCCACCTGTCAGCTCAACATGCCGTATTAAATTTGCCGTGGCGCAAAGCATCATAGCCAATGCATGTAAACAGCCGCCTGTTTAAGAAAGGCCTTACCCCTGAGGAAACCCTGAAATAATGTTCAGGTCTCAGGGAGCCCCTGATATGTCTACCATTCATAGTACATTAGAATGATCAATAAGTTAAAGAATAGTGGCATACCCAGAGTATTTTTTTTATATAATCTTTATTTTATAAATGTTTCCTTTTTATACAACATATACACAAAAGAAAAGAAAAATTTATTGGATATATTAAAAGGTACAATTTAACAATTGATTCATAACTCTCTGTCCTATATATAATTCCATGCTTATAGCTATTATTTTCCCAATCACTCTAGTAATCTACTCCAAACACATACATACTAGACAAACATTCACTCAAACCCACTTTAACCACAAAAATAAAATAAATAAATACATTAAAAAAAAAAAAAAAAAAAAAGAAGGAGAAGGAAGGGGAAAGTAAGAGGAGGGATAAAAAAAAAAAAAAAGGAAGGAAGGGGAAAGTAAGGGGAGGGATAAAAAAAAAAAAAAAAAAAAAAAAGATACTGGAAGGGAAGGGAAATCTAAAACAAAAAGGCCCTGTAACGTTGCTCTACAAATAATTTGATAGAGTTGCTGAAGTTCTGAACTCCTCCCATTTCTACCATGTTTTTAAGGTTTGTTCCTTTAAACCTGCTTCTGTCGTTATCATCAATTCCAGGGACTGTATCTCGCCTATCTCACACACCCATTCCTCAATAGAGGGACCTTTTTCCTCCATTTTTGAGCTATGACAGTCCGTGCTGCTGTTAACATGTGTCTTAATATATATTTTTTATAGCCTTCATAGAGCCAGGGATCATTGACAAAACTGAAACTAATACATCTGGTTGTATACTTTGTCCTGTAATAGCTTGATATATATTATAAATCTTTGACCAAAATATCTGAACCCCCGGGCAGTAGTATCATATGTGTGACATTGTACCTCTTGCATTTTGGCATCTCCAACATACCTCTTTGTTTTCCCCATTTATTTTATGCATATCTACCATGCATCTATACCATCTTGCTAAGATTTTGTAATGCCTTTCCAGATGTCTATTTGATAAAGATAATTTGTGTGTTAGTAGAAACGCTCTTTCCCATTTTGATCTAGGGATGGTCATCCCCAGCTCTTCCTCCCACTTAGTTAAGTAGGTTAGCTCCTGATTTTTTGATACCCAGAGTATTTGACACCCAAAATATATAGTCAGTAAAGAAACACCTCCTTACGTTGAAGGTAGATGGAGAAACGCCTCCTTATGTTGAAGGTCGTTGGAGAAATGCCTCCTTACGTTGAAGGTCGTTGGAGAAATGCCTCCTTACGTTGAAGGTCGTTGGAGAAATGCCTCCATGAGTTAGTGGTCACTGGAGAAATGCCTCCATAAGTTAGTGGTCCCCGTAGAAATGCCTCCTTCGATTGGAGGTCATTAGAGAAACGCCTCCTTAGATTGGTGGTCATAGAAAAATATCTCCTTTTATTGCTGGACAGTGGAGAACTGCCAAATGCCATCAGATGAGCAGTAAATCAGCTACTGCTCAAGGAACCCCTAGCACCCTCTGGAGAAACCACAAAATTTCACAGAACCCTGGTTGAAAATGGTTGTATTATACAAATTAGTTTTTTTTTTTTTTTTTTTTTTCATCATCATCGTACAGAATTTTTATAGTGCCAGCAGTTTGTGCAGTGTTTTACAGTTGTAATTCAATACAAGAGGATTAGGAGTTATATCATCACCCTATAACTACAGAATGCTCAGTAAGGTTAGATCCTATATAACCAGACATGGGAGCCGAAGACACTATAGGGCACAATATACAGACAAGTAGCATCACTACAGACTGCTCAGGAAGGTTATATCCTATAAAACAGACATAAGAGCTGAGGACACTATAGGACAGGGGTAGGAAACCTTGCCCCCCCCAGCTGTTTTGAAACTACAAGTCCCATGAGACATTACAAAACCCTAACACTCACAGGCATGACTCCCAGAGGCAGAGACATGATGGAATTTGCAGTTTCACCACAGCTGGAGGGCCGAGGTTGCCTACCCCTGCTATATGACATACTAAGTGGGTAGCATAGTGATTTAGGGGTTGACATGCCTGCTTTGCAGCACAGGGGTCCTCCGTTCAAATCTCACCTGGGCACTAAGGACTGGTTCACACCATCTTGGTGCATCTGAGCGTGTACGTTTTTGCACATTTTCGCTAGCCCATGAATTCCAATGGGCTGCTGAAAGTGCAAAAAGCACGGCAGGTACGAATTTTACAATCCTGCCACACCAAACCGCATGGTACCATGCATTTTGGTGGCCGTGAACACCAGATGCATGGGGGTGCCATGACAAATTAATAATTGCACACATCTGCAGAGGGCAGCATGTTCCCATGTGGGAAAATGCCTGTTTCCACGCACTGCATTTGGCAAGGACCGACCCTTATTGCATGGAGTTTACACCTACACTGCAAAAGATATGCTGATAGGTTTTATACTGGCTCTTGTCTACATGTGAGGACAAGGACTGATGTGACTGTACAACATGATCAATTATAGTAAATAATATATAGAGGAGTTATAGCATCACCCTCTAATTGCAGGCAGGTGCTATCCTATAGAAGAACCAGGGCACCTAAAGGGGTTATTATACAGAGGCGTTCTATAGGTCCCTGTGATGTGGTGAGTACAGACATGTCAGGTAGGTAGGATCCTATAGAAGAGCTGAGGCCCCTAAAGGGGTTATTATACAGAGGAGTTCTGTAGGTCCATGTGATGTGGGAGCTGGGGCCCCTATAGAGGTTAGAAAGAGGAGTTCTATAGGTCCCTGTGATGTGAGAGTTGGGGCCCCTTATAGGGGTTATTATACAGAGGAGTTATGTGGGTCCCTGTGATGTGAGAATTTTTGCACCTATAGGGGTTATTATACAGAGGTGCTCTATGGGTCCCTGTGATGTGAGAGCTGGGGCCCCTATAGGGGTTATTATACAGAGGAGATCTACGGGTCCCTGTGATGTGGGAGCTGGGGCCCTTCCAGGGGTTATTATACAGGAGTTCTGTGGGTCCCTGTGATGTGAGAGCTGGGGCACCTATAGGGGTTATAATACAGAGGAGTTCTATGGGTCCCTGTGATGTAAGAGCTGATGCCCCTATAGGGTTTATTATATGGAGGAGTTCTGTAGGTCCCTGTGATGTGAGAACTGGGGCCCCTATAGGGGTTAGTACACAGAAGAGTTCTGTAGGACTCTGATGTAGAAGATGGGGCCCCTATAGGGGTTATTATACAGAATTCTGTAGATCCCTGATTTATGCTGAGTGCAGACATGTCAGGTAGGTGAGATCCTATAGAAGAGCTGGGGCCCCTATAGGGCTTATTATACAGAGGAGTTCTGTAGGTCCCTGTGATGTGGTAGCTGGGCCCCCTATAGAGGTTATTATACGGGGGAGTTCTATGGGTCCCTGTGATGTGAGAGCTGAGGCCCCTATAGGGGTTATTATACAGGAGAGTTCTACAGGTCTCTGTGATGTAGGAGCTGGGGTCCCTATAGGGGTTATTATACAGAGGCGTTCTATAGGTCTCTGTGATGTGAGACCTGGGACCCCTATAGGGGTTATTATACAGAGGAGTTCTGTGGGCCCCTGTGATGTGAGAGCTGGGGCCCCTATAGGGGTTATTATACACAGGAGTTCCATGGGTCCCTGTGATGTGAGAGCTGGGGCCCCTATAAGGGTTATTATACAGAGGAGTTCTATAGGTCCCTGTGATGTGGGATCCCTATAGGGGTTATTATACAGAGGAGTTCGGCCCCCTATAGAGGTTATTATATGGGGGAGTTCTATTGGTCCCTGTAATGTGGGATCTGGGGCCCCTATAGGGGTTATACTGAGGAGTTCTGTAGGTCCCTGTGATGTGAGAGCTGGGGCCCCTATAGGGGTTATTATACATAATTCTGTAGATCCCTGATTTGTGCTGAGTGCAGACGTGTCAGGTAGGTGAGATCCTATAGAAGAGCTGGGGCCCATATAGGGCTTATTATACAGAGAAGTTGGGGATCCCTATAGGGGTTATTATACAGAGGAGTTCTATGGGTCCCTGTGATGTGAGAGCTGGGCCCCCTATAGAGGTTATTATACAGGGGAGTTCTATGGGTCCCTGTGATGTAAGAGCTGATGCCCCTATAGGGGTTATTATACGGAGGAGTTCTGTAGGTCCCTGTGATGTGAGAACTGGGGCCCCTATAGGGGTTAGTATACAGAAGAGTTCTGTAGGACTCTGATGTAGGAGATGGGGCCCCTACAGGGGGTTATTATACAGAATTCTGCAGATCCCTGTTTTATGCTGAGTGCAGACATGTCAGGTAGGTGAGATCCTATAGAAGAGCTGGGGCCTCTATAGGGCTTATTATACAGAGGAGTTCTGTAGATCCCTGTGATGTGGTAGCTGGGCCCCTATAGGGGTTATACTGAGGAGTTCTATGGGTCCCTGTGATGTGAGAGCTGGGCCCCCTATAGAGGTTATTATACAGGGGAGTTCTATAGGTCCCTGTGATGTGAGAGCTGGGGCCCCTATATGGGTTATTATACACAGGAGTTCCATGGGTCCCTGTGATGTGAGAGCTGGGGCTCCTATAAGGGTTATTATACAGAGGAGTTCTATAGGTCCCTGTGATGTGGGATCCCTATAGGGGTTATTATACAGAGGAGTTCCATAGGTCCCTGTGATGTGGGAGTTGGACCCCCTATAGAGGTTATTATACGGGGGAGTTCTATAGGTCCCTGTAATGTGGGATCTGGGGACCCTATAGGGGTTATACTGAGGAGTTCTGTAGGTCCCTGTGATGTGAGAGCTGGGGCCCCTATAGGGGTTATTATACAGAGGAGATCTACGGGTCCCTGTGATGTGAAAGCTGGGGCCCCTCCCTGTGATGTGAGAGCTGAGGCCCCTATAGGGGTTATTATACAGGAGAGTTCTATAGGTCTCTGTGATGTAGGAGCTGGGGCCCCTATACTGTTTATTATACAGAGGAGATCTACAGGTCCCTGTGATGTGGAAGCTGGGGGTCCCTATAGGGGTTATTATACAGAGGAGTTCTATAGCCCCATGTGATGTGCTCAGTGCAGACATTTCAGGTGGGTGAGATCCTAAAGAAGAGCTGGGGCCCCTATAGGGGCAATTATACAGAGGAGTTCTATGGGTCCCTGTGATGTGGGAGTCCCTATAGGGGTTATTATACAGAGGAGTTCTGTAGGTCTCTGTGATGTAGGAGCTGGGGCCCCTATAGGGGTTATTATACAGAATTCTGTAGATCCCTGATTTGTGCTGAGTGCAGACATGTCAGGTAGGCGAGATCCTATTGAAGAGCTGGGGCCCTTATAGGGGTTATTATACATGGGATTTTTGTAGGTCCCTGTGATGAGAGCTAGGGCCCCTATAGGGGTTATTATACAGAAGAGTCCTGTAGGTCCCTGTGATGTGAGAGCTGGGGCCCCATAGAGGTTATTATACAGAGGAGTTCTGTGGGTCCCTGTGATGTGAGAGCTGGGGCCCCATAGAGGTTATTATACAGAGGAGTTCTGTGGGTCCCTGTGATGTGAGAGCTGGGGCCCCATAGAGGTTATTATACAGAGGAGTTCTGTAGGTCCCTGTGATTTGGGAGAAGGGGGTCCCTATAGGGATTATTATACAGAGGAGTTCTGTAGGTCCCTGTGATGTGGGAGCTGGGCCCCCTATAGAGGTTATTATATGGGGGAGTTCTATAGGTCCCTGTGATGTGGGATCTGGGGCCCCTATAGGGGTTATACTGAGGAATTCTATGGGTCCCTGTGATGTGTGAGCTGGGGCCCCTATAGGGGTTATTATACAGAGGAGATCTACGGGCCCCTGTGATGTGAGAGCTGAGGCCCCTATAGGGGTTATTATACAGAGGAGATCTATGGGTCCCTGTGATGTGGGAGGTGGGGCCCCTATAGGGTTTATTATACAGAGGAGATCTATGGGTCCCTGTGATGTGGGAGCTGGGGCCCATATAGAGGTTATTATACAGAGGAGTTTTGTAGGTCCCTATAGGGGTTATTATACAGAGGAGTTCTATAGCCCCATGTGATGTGCTGAGTGCAGACATGTCAGGTAGGCGAGATCCTAAAGAAGAGCTGGGGCCCCTATAGGGGCAATTATACAGAGGAGTTGTGTAGGTCTCTGTGATGTAGGAGCTGAGGCCCCTATAGAGGTTATTATACAGAATTCTGTAGATCCCTGATTTGTGCTGAGTGCAGACATGTCAGGTAGGCGAGATCCTATAGAAGAGCTGGGGCCCCTATAGGGGTTATTATACAGAAGAGTTCTGTGGGTACCTGTGATTTGGGATCTGGGGCTCCTATAGGGGTTATTATATAGAGAAGTTGGGATCTGGGGGCCCTATAGGGGTTATTTATACAGAGAAGTTGGGATCTGGGGGCCCTATAGGGGTTATTTATACAGAGAAGTTGGGATCTGGGGGCCCTATAGGGGTTATTTATACAGAGAAGTTGGGATCTGGGGGCCCTATAGGGGTTATCTATACAGAGAAGTTGGGATCTGGGGGCCATATAGGGGTTATTATACAGAGGCGTTCTATAGCTCCCTGTGATGATGAGATGGCACAGAAGTGAGGACATCATACAGATCAGGGTGATGCTACAACTGCAGACATCAGGAAGGTTGAATCGTATAGAAGATGTGAGCCCACCATAGCACGAGATGTAACTCCTCTATACATCTCCTATAGGGGTGACCGGAGCCAATTAGAAGAATGATGATCAGAGGAGGGATAAGTTGTGTGTCTGAACACACGCACACAGTGCTCTAAGTACTGCAGCTCACTGACAGTATGCCGGCTGTGACCTCTATGTGATGACAGCTTCCCCCCAAGACACAGGCACCCCATAAACGGTTGCCCAGCTCACCTGTCCTCCGCTCTCCACTCTCCCCCGGCACCAAAATGCGTCCAGCTCCCGAGCACCGCGCCGCCCCCTCAGCCACTAACCTCACGCCCCGCCCATTCATCCAACAGTCCTACCCACTTCACGTTTCTCCCATCTATTACTCTACTATTTACACGCCCCACAATGCGTATAAAACCCGCCCACCCCGCGGCCAACCGGCCTGGAGGCTAAACCACGCCTCAAACTCTTAGAAAGTATCTATCAAGCCCCGCCTACACAACCTATAAACGCGCGGCGTGGCTGACTGTCCCGCCCCTGATAAGGATTAAAAAAAAATCTGTAGGCGGGGCCACTGAGTCCTCTATTAAGACGCCCACAGGCTTGAAGCTTTTTTTTTTGCTCCTCCACAATCAATCCCGCCCACTTCGGCTGTAGCTGCATAGACTGCAGAGCGGGGGCTGAAGCGCATGCGCCAGTGTTTTCTGTCACTTCGGGTGTTAGGCTGTGTGTCGAGACATGAAAGGAGGGATGTGTGAGCGGAATGTTCATAGGGCTGTGTGGGGGAAATAGTACTGAGTGCTGAGCCATTCCTGGGGTGGAACGTGCCCCCAGCACTGTATATATGTACAGGGATAAGTATAGCACTAGCTGTGGGCTTCCAGTGACAGCTGTGCAGTGAGCGCTCATTTCCGCTCAGGATTAGTCCTGTAATCTTTTCCTATCAACACTTTTTAACTGCTTCCCTACTGGAGATATTTTGTCATTTGTCACTTCCATTTTGAAATCTGCATTTTGTGCTGGAAAATGACTTATATCATGTTTGAGGGTTCTATTTTCAGAGAGCAGAGGCCCTGGAGAATAAGGTGGGGGTTGCAATTTTTTTTACCTCACACGATATTTGCGCAATTGTTTTAATCAAAAGCAAAATTTCGGGAGAAAGAAATACTTTTAAATGAATTTGAGTGCAATCCCCAATGCAGATGTCCCAACCTGCAAAAAATGTAACAACAAATCCCCTACCAACACTGATAATCAGTGGCTTGCAGTAAAACTAACCTCCCAGCATTAGTGCTCAGCGACTGGCTGTAACAATAAACTCCCCCACCAGCATTGGTGATCAGTGGCTGGCTGTAACAATAAACTCCCCCACCAGCATTGGTGATCAGTGGCTGGCTGTAACAATAAACTCCCCCACCAGCATTGGTGATCAGTGGCTGGCTGTAACAATAAACTCCCCCACCAGCATTGGTGATCAGTGGCTGGCTGTAACAATAAACTCCCCCACCAGCATTGGTGATCAGTGGCTGGCTGTAACAATAAACTCCCCCACCAGCATTGGTGATCAGTGGCTGGCTGTAACAATAAACTCTCCCACCAGCATTGGTGATCAGTGGCTGGCTGTAACAATAAACTCCCCCACCAGCATTGGTGGTCAGTGGCTGGCTGTAACAATAAACTCCCCCACCAGCATTGGTGGTCAGTGGCTGTAACAATGATAAGATCCCCCTGCCTCCCCAGCATTGGTGTTCAGTGTTTACCTACTTTGAACACATGCTCCTGCGCCAAGCTGTCTTAACCAGTCAAGCTGGGACTATAGTTCGACTGTCAGTGGAAGATCACTACACCTGACAGTACCGGCTTCTTTCAGTGTCACGTGCTGGAAGAGCGTTTCAGCATGAGGCACACAACTGCCATGCCGTACATCATCAGTGGCCGCACTTGGGCACCCTCTAAGTGGTGGTGTTGACACCACTACTCCAGTTATCTCTACTTGCTTGCAGGTCTGGTGCTGAGTGTCTGGCCTGATGCATTCTGAACACAGGAGGTTGTCCGCTCAGCACGGATGCCATTCAGGGTGTGCTTTGCATTTTCTGAAAGAATGCACAGCGTTCTCTGAGTGGGTGAGGTGGAGAGGCTGGGTGCTGAAGTCACACTTTTAACCTT
This sequence comes from Aquarana catesbeiana, assembly GCF_042186555.1. NCBI lineage: Eukaryota > Metazoa > Chordata > Amphibia > Anura > Ranidae > Aquarana > Aquarana catesbeiana. The sequence goes on from NC_133324.1 coordinate 768,751,883, forward strand.
GTCCATTTGAAGAACATTTTGTATTCATTCAAAAAATGCAAATCATTCTTTGAATGGAACCTGTGCTGAGTGGACAACCTCCTATGCTCGGAATGCAGCAGGACATTCGCTCAGCACTGGACCCAGAAGCTAATGGAGATCACTGGAATAGCTGGTGTCTCATACCCGGAACTCAGAAGAGTCTACCGGATCGGCGCTCAGAGCAAGCAATGAGTGCAAAGCTTCCTCTGATTGACTGAGTCAGAGAGGTGGGCTGATAATGTCACAACCTCTGATTCAGCCAATCAGAGGACGCTTTGTATTCATTGATAGAATACATTGCTTGCTCTGAGCGGCTGAGCGCCGCTGCGGTAGATGCTTCTGTGTTCCAGGTATGAGACAGGAAGTCTTGGCTCACACCCGCAACACAGTATGCTGTATGTAGCCATAGCTACATACAGTTTATACTACACATCCAGCGGCCTCACAGGTTAGTGAGGGACATAGTTTGTATGGGCCAGGTTGGCCCAAACAAACAAATGTATAATAACCCCTACAGGGGTCCCAGTTTTTCTTTAATTCCACTTTTGCCTAGAGCCATTAAAGGGAATTAGGCACTTCCTTTCACCACAAGGATTTGTTACAAGACAGTCTACACCTGGGTTACCATGTACTTCTTACTGACACGCTTTCCCTATACTCTGCAACCTAATCATTGAGTACCCCACAAGGCAGCACTCCCACTTGTATCTATGGCAGAGACCGGGTGCAAGGGAACCAATGCAAAATTGCAGATGAACATTCACTGTCCCGTAGGCCCACACAACACTTAAGCTCAGAGTGATGCTGCCCCCATTGAACCGGAACAATTGCTGGCTCCAACACCAGTTTCAGAATTCAATTCTAGTTCTCAGGCAGATTATGGCCTAAATACAGCCATGTTTCTCCAGGACCCAAAAAACGACACACCTCTTTTTCTACTCCCATATTTTAGATCTCAATATGCTGGTCCTAAAGGAAGCAGACACAGAAGGGAATGAAAGTAATATTGGGCACTATTGGAGGAAGCTGCAGACAATTTTTCCCTCCAGATTGCTGCTATATTGAAGAGGGAGCTTCACACAACATGCTTATAACATTAAAAAGCTCATTCCTACTTTCCTCAAAAGCCTTGTCATTGAACAGTGTGACAGTGAACCTCCATCTCACCATACCCCTAAGGGTACAAGGAGACGGGCAAAATTCTGCAAAACATTCCATGTTTATGAAAAAAAAGAATCTGCAGTATATGACAACTGGATCACTCCAGAAATTATTTTTAATACCACCAAAATATTTGCCGAACTCTATCCAGTGGAACGGGTTTGGAAAAAGCAGATTATATCTGTGGTTGATTCTGCGACTTCTGTCCTAAGCAAACATCTCACTGTACCTACTGAAGATGTTCCATTCTTCAAAGATGCTCTTTATAGAAACTTTGAAGCTCTAATTACTCTTGCAGGCCCAGCCTTGGAAAATAGCTCTCTACACAACTTCAATATGTCAAATTGCACCTAACTGGACTAGGACAATGAACAACCAGCATAGGGTCATGGACCATGCTGTTACAGAGCAGTTGCCTTTTGCTCTGCTTTTTTGTGTGGATTCCCTAGAACATGTCACAAGACAACTCTCCAGAGTGGTTCTAATCTCCATTCACATGCACAGAACCATATGGTTTGAAGCAGAAATTCACTCAAAAAGCGAAGTGCTGCTTGTAACTAAGTTACAAGTTCATTTGGGGTAAGGGGGGAGCGAGTACCAATTTGTATTGGTTCCCACTTCCACAATCCTCGCCTACGCAAGGATGATGCACCTTGCTTAGCACCCTCCCCTCTGACAGCATCCTGGGACATGCGACATGCTCACTACTTTACATTGTAGCAAAGTGTCATTTCTTTAGTGTTGTCACATGGAAAGATATAATAACATATTTACAAAAATGTGAGGGGTGTACTCACTTGTGTGAGATAATAAATAAATATATATATATATATATATATACTCTGCATTTAGCATAGACTATATATTCAGTGTTTACTCTATATTCAGTTAGTGCAGGCAGTGTATTAATATATATTTGTAGTCAGAGTCTGGATACTGGAGGAGACGTATACCCCAACTATGGTGACCTGAGGTGTGCCATGGTCGCATGAGAGAGTATGCTTAAAAGATGACATACCCTTAATATGAAGAAAAAAGGGGTATGGGTGGGGGGAAACGCAAGCCAACGAGTGTGTAGGGAAGGAGGGGGGATTATAAGCCCCAGACTCCTCCTACAAATACAGGCTAGCCGATAGCCAGCCTTCGAACATACAGTCTTGTGTGTGTGTATATATATATATATATATATATATACACACACACACTTTGCATCCAGTGTAGCCTTTGTGTCCAGTGTAGCCTATATTCTGCATTCCGCAGCGTAGATATAGCCATTTGCTAAAATCATTTAAGTTCATTTTTTTTCCTCATTAATGTACACACAGCACCCCATATTGACAGAAAAACACAGAAATGTTGACATTTTTGCAGATTTATTAAAAAAGTAAAACTGAAATATCACATGGTCCTAAGTATTCGGACCCTTTGCTGTGACACTCATATATTTAACTCAGGTGCTGTCCATTTCTTCTGATTATCCTTGAGATGGTTCTACACCTTCATTTGAGTCCAGCTGTGTTTGATTATACTGATTGGATTTGATTAGGAAAGCCACACACCTGTCTATATAAGACCTTACAGCTCACAGTGCATGTCAGAGCAAATGAGAATCATGAGGTCAAAGCAAATGCCTGAAGAGCTCACAGACAGAATTGTGGCAAGGCACAGATCTGGCCAAGGTTACAAAACATTTCTGCTGCACTTAAGGTTCCTAAGAGCACAGTGGCCTCCATAATCCTTAAATGGAAGACGTTTGGGACGACTAGAACCCTTCCTAGAGCTGGCCGCCCGGCCAAACTGAGCTATCGGGGGAGAACAGCCTTGGTGAGAGAGGTAAAGAAGAACCCAAAGATCACTGTGGCTGAGCTGCAGAGATGCAGTCGGGAGATGGAAGAAAGTTGTAGAAAGTCAACCATCACTGCAGCCCTCCACCAGCCGGGGCTTTATGGCAGAGTGGCCTGACGGAAGCCTCTCCTCAGTGCAAGACACATGAAAGCCCGCATGGAGTTTGCTAAAAAACACCTGAAGGACTCCAAGATGGTGAGAAATAAGATTCTCTGGTCTGATGAGACCAAGATAGATTTTTTTGGCCTTAATTCTAAGTGGTATGCGTGGAAAAAAACAGCCACTGCTCATCACCTGTCCAATACAGTCCCAACAGTGAAGCATGGTGGTGGCAGCATCATGCTGTGGGGGTGTTTTTCAGCTGCAGGGACAGGACGACTGGTTGCAATCGAGGGAAAGATGAATGCGACCAAGTACAGGGATATCCTGGACGAAAACCTTCTCCAGAGTGCTCAGTACCTCAGACTGGGCCGAAGGTTTTCCTTCCAACAAGACAATGACCCTAAGCACACAGCTAAAATAATGAAGGAGTGGCTTCACAACAACTCCATGACTGTTCTTAAATGGCCCAGCCAGAGCCCTGACTTAAACCCAATTGAGCATCTCTGGAGAGACCTAAAAAAGGCTGTCCACCAACGTTTACCATCCAACCTGACAGAACTGGAGAGGATCTGCAAGGAGGAATGGCAGAGGATCCCCAAATCCAGGTGTGAAAAACTTGTTGCATCTTTCCCAAAATGACTCATGGCTGTATTAGATCAAAAGGGTGCTTCTACTAAATACTGAGCAAAGGGTCTGAATACTTAGGACCATGTGATATTTCAGTTTTTCTTTTTTAATAAATCTGCAAAAATGTCAACAATTCTATGTTTTTCTGTCAATATGGGGTGCTATGTGTACATTACTGAGGAAACAAATGAACTTAAATGATTTTAGCAAATGGCTGCAATATACTGTAACAAAGAGTGAAAAATTTAAGGGGGTCTGAATACTTTCCCTCCCCACTGTATTTATACTCTGTATCCAATGTAGCCTATACAGTATCTACAGTGTATTCTGTGGTGTACTGTTTCTAATACACTTCAGGCGGTGTACACAGTATCTAATACACTGTGTACAGTGTCTACTACACTTCTGGTGGTGTACACAGTTTAAAATACATTGCAGCCATAGTACAGTTGCTAATACAGTGCAGGTGGTGTACACAGTATCTAGTACAGTGTGTATAGTTTCTACTACACTTCTGGTGGTGTACACAGTAAAAATACAGTACAGCCGTTGAACAGTTTCTAATACAGTGCAGACAGTGTACACAATATTTGATACAGTGTGTACAGTTTCTACTACACTTCTGGTGGTGTACACAATACAGTGCAGCCATAGTACAGTTGCTAATACAGTGCAGGCGGTGTACACAGTATCTAATACAGTGTGTACAGTTTCTACTACACTTCTGGTGGTGTACACAATACAATGCAGCCATAGTACAGTTGCTAATATAGTGCAGGCGGTGTACACAGTAGTATCTAACTGTCAGAAACCATGAATCAGACCGAGACAGAAGTACAGTTAATCACACTTGTTTAATAATAATAAAAACATAAACAGAGTAAGCGTAGTCAATACATAGCCAGAGTTCAGTAACCAGATCAGGTAGTCAGGCAATGTCAGAGAGCCAGAGATCAACGTAGTAGTACAGCAAGCAGGATCAGGAGCCAGAAGGGACGTCAGCCGAGCAAGTCTTCAACAGGAACGCAGGAGAAAATCTCTGAGATGTGACCAAAGGTGAAGGCAGAGATGAAGTGAGCTGGACGGCTTTAAGTAGGCAGGACTGACGAGCAGATCATCAACAGCTGAGTCATTGTGGAGAGAAACTAGCTGGCAATTAGCCGACAGCTGAGCGGCCAGCTCAGAGAAGGAAGGGCTGAGTCCAGCCCTGACAGTGCCCCCTCCTCAATGACCCCTCCCCCTTGGAGGACCACCGAGCTTGAGGGAAAAACGTCTATGGAAATCATGGAGGAGGACAGGGGCATGTACGTCCGAGGATAAGACCCAAGAGCGTTCCTCTGGACCGTACCCCTTCTAATGCACCAGGTACTGTATGCGCCCACGGAACCTATGGGAGTCAACAATGGATTGTACTTCATACTCCTCATGGTTCTCAACCTGTATAGGGTGAGGACTTGGCACCGAGGTGGTAAAGCGGTTGCAGACCAAAGGTTTCAATAAGGAGACATGAAACACATTAGAGATGCGCATACTAGGAGGAAGGTCCAAGGCGTAAGCCACTGGGTTAATCCTGGAAAGGATACTGAAAGGCCCAATAAACTGAGGTGCGAACTTCAAAGAAGGAACACGAAGTCAGAGGTTGCGAGATGACAGCCAGACTCTTTCCCCAACCTGGTGGGAAGGCGCAGGCGGGCGTCTGCGGTCAGCATGGAGTCTGTACCTATCGTTAGCATGTCGCAAAGCCTCCTGGACTTGAGGCTAAGTGGAACAAAGACCATGGAGATGCTCCTCTAACGCAGGAATACTCTGCGGAACAAATGAGGCAGGCAACACGGAAGATTGGAAACCATAGTTCGCCATAAAAGGGGACAAACAGGAAGCTGAATTCAAGGCACTATTGTGAGCAAACTCCGCCCAAGAGGTCGGTAAGAGGTCTGATCAGTTGTTATGATGGTCAGAAATATAGCAACGTAGGAATTGCTCCAAGGACTGATTGGCTCATTCTGCGGCCCCATTAGACTGCGGTTGATACACAGAGGAGAAAGCAAGCTGAATACCCAACTGTGCACAAAAGGCTCGCCAAAACCGGGACACAAACTGACTACCCCTGTCTGGGACAATCACCTTGGGTAGCCCATGTAAGCAGAAGATCTCCCGAGCAAAAATAGAAGCCAGTTCCTTAGAAGTAGGCAACTTCTTGAGTGGAATACAATGCAACATTTTCGAGAACCGGTCATCCACCATAAGGCTAACTGCGTTGCCCTGGGAGTTGGGTAACTCCACAATGAAATCCATAGACAGGTGGGTCCAGGGCCACCCTCCATTGGGTATGGGTTGTAGGAGGCCCACTGGAAGGTGTCATGGAGTCTTACTCTGAGCACACACGGAACAGGCAGCTACGTAGGCGGTTACATCAGCACGTAGACTAGGCCACCAGAATTGTTGGGAAATGGCCCAAAAGAGTTGATTCTTCCCAGGGTGGCCAGCAGCCTTGGGAGAATAGTAAGTCTGGAGCACAGCAGTACGAAGACTCTCGGGAACAAAGCAGCGGTCGCAAGGTTTCTCAGGAGGAGCATCGACCTGAGCAGCAATAATTTTGTCACCCAAAAGAGAAGTAAAACTGGTGCGAACCGTAGCCAGAATACGATCAGGAGGAATCACAGGAGCCGGAACCCCTCCCTCTTGGAAGTGGAGGAAAATTGTCGTGACAAGGTGTCAGCCCTTACATTCTTAGTACCGGGTAAGAATGAGATTAAAACTCGACAAGAAAAGAGCCCATCGCGCCCCTCTGGGAGAGAGGCGCTTAGCCTCAGACAAATCAAGCTTTGTGAAAACCGTTGCTCACTTGAGGCTGTCAAATAACTCCATAATCAATGGAATGGGATAGGCATTCTTAATCGTGAAATGATTGAGACCCCTATAATCGATACAAGGTCTCAGTTCACCACTCTTCTTCTTCACAAAAAAGATACCAGCACCAGCAGGAGAGGAGGATTTGCGGAGGAAACCACGAGAAAGTGCGTCTCCTCCATGGCCTTATCCCCCAAGACCGACAAAGGGTAAACCTGGCCATGAGGGGGTATGACACCAGGTTGAAGGTCAATTGCGCAATCATACGACCGGTGTTGAGGCAAAGTACCAGCTTGACCTTTGTCAAAGACATCGCTAAAATCGTGGTACTCCTCCAGCAGGGAGGAGAGTGAAGAGGAGCACAGGACCTTGGCTACCTTCTGGAAGCATCTCTCACTGCACTGTGGCAACCAGGACAGAACCTCAGCACAGAGCCAATCAAAAGAAGGGTTGTGCCTCTAGAACCAAGGATAACCAATAACCAGCGGAAACTTGGGTGAGGAAATATCTTGGAATTGGATTATCTCATGGTGAAGGGCCCCTACGGCCATGGACAATGGAACAGTCTCATGAGTCACATGGGCAGGCTGTAGAGGTCCCCCGTCAAGACCCTCAATGGCAAGTGGAGTTTTACGCAGCTGCAGCAGAATCGAGTGCTTCGATACAAAGGCAGCATCAATGAACAGGCCTGCAGCCCCAGAGTCGATTAGAGCCTGTATCTCGACGGATGACTCAGCCCAAGACAGGGTAACCAAAACCGGGCTTATCTTTCTGGAAAACTGGAGACGAAACAACGCCACCTAAGGTCTGTCCGTGACAGGACCTCAAGGTTCGGGCGTTCCCTGGACGGGTAGGACAAGACTTCAAAAAGTGACCAGCCTGGCCACAATAAAGGCACAATCTCTCCCTCCTCCCAAGGGCACTCTCATCCGCAGAGAGACGCGTGAAGCCCAAGTGCATGGGTTCATCTTCACAGACCAACTAGGTACCAGGAGGCATGGGAGGTGAGGGAGGCAAGGGTGGGACTGCAAAGCATGGAGACAAATGTACAGGAGGCTTGCGCCAGCGCTCCTTAAAAGAGATTTTTTCTCTGAGTCTGGAGTCAATGAGGATGGCAAATGTGATCAACCTCTCCGGCTCAGTGGGTATATCTCAGGCCGCTATCTCATCCTTGATGTTATCCGAGAGACCATGAAAGAAAGCAGCCACGAGGGCCTCATTGTTCCAAGCAACCTCTGCTGCCAGAGTACGGAATTCAATGGCGTAATCGGCAACAGTTCTTGTACTCTGTTTGATGGACATGAGGCTCTTGGCAGCAGAAGCGGAGCGTGTGGGAACGTCAAATACCCTTTTGAAGGAAGCCACACATTCTGGGTAACTAAGGACCACGGGTTTTTGCGTCTCCCATAGAGGGTTTGCCCAGGCCAAGGCTCTCTCAGAAAGCAAAGATATCACAAAACCTACTTTGCTTCTGTCCGTGGGAAACGCCTGGGGCAGCATCTCAAAGTATATCTCAACCGGGTTGAGAAACTCTCTGCATTGAACTGGATCACCCCCAAATCGCTGGGGAAGTGGAGCGGAACCAGACATGCCTCTTATAGAGGTAATACTTGAGGCAGGTGCCTGCACAGAGACTGGAGCAGCAGCAGGGACGGCCTGCAACAATGGTTGTACCGGAGCAGCCATAGTGGAAGATTCCAGGTTAACCGTGCGACTCAAACTGATCCATGCGGTGATCCTGGTCATCCAATCTGGAAAAAATATTACCAACAAATGCACTGACTGCATCTTCTGAATTCATGGCCCTTGCCTACTGTCAGAAACCATGAATCAGACCAAGACAGAAGTACAGTTAATCACACTTGTTTAATAATAATAATAATAAAAAGGTAAACAGAGTAAGCATAGTCAATACATAGCCAGAGTTCAGTAACCACATTGGGTAGTCAGTCAATGCCAATGTCAGGGAGCCAGAGATCAACGTAATAGTACAGCAAGCGGGATCAGGAGCCAGAAGGGATGTCAGCCAAGCAAGTGTTCAACAGGAACGCAGGAGAAAATCTCTGAGATGTGACCAAAGGCGAAGGCAGAGATGAAGTGAGCTGGACAGCTTTAAGTAGGCAGGACTGACGAGCAGATCATCAACAGCTGAGTCACTGTGGAGAGAAAGGAACTGGCAATTAGCCGACAGCTGAGCGGCCAGCTCAGAGAAGCAAGGGCTGAGCCCAGCCCTGACACTAACACAGTGTGTACAGTTTCTACTACACTTCCGGTGGTGTACACAGTATCTAAAACAGTGTAGTGTGGTGTTGCAAAACACAATATACATCATGTCCGGAAGGCCACCAAGGAGAGGCAGACACTCACAGGCCACTAAAAGAGGGCAAGCAGCCTCTGTGCCTACAGTCAACTGTGCTGGTCGTGGACATGGTGCATCCTCTGCATGTGGCTGCGGGGCACACTTGTCCTTCTTTTCTGCTGCTGGCTGTGTTATTGAGTCAGAACATGCAGAAGAGTTGGTGGAGTGGATAACAAAGCCGTCCTCATCCTCCGTCACCCAGGCTCAGAGTAGTTTGCCTTCCAACGCAGCTGCCAAAGCAGCCTATTTCACCGGCTCCTTGTCCACAGTCACTCCTTCCATAGCCCCACCATCATGCACGGAAGAGTCCCCAGAATTATTCGACCACAGTGTCGGGTACATACTGCTGGAGGATGCGCAGCGATTTGAAGGCTCAGATGTTGGTTCCCAGGTTGAGGAAGGGAGTAACGTGAGCCTAGAGAGAGGGGGTGCCCAAGAAGGACAAGAAACTGGCAGTCATGTTCACCCAGCTGCAGCATACTGCTAAGTTTGCTCCAGTGACGAGGAGGGAGGGGGTGATGAGGTCACTGACAGTACTTGGGTGCCTGAGAGAAGATAAGAGGAGGCACAACTCCAACGAGGCAGGATGTTCTCTAGGGGCAGCTTAAGGGCATCCACCCTATTGCATCACACCGCAGAGCTCCGCAGGTGCAGGGTGCTGCTGACTCCCTGCTAACTTTCAAAAGTTCCTTGGTGTGGGCCTTTTTCGACACCTGTGTAGCAGATTGCACCGTTGCTGTTTGCAACCTATGTCTGAAGCGGATCAAACGTGGCCAGAACAGCAACCGCTTGGGCACCACATGCTTGACCAGACATATGACGACCTGCCATGCAGTCCGTTGGCAATAGCACTTGAAAGACCTACATCATAAAAAAAGGTGGACTTCTCCTTGCTCCTCATCTGGGATCTCCAACCCTACTATACCTCCAGTCCTCTCAAAAACTTGCACTGAGAGGAATGAAGGTATAGCAATAGGTGTCCCAAGTACTTGCAGCCAATCTGCTAGCATTACACCACCATCTGATTTTAGCAGGCAAATTTCTACCTATCCCAGTTGCTGAACCGTAAAAAGAAATCCGGTCCCAGCCATCCACATGCTCAGCATCTAAATGCTAGCTTGGCCAATTGCTAGCACTGCAACTGCTGTCTTTTCAGCTGGTAGACTCTGCCTTCTTTTGTGAATTTGTGGAATGTGCTGTACCTTAGTGGCAGGTTCCAAAATGCCATTTCTTTTCACGGAAGGCCATTCCGGTGCTCTACCGGCATGTAGAAGGCAATGTTTTGGCCTCGTTGGACAGGGCAGTCAGCAGTAAGGTGCATATTACCGCTGACTCATGGTCCAGCAGGCATGGACAGGGATGTTACCTTTCCTTCATGGCACACTGGGTAACTCTGCTGGCAGCTGGGAAGGATGCAGAACAGGGTTTGGTGTTGTTGGAGCTTGTTTTGCCACCACCCCTCCAAAATGCCAGTAGTGATTCTGCCACAGCTCTCTCCTCCCCACCTCCTCTTCTTCTTCCTTCTCTATGGCCTCTTCTGCAGAAATGTCCTCTGAACTAGCGCATGCTCCGTAAGTGTTCAAGGAGCTACGCAAGCAGTCAGGCTAAAAGATGCCATGCGGTGCTTGAGTTGGTCTGCTTAAGAGACAGGAGCAACACTGGGGGCAGAGATTCTGTCAGCTCTGGGGCAGGTTCAGAGGTGGTTGACGCCATGCCAGCTTCAGCCAGGAATGGTTGTATGCATCAATGGCACCAACCTTTTCTCCGTCCTCTGACAGGGACACTTGACCCATGTTCCATGTTTGGCACATGTCCTAAATTTGGTGGTGCAGCGGTTCTTGAGCAGGTACCCAGGCTTACAGGATCTCCTGAGGCAGGCCAGAAAAGTCTGTGGTCAGTTCCGCTGGTCATACAATGCCAGTGCTCGGCTGGCTGACATTCAAAGGGAATGCAACCTGCCCACCAACCGCCTCATTTGTGACATGCCCACCAGGTGAAACTCAACGTTGGCAATGCTGCATCAGTTTCACACACAGCAGAGGGCTATCAATAAGTACCTGTGCGACTATGGCACCAGGACAGGGGAGCCTGGCTTCTTTTTGCCATGCCAGTGGCTACTGATCAAGGATGCATGCACTGTCCTGTCACCATTTGAGGAGGCCACAAGAATGGTGAGCAGCGACAATCAATGCATCAATGACGCTGTCCCTCTAGTCTTGTTGGAGCACAAGCTTCATGGAATCATGGACAGGGCACTTGAGGCAGAACAGCGGGAGGAAGAGGAGGACTTCCTTACCTCTCAAGGCCCCCTTTATCCAGATAGCATTCCTGCTGGCCCGCCAAACACACAGGAAGCAAAGGAGGAGGAGGATTGTGTCAGCATGGATGTAGAGGATAACACTCAGCAGCAGTCTTCAAGGGATGGTTTTCAGTCCCCAGAAACCCAAGGAGTTGTACGTGGCTGAGAGGAGGTAGTTACGGATCATGTGATCCTTAGTGACCCAGTGGACTCAGAATCGTATGCCTCTGCAAACTTACGCTGCATGGCCTCCCTGATTCTGCAAAGCCTGTGAAAAGACCCTAGGATTCGTGGTATCAAGGAGAGGGATTATTACTGGCTGGCAACCCTTCTTGATCCACATTACAAGGGTAAGGTTGCAGAACTCATCCTGCCTTTGCAGAGGGAGCAGAGGATGAAACATCTTCAGGAGGCCTTGAAGAAAGGTTTGTGCAATGCATTTCCAGACCCTGGGAGGTTACAATTTCCTGGTGCTGGACAACGTGTTGCTGAGGCTTCGTTCAGTCAGAGGCAGAGCGATGGAGAAGGTGGCCAGCTGACCGATGGTTTTAAACAATTTTTCAGTCCTCAGTGCCAAGGTCTGATCGGTTCAAGCAACCATCGCCAGCGTCTGCATTACATGGTGCAGGAATATCTAGGGGCAAGAGCAGACTTGGAGACTTTTCCAACAGAGCATCCACTGGGTTACTGAGTCTTGAGGATGGACCACTGGCCAGATCTTGCTCAATATGCAATTGAGCTACTGACCTGTCCTGCATCCAGCATGCTTTCTGAATGCACATTCAGTGCTACTGGAGGGTTTGTAACAGATCAACGAGTGCGCCTGTCCACAGACTCCGTTGATAGGCTCAGTCTTGGATCAGCAGCTATCAAGCACCTGATGCTGATGTAACTGATTGAATTTGCTATGGATGTGGGATCCCTTGAAGACTGACTATGCTGACTATCCTATTCCTCCTCAATCTTGATGATGCTAGCTTCCAACAATATTTTTGGTTTAGATCACCACCACCCAAGGAAACATTTTTCTGCCCCTGTTTAACAGAGGCATGTAATTAAAATTTTTGATTTAATATTTCACAGCAGGGCCCGTTCTTGCGCCCAAAAGGAGTATCTGTGAGGGGTTACAGTGTTGTGGCACCCCACCACCCAAGGCCCAATTTTTCTGCCCCTGTTTAATAGGGGCATGTAATTACAATTTTTGATCTAATATTTCAACGCAGGGCCCGTTCCTGTGCCCAACAAGAGTATCTGTGAGGGGTTACTGTGTTGTTGCACCACCACCACAACCCAAGGCCCAATTTTTCTGCCCCTGTGTAACAGGGGCATGTAATTACAATTTTTGATCTAATATTTCATAGCAGGGCCCATTCCTGTGCCCACCAAGAGTAACTGTGAGGGCTTACAGTGTTCTGGTACCACTACCAAAGGCCCAATTTTTCTGCCCCTGTTTAACAGTGGCATGTAATTACATTTTTTGATATAGTATTTCACAGCAGGGCCCGTTCTTGTGCTCACCAAGTGTAACTCTAGAGTGCTCTGGTACCACTAACACCTAAGGCCCAATTTTCTGCAGCGTATATAGGGCAGGCCGTATAGTATATATACTGCTGTTCAGAGTATATAGTGGCTGGGGGACCCCCATGCCATTTTTTGTTTAAATTTGGCTGCGAGTTCCCCTTAATATCCATACCAGACCCAAAGGGCCATGCCTTTTTTTTCAATGATTTTCCTCTATATTGCCAGGACACAACAATACATTACAGCCACGAGTAGTTTTAAATGACATTTTTTTCTTTAGAAATGTCATTTTGCTATGGTATAGTTCTAAACACGGGAAAAATGCGCTACTTTACAGGCATACTAAGGACACCCCCCAGGCACAATATTTAAAGGAATATTTCATTTTTATTGTTTTACTTTAAGCTTTATTAAAATCACTGCTCCCGAAAAAACTGCAGTTTTTAAAACTTTTTTTTGCATTGATACATGTCACCTGGGGCAGGACCCGGGTCCCCAAACACTTTTTATGGGATTAACTTGCATATAAGCCTTTAAAATTAGCACTTTTGATTTTTCACGTTCGTGTCCCATAGACCTTAACGATGTTTGAACAAAATTTAAGCCTGTTCGCATGTTCTGCTGCGAGCTGAACCGGAGGGTGTTCGGCTCATCCCTTTTGCCCTTCTGCCTATCCTCTTCTATCAATCTGCTCTCCAGCCACCTCTTTGCCTGAAATACTTAGGTCTGGTCCTCGACGCATCCCAAGTAAAAGTCTTTCTCTCGGAAAATAATGTTCTCTTTCTAAGCGCACATACTTAAAAATTGAGATCAAGAAGTCATCCCACAATTAGATTTTCCATGAGAGTTCTATGCCCAATGGTAGCTTCCTTCGAGGCAGTGCCATTTGCTCAATTCATTTGAAGAACTCCCTAGATAAACATTTTGTCCACCTAGAAAAAGCAGGTACCTTTTCTCGATTTGCCCATGCTCCTGTCCAGCCAAGCAAGGAATTCCCTGTTTTGTTGGATCACCAGCCCCAACAGTGGGGAAGTTCTTCCTTCCCTATCAATGGAAGGTTATCACAACTGATGCACATCTCTCAGACTGGGAAGGAGTGTTCCAGTCCCTGACACTCCAAGAAACATAGTCACTGGGGGAAACCAAGGTCCCCTATTAACATCTTGGGACATCAGGGTGCAGCGTGGCTGCCTTGAAGGAAGCAAACCAGGTAATTTCATCAACAGAAGCTCACTTTCCAGCAATGTCTGCATTCCATATACCAGGTGTGGACAACTGGAAAGTATATTACCTTAGCAGCCATTGCCTGGATCAAGGGGAATGGGCCCTTCATCCAGATGTCTTTAAACTGATATGCCAAAAAAGGGGGACTCCCAATGGGGACATCCTAGCTTCCACATTTAACAATAAAATACGTCTGTTGCCAGAACCAGGGATCCTCTAGCCACAGGTGCCTTAACAACTCCCTGGTCTCAATTCAGGATAATTAACCTTCAGTGCAAATCCTACCTCATCTACTCAAGAAAATAGAGAGAAAACTACTGATGATCCTTGCACCAATTGCACCAAACTGGCCCAGAAGAACCTGGTATGCAGACATACTCACCCTTCTAGCAGACAACTCCTGGCCTATACCCAACAGAACAGATCTGATATGTCAAAGCCCTCTATTTCATCCAGCTGCTCAGTCTCTCGCTTTAACAGCATGGCTGTTGAAACCCAGATCTGAAAGGATAGAGGTGTTTCTGTGTTTTTGAATCATGCCTTGCTAAAAGAAGAAAAGTTTCTTCCAGAAAAATCTTTTTATCGCACATGGAAATCTTTTTTTTTTTTAACATAGGCACTTCAATCACAGAGATTACTCTGTGCCTTGCATTCTGTTTTTCCTACAAACAAGTCTTAAACATAACTTGGACTTATGCACTCTTGTCAAATCTTGGCCTTATCCATTCTTTTTTAAAGGCCCCTGGCTTCACTCTCCCTTGTGAGAATCTTTCTTCAAGGCGCATCTCCTATTAAGCCCCCCTTGCAGCACTGTATGCTTCATTGGGATCTCAACATGGTTCTTTCTGCCCTGCAGAAACCACTCTTTGAAGCTATCACGAATATTTCCCTTGAGGACCTATTTTTTAAAGTAGCCTTTTATGTCAAACGGGTTAGCAAAATATTATGGAAGTTCAGTGTCTAACTGTAACACAGACCTTCTCAAGATGGTGCCCGGAGCCTACAGCAGAGGACAAATTAGTACTATACTCTGTTCCCCTGGTACCAAGACAAAAGGTCAGGACCTCCCTTTAAAGAATCCTACACAGATGACATATAGGGACATCTAGGTAACAACAACTTCAAAGAGAACTACACAGATATTTCAGGGAATAATACTGCACCCTAACACACTGTTTCATGCCCCATTAAAGCAACTTCCTGTCTTTATGCATGCAATCCATTTCTAAGAGTGGGTTTCCTGACGGTGACAAAAGTGGACCATGTGTTAAAGTGTATTAAAACACCCATTAATGGTCTTCTTGAGAAACTTCTGACAGAGTGACAGAGATAACTCAAGTTAGAGATCGGCCAGAGCATTGCCACGCTATAATAGGAGGTGGCTGAATATGGACTTACAAAGCAGGATCACCAGGTTTAAAGGGTTTGCGGTGGGGTTATTTTAATTGTTAGGGATTCCCAAGATTCCAAATGTTAAGAATTTATTCTATATCAGGCATCACTAAATGGCGGACCGAGTTACTGTCCTCAGCCCTCCACTTTACTTTATAATCACTTGCTTGTTAACCTCGGGCAGCTCCTGCCCTCCATTCAGAACTATCCTGCCTTCCATTTTTGGCTCTATGAGGATTACAGAACAACGGCTGGGGGAAGAAAAGGCTCCTAAATCGTGGGAGTAGTAGTAAAAAGGAGGACATCAAATTACCAGGGTAGTGAACTGAGTCCCAAATCTGCAGACCATGCAGCAGCACAGGGCTCAAAGGGGGGGGGCGCAATTTATGAGGGAGCCAGAGCAGAGCTTGGAGCGAGGACGAGTCGCAGTTGGGCAAATCAAGTAACACCCAATGAGGAACATCCGTTATCGCGTGGAGCATGGTCAACAGGGAAATCTGCGCCGCTGTATAATACTTGGAGACATTTGGGACCCCCAGGCCTCCTTGTAGTCTATGGGTATAAAGAGTAGATCTAGGGACTGTAGGACGTTTATGCGCCCAGAAAAATTGGAGGATCCTGTTCTGCAAAAGTCGAAGAAAAAAAGTGGGCACTCTAACTGGCAGAGTGCGAAAGTAATAAAGAACTTTTGGCAGGATCGTCATTTTAGCTGCAGACATCCTTCGTATCCACGAAAGGGTGGGAAATTGCCATGAATGCATGAGGGTGGTCAAGGTACGCAACAAGGGGTAGTAGTTGGCAGAGAACAAAGAAGAGTAGGAAGGCGTTAGTTTGATGCCTAAATATTCAATTGAGTGAGATGCCCAGCGATACGGGAAATGTTCTTGAAGACGCTGCACCACATCTGTAGGGAGCTTGACGTTCAGCGCTGTGGTCTTGGAAGAGTTAGTTTAAAGCAAGGAGATGGCTGAAAATCGGTCTAACACAAGTTGCAGGTTGGGAAGGGAGATGAGTGGGTTTGACAGAATCAGAAGCGCATCATCTCCAAAAAAATTGGCCTTATACTGGGCTCCAGCATAAGGGACTCCCGAAATGTCAACGTTGGCCCTGATCGCCGCCGCCAATGGCTCCAGCACCAAGATAAAAAGCGCTGGAGACAGGGGGCAACCCTGCCTAGTGCCCCGAAATATAGGAAATGAGTCGGATAAGAAGCCTGCATATTTTACGGATGCTGACGGTGAGGAATAGAGGGCTTGGATCCATGAAGTGTGTCCCAAATCCCCATCGGGTCAGAACATATTGGAGGTAGTCTTAAGAAAGCGAATCAAACGCTTTATAAATATCCAAGGAGAGCAAAAAGCCTGGGATTTTACATTGGCGGAGGATATGGAGAAGGTGGATTGCTTTGCGGACGTTATCTCCTGCTTGACGACCAGGCACAAAACCCACCTGGTCCCTGTGAATGAGGACCTGAAGGTATTTGTTGACCCGTGTGCTTAGAATTTTCCCCAAAACCTTCAAGTCAACATTCAACAGAGAAATAGGACGAAAAGATTGTGGGTCAGTGGCCTCCTCAGATGACTTGAGGATCATAGAAATGTGAGCCTTAAGTGACTCTGGTGAGGGCCGTGCGCCATCAGGCCAGTAGTTGAAATAAGAGGTCAGGTAGGGTGTGAGTAAGGGTGCAAATGTTTAGTAATACAGACCGGTGAAGCCATCTGGGCCTTGGATGGCGTAAGAGATTTGAGAGCTTGGGTGACCTCCTGCTCAGAGATAGGTGCGTTCAGGGTGTATTGGGCCATCAAGAACAACGAAGGAAGACTAAATGTTTGAAAAAAGCTCCCCACCTTGTCCAGATCAAAAGAAGCGGGTTTGCTGTATAGAGATGACAGAAAGGAAGCAAAACAAGAGACTATCTTAGACGGGTCTGAGGTGAATCCACCTCCCCTTACCTGCAGCTGAACTGGCTTTTTATGGGCGCCCCACCAAATTAAGTTTCCTGGCCCAGGACCAGGTTTGTTTGCACTACTATAAAATTTATGTTTGGTCCAACGCAAAGCCTTTTAAGCCTGGGCAGAAGAGAGCAAGTGCAGCTCAGTGGCCAGATTGTCGCAGGCCTTTCTATTAGTCACTGTCGGGCGTGCTTTCCAAGTTGCATCTGCAACCCCCAACAGGGAGGTCAGTTCCCGTGCCCATTGCTCTCTGGCACGTTTCTTATGGGAAGCGATCTGAATCAAATGCCCCCTGACTGTCGCCTTGTGGGCTTCCCACAAGGAGACCAGAGACTCGACTGAGCCTACATTTTCAGTAAAGTAAATTTAGATGTGTGTTTGCACATGTATACATGTATCCTGGGTAGTTAAGAGGGATTCATTAAATCGCCAGAGATAGGCTGGATGGGTTAATTCAGTGAGGGTGATTCCAAGAACCAAAGGATCGTGGTCAGACCACGGGGAGGTGGAAATAATAATCTTGTGCACCAATGGCAGAGAGCTAAGTTGCAGGAACACATGATCTATTCTGCAAAAACTCTGATGAGGATTAGAGAAGAAGGTGAATTCCTGAGAAGACGGATGTTGCTCACGCCACACGTCCACCAGGCCATATGATTGGAAGAGAGTGCACAGTGCTTGTTCTTGAGGCATTGTGGGATGGAGGTACTTCCCTGGAGCTACGCCTGTCTAGAGTAGAATTGAAGACAGAGTTTGAGTCTCCCATCATAATAAGAAGGCCCTTCTGGTGCCTGGTAACCACTTGGAGCAAGTGTGCAAAAAACCTCTGCTGAACTGTGTTAGGGGCGTAATAACCCACCAAGGTGACCTCTTGAGCTCACAGGGTGCCTTGCAAGAGCAGATATCTACTCATAGGGTCCGCTATCTCTGTAGAGCAATTGAATGGGAGATTACGCCGGAACGCCATCAGCACCCCTCTGTGTTTCTCTGAGGCAGAGGCCGTGTAAAACACTGGATAATGGGAGGACAAATACATGGGAGATGAGGATTGGGAGAACCTGGTTTCCTGCAGACAGACTACATCTATGGATTGAGATTTTAAGTGGCGGAAGACCTTTGATCGTTTTATGGGAGAATTAAACCCATGGATATTTTGTGAGAATAGTTTCAACGCATTTTGAGCCATCTTGGGGGAGAGACAGAAATCATATAATCATAGAAAATTACACAGGCAAGATACCTACCCTGATCTCCCGATGAGGCTGTCTGAGTCCGAGAGGAGAAGGAAAGAGAGGGGGAGAGAAGGGAAAGAAAGAGAGTGAAGCGAGATGAGAGAAAATCATGGTATTTAGTACACATAATCACCACACTAGGTGGACATCGCATCCTAACAATAGGATACTCGGGGGGTGGCTCTACCACCAACCACATGGCTTTAAATTGTATGAAATATAACTGCCCCTGGAGAAGGGGCTATGAAAACAAAAACAAAAAAGATAAACGAAAAGCACACCTCAAAATTCAGGAACTATGTTAAAGTAAACATAAAAATTAATGCAACACAATTTAACCTCTCCGGTCAGGCGTCCCCGAACAAGGAACACCTGAGGGAGGCCATCAGCAGTGGTCCCCAGCCATGGCTCCCGCTCAGGGGCGCCACGGAGCCTTCAGTGACCCAAACCACCCCCAACAGGGGGTGCAGGCCAACCGAGGCACATAGCAACGATCCAACTGGAAGACCACTGATATGGGCATGGCACTGATATCCAAAAGGAAAAAAGAAAAAAGAAATGAAAAAAAAAAAAAGAAAAAGGGGGGGTCAGGGAGGAAGGAGGGGAGGGAAGAGGGAGGGGAGGGAAGAGGGAGGGGATGGGAGGGGAAGGGAAGGGAGGGGGGGGAGTGGAAGAATTAGAGGAAGAGGGAAGAATAGCAGGTCTTTCAGCTAACTCATTTATGCAAGGATAAAAATAGTGCATGTCATAGTTCTTGTCTCAGGCCACCAAAGAAGCTCCGGTGCCACCTGAGGTACCGCTCCCATCCGATGTCCCAGTCGCCCAGAGCCAGGGCAAAAGGTAGCAATAAGGCCCAAGACAAGACCCTAGATTCATCAAGGAGGACCTGAGTAAAAACATTAGTCCTGGGAGGGCCAGTCCACTAGTAAGACAACAGGCCAACAGAGGAATATATAGGTGGACCTGCTAAACTGGACCTTAGCGCTATACAAAAAAAACAAAAACAAAAAAAATACAGTCATTGCAAACCAAGCAGGAACCGTCTACCCAACAGGGGAAAACTACATCTGGGGAGAGAGTATGTCAGCTTCACAGAAGAGGAGTAGCAGATGGGCTCCCCCGTTCCATCATTCATCCTGGGTCAGAGCGAGGGGATCTCGAAGGGGGGCCCATTTACGGCTGCCGACTGACTCCCATGCACGACCCAACTGCTTGGAGGAAGGCTGGGGGCCCGAGGCCCTCACCTGGCTGTTGGAGGCATCCGGAGGGGGAAGCAGGTGCAGTGCCTCAAAGGTCGCCTGGGCCTCCTTCACGGTGCGAACAGTGTGGCTCCGCCCTTGGTAGTTGAATGTGAGGCGGAAGGGGAAGCCCCAAACATACTTAATATGGCATTCCATCAGAACTGAGGTGTATGGCTTCAACTGTCGTCTCTTTTATATTGTAGTGGGTGCCAGGTCCGTGAAGAGTTGGTACTTGTGCCCTTGGAAGCATAAATCAGGCTTGTCGCATGCTGCCTTAAGGAGGGTCTCCTTGGTGCGGAAGTATATGAATTTGATGATAATGTCCCAGGAGGGATCCCCTTCTCTCCTTGGCCCCAGAGCCCTATGGATGTGGTCAAACTCCATATGCTCTATAGGGATGGCTGGAACCAGTTCCTGGAACAGGGCCGTGGCAGTGGGGGTTAGGTCATCAATGGTTTCTGGGAGGCCCTGCAGGCGGACATTCCCCCGTCGGAACCTATTCTCATAATCCTCCAATTTCAAGAGGGCTGCATTTAGTTCCTTACGGAGGTCCTGCAGGTCCTGTTCATGGCAGTCTATCACAGTCACTGCAGCATCCATTCTGTCCTCTAGAGAATTTGTGCGGCTGCCCAGCTCCCGGATCTCTTTTGTTAGGTGTGTGGCCAGCTTTGAGGTGGCAGCAGATAATTCACCCTGGAGCATGGTTTTAAAATGAGCCAGCAAGTCAGCATCTCTCAGTGCTGGTGTTGGATAAGGCTGCTGGGCCCTATGCAGGCTCTCTGCGTCTGAGCAAGCATCCAGCTCATCTGACAGTGACGGGGGTGAGGACTCCATGTCCGAGGCCTGTGTCTCCAGCGGGATGTCTGGCGGGAAGGCCGCGGAGCTTGTGTGTGCGGCATGCTTCATGGTGGAGCTCCGTGTTGTGCCCATTGTGCGCCCCATCCGATCCGTGGGGGGTTAAGGGGGATGTTATGCCCGCTGAAGCTGGGATGAAGCGCTCTCCAGGCGGCTTTACTACGGGCGATGTGGTTAGTGGTGGAGGAGCGTGATTAGCTCGCGGCCATCTTAGTGCGCTGCTCGCGAGCGCCCCCACGCAGCTGTCTTTTTCAGCACTTGGAAATCATCCTTGAGGCATATAAAATTTTGGGGGCCTGATGTGGTTCGTTTATGACAAATCTTTTCGTCAAAAATTTGCGGTTTACCCCAACTTAAAGTGGGGCATGAAAGATGGTGTTGGCCTCTGGCTGAACTTAATTATTCCTCAGAAATCTCTTCCTCCTAAGCAATTACCCTTGACTTCTAGCATGCAATCCCCTTACAAAAAAGGGTATTGCTTCGCTTTTAATGAGAGTCAGTGTAAGTAGGGCAGTTCTTGCTGCTACAAATATGAGTGTTCTTTTTGTTTTGTCTCTCACCCCTTGGCTAGGTGCTTCAAAAAATCCAATCCCAATACTTCACAGAGAGATATTTTTTCCAAGAGCCTGCACTCCAGTGAGGCTGGAAAATATGCTCCATTGGCTGTCAATCTACCCAGACAGGGAGAGAGCCAGTCTGTGAACCAGGGGTTTTAGTGACGGCTTTCACTTACCAGTATTTTCTGGTACAGGTTGCCAGCCGGTAAAGAATTTGAGATCTGTGGATACGTTTTCAGATATTGTCAGGGAAAAGATCCTAAAAGAAATTAAAGAAGGGCAGGTGGCAGGCCCTTTCCTTTCTCTGCCTTTTGGCAATTTCTGAGTCTCCCCTCTGGGCATCATGCCCAAAAAAGACTCCAATTCATTCAAACTCATACACTTGTCTTTCCCCAAAGGTAACTCCTTGAATGATGATATAAACTCTTCTCTTGCCTCAGTTTCCTATTCAACCTTTGAAGATGCGGTCCAGATTATTAGGTGCTTTGGAAAAGGTGCTCTGCTGTCTAAGGCAGATAATAAATATGCTTTTAGATTGATACCAATTTCCCCATTATCCTATAACTCACTCGGTTTCTGTTTTGATGATCTTTATTTTTTCGATATGTGTCTCCCTATGGGTTGTTCCTTATCATGCTCTTATTTCAAATCTTTTGCCTCCTTTTTACAATAGGTTGTGTCTTTTGAATCTGGTTTTGATAGCATTATACATTACCTTGATGATTTCCTCTTTGTTGGTCCAGCAGGTTCCCCCTTTGTTTTTATCTTCTGAAGGTCTTTTCTAGTATCTAGGGATGTGTTTGTTCGGACCATCTTTGGAATTTGATCTAGATCTTTAACCGTGGCGATTAGAAATGTTCTCTTCCCTCACACATGGTCTGACTATTCGGCTGCTTGGAATAGGGGGTTGGTCTTCTGCAGAACCTTCAATTTTCATTGTTACCAACACTCAGAGGGTGCCATTTTGTTTTTTTTATGCATTTTGATGCATGGCCGTCTGTCCCACAGCCACATAATTAAGATTTTCACTGGAATTTCTTTTTTCAAACTCCATAACTTACCTCCATTGAATGTATTATTTTCAGTAAAAAAATCCTTGAAAGGTTACAGTAAAAGCACTTACGTCCCTGACAAGCATAGGCCCGTCTCCATTGAAACACTCAAACGGCTTTACCTATCTACATGTCAAGTGTGCCATATTCAATTTGAGGACTTTCTTTTTCAAGCGGCTTTCTGTTTGGCCTTTTTTGCAGCGCTTCGAGTGTCGGAATTGGTACCCATCAATAAGTCAGGTACTTCTGGGTTGGGATTCCAAGATGTTTCTGTTTTGGGTACTGGCATTTATTTGTTTATCCATCATTCGGAAACAGATCAACTAGGGAGAGGATGTTGGGTTCAGCTTTACCAGTGCGGGGATACCATAATCTGCCCTTGGGTAGTCATCACACAGTATCTGGCCCTCAGGCCTGGTTTGTTGGGCAATTTTTTAATACATTCTGAAGGTTTACCTCTTACCAAATATCAGTTCTCTTCTGTGTTTAAAAAGAGTTTGCAGGTCTTGGTCTCTCTGACGTCTTTTTTTCCACCCATTCTTTCCGCATTGGCGCTGCCACAGAAGCGGCCAGGATGGGCGTAGATGAGGCAATGAGAAGAAGATTGGGTAGATGGGAGTCTGATAGGTTTAATGTGTACATTTTACCCAACCTATTTAATTTCTTCAGGTTTAAACAGGACCGTATGGATCCTTGGTCACTCCTTTGTTTTCTGTACACATAGGAGAGCATCTCAACGTTGCTACATGGAAAACCACAATCACTTCCCACAGACTCTTTTTCAACTTACTGGAAAGGTATTTGAGATTTGCGCTGGTGTCAATTATCATTTCAGCTGTCTCAGCTTTGTATACACTGGCCTCCACCTTCAATAATTATAATTCATGCCGAAGGTGATGATATTGGTCATCGGAATTTCAACGATTTAAGCTATCTTTTCCTTTTTGTACGTTTGTTTTTTCGAAGCCCCTGGAGAGGGTGAGAAGGCGGATTAACAGGTCTCTGGAAAAATGTATGTCTACTATTGGCGTTTTTTTTATATCGTCACATTGATCTGGACGGTGGTATC